>NC_069674.1:2406666-2707500 GCF_023699985.2 Odocoileus virginianus
AGGGGTGGTGCGGGTGCTGCAGGGGCAGCAGAGGCTGGAGCTGCTGCTGCTGGAACAGACTGCGGATCGGCTGCTGTGGAGGCGGCGGCGGCGGCGGCGGTGGCTGAGGCTGTGGAGGAGGAATTAATCTTGGAGAGTACGTCTAAAACCACCAAGAGAGAAAGTCACAGCAATCAACGCTCACAAGGAAAAATGCCAGCGCCTGACAGATTTTACACTGACTGCACTGTAAGAGTTGACTCAGAAGTAAGTTTATTTTAACAACTTGTATACAACAGCAGGATAAATGAGCTGCTCCGCCTGCTCACGGTTAGGGCTACTGTCTAGCGACGTGAGCCAACATCAGGACAAGGAGGGAAGACCGCAGCCCCCAAACACGATGCGTGGATTCCAAAAGGGAAAAACTGCAAGTCAACCATCAGAACTGCCCACCACGAGCCAAGAGCTACAGGCGGAGCACAAGCTGCCTGGGCTGGCTCACTCCTCCTCCAGAAAGCCTATGAGATGGGCGGGCAGTGCAGGAGCAACCCCACTAGAAAGCAGGCTGCAGAGAGGGTGAAGGGCTCCCAGAGGGGAGGGGCAGTTTCTGAGAGGGTGGCCTCTGAACCAGGAAGGAGAGGAAGGAGCTAGGCAAGGAGTGGAATGGCATCACTTGAGAGCAGCAGAGGCGGAACACACGCCAGGAGGCGCACATGGGGACCAGCACGGCTGCAGCCGCATTTGAAGACCGGAGGGCGCAGGAGTGGGAACACACACCCTGGATGCGGTCAAGGATCTCGGGGTTACTCAGCGCAACAGTCTTGAGAGAAGGAGACCCCCACCAGAGCAGCAACCTCAAGAGTACCGGGCCTCCTCCCCTCCGCCGGTGTCTTAAGCATGCGCTGAAAGGTCTGTATGTGGAGTAACTCACCCTCAACAAGCCTATGAAGCCGGCCCTTGTCGTGACCCTCCTCTTACAAGATCAAGCAGAGGAGCAGAGAACCTGGTTCCACAAGCCCTGCTTGTAAGAACTCATCCTCTGCCGCACACAGCGGCAGAGGCAGCAGGCTACTACCAGCCAGGGCATCCTGTGCACTGACTGCCCAGGATGATGCCAGACTTCAGAGGCTTCTGAATTCAGTTCCGGAGGCTCTACAGTGTCTGACGATGACGACGACTAACAGTGTGCGACAGACAAGGGGAAAGGAGACAGAAGAAGACGGCCCATTTAACAGGCTATGGACGCCGGGAGCTGAATGAAAGAAACAGCCGTGGTCTGAGAATTCTGAAACCCAAGTGTAGACGACCTTGTCTAACCTATTCTTCCTCAGGGAGGACTTCTCTATCCGTGGTACACCAGCTCCCAGAGACTAGTCTGTTCCCTCCTCTGACACTTGGTATCTGTAACGTGCACAGCTGTGCGTGAAGCAGTCTCTTCTACCCCGTTCAGCACTGAATCCGCACGGACACCGCACTGACAGAGGGACAGCTAAACTAAACCTGAACTCAACTGGGAAAGCGCACAGCGCGGGGCCACTCACTCGACAGCGTGAAGGACTTTTAAGGAAACCACATGTCCCAAACAAGGGGAGTTTAGGGCTGGGCAACAGCCATGCAGAGACGCCCAGGGCAGCTAGGAAATGAAGAGACTGCACTGGCAAGTGGCACAGGCTAGAGAGCAGACTCACGCAGAGACAGCAGATGGCAGGGAGGACAGTGCTGCCGAGTGCGAGTTCCGATCAGAAACCGGCCTGAGAACAACACAGCCAGAGAGACAGGAGAGAGAGAAGGGGCCCTGCTGGGAGAGCAGGGACTACACCCCAACCTCAGACACTCAAGAAAGGCTCAAGAAAGAGGAGCTCACAGGTGACATCCAAGGCCCCAGAGAGCAGTCCACCAGGACAGACTGCAGAGGTGAGGAGGCCACTCTCAGAGCACTCGGCAGTGGAAGGAGCACAGTGCCAGCACCAACAGATGGACCAAGGAGAAAACAGACACAAGGAAAGCCACGGCAGAAAAGGGATCGAAAGGCACAGACAGCTCTGGGGTGGGGGGTGACCAGGACCAAGGTGGACACGAGGGGAGCAAGGTCAGGCCAGGTCAGAAAGCTGTGACTGCGTCAGCAACCCATAGCTTTAAAATACCACTGCTAGCAAAGACGTGCGAACAGCTCACAGGCCAAGGCCCCGGCAGGCTGAGTTGGGCCAGCAGTGGGTGAGCCCGCTGGCACCTAGAAAAGCCCTGGCACCTAGAGAATTCCAGACACGATGCTGCTGTCAAGAGGGACTTGGGTCAACTGACACTTGAGCTACACTTTTAAAGCACTCAGGGCTCCCAGCTGAGCCTCTCCGTATGTGTAAGAAAGTAGGGAGTTCAGTTACTTTTCCAGGACCATGGTCACCTACTGGCTGTTTCCCCCTTCGGAAGCCAAAACCATGGAGCTGGCTATTGGACACACACAATGGAAGTTGGGGACAAGGAGACAAGATGGGGAAGAAAAGGGAAAAACTGAAGCGCCAATCTTCCTGCTAATATCAGAAAAGCTTAAACACAAATGGCTGTGTGAGCAGGGAGCAGCTATCAATATCACCAATCTCTTTATGCCGCGATCAACCCACCTGCCTTTCTTCCCTGTTCACTGAAATCAGAATTCTCATGCGAAAACAGTAAATCACCTTCTCTACTTTGTTATTTCACAAATGAATGCCTCCTAAAACACAATTTTCTACACCGAGGTCAGGTGTCATTTTCCCCTACACTCACGGAATAATGCAGGAGGGTAGACAGTGCAAACTATTTATTTACATTAAATAAATCTGTCCCTGAAGACTAACTTCTGAAGGAAAAACTATAAAATACTAAAGTTAACTGAAAGAACCACCACCAGAAAAACCACTACACTTCCCGTCTTTGTTCCTGCGATGTCTCACCTTTGAAATACGGAGAAATTCAAACTAATCTGAAATTACAATTACATAATTTACTCTTAAATTATGAAAACTTTTTATGGCTATGACAACCTCCATTTCTATGGAGAGGATATGACAGTTATTTATAAGAGAAACTTCTACATTTAAGGAAAAACCTATGGCAAGCAGTATATAAGAAAAAATATTTTATGAAATACATCATTATGGCTAGATTCTCCATGTAACAGAGAAATGGTGCTCACAGGAGCAGTGCCCCTCCATAGCAGAAGAGATGAGCAAGGTTCCTCTGTGGTTCGACCCCTGGAAGACATCAGCTCTCTCACTGCTTCTTTCTTCATCAGTAATGGCAAAGAATTAGTCTTCACTACCTCAATACTAGAAGACTGGATTTTTAAGACCATATACTGGATGAGCTACAAGCTGGAATCAAGATTGCCAGAAGAAACATCAACAACCTCAGAGATACGGATGATACCACTCTAATTGAAGAAAGTGAAGTGGAACTAGACTCTCTTGATGAGAATGAAGGAGGAGAGTGAAAAAAAGCTGACTTAATACTCAATATTAAAAAACTAGGATTTTTTGGCATCTGGTCCCATCATTTCATGGCAAATAGAATGGGAAAAAGTGGAAGCAGTGACAGATTTCCTCTTCTTGGGCTCTAAAATCACTGCAGATGGTGATTGCAGCCATGAAATTAGAAGACAATTGCTTCTTGGCAGGAAAGCTATGACAAACCGAGACGGTGTGTTAAAAGCAAAGAGTATCTTGCTGACAAAGGTCTGTATGGTCAAGGCTTCCGTATAGTCAAGGCTATGATCTTTCCAGTAGTCATGAACAGATGTGAGAGCTGGACAATAAAGAAAGCTGAGCACCAAAGAAAAGGTGCTTTTGAACTATGGTGCTGAAGAAGACTCTTGAGAGTCCCTTCAGCTGCAAGGAGATCAAACCAGTCAAACCTAAAAGGAAACCAACCCTGAACACTCATTGGAGGGACTGACGCTGAAGCTCTGGCCACGTGATGCAAAGAGCTGACTCACTGGAAAACACCCTGATGCTGACAAAGATTGAAGTCAGGAGGAGAAGGGAACAACAGAAGATGAGATGGTTGGATGGTATCACCGATTCAATGGACATGAACCTGGGCAAACTGTGTGAGATGGTGAGGGACAGGGAAGCCTGGAGTGCTGTAGTGAATGGGGTCACAAAGAGTCAGGCATGACTTGGCAACTGAACAACAACAACGAAATCATACCACAGGCTATAAAGAAACTTGAGCCGTGACGCCTTTCACTAAATTCTCATCTCAGACTAAGGCAAATGCAAAACACGAAACCCATACCAGAGAGAACTTTCACTTGCTCTCTGCGTGCAGGCTCCCAGGATGGAGCTGCGCAACTCACCACCACAGGCGGCTGTGCGGGCAGCAGGGCGGGCCTGTGGTCCTTGGCGCGCCCCCGCTCGCTGCTCTCTCTCCTCTGGTCTCCGACACCACGGCACACGGACGAGCCTCCTCTCCTTCCTCCCCGCCTGGAGCCGTAGCGGCCCTGTTTGTGCTGTCGCTCCCTCTCTTCAAATTCAAGCAACGCAGCTTTGGCTTCTGCTGAAAGCTCTATTTGAAAAGATGCATATGTGTTAGATACCTTCAAGGAGGTGAAATCAGATCTATAGGGAGAAACAAACCAAAACAAGAAGTATGTGACAAGGAAACTCAGGAACAGCCGGTGCTTCACCAGCAACAAACAATTCCACTAGCGGCAGTAAGTAGCGAGGGGCAGGATACAATCAGACACACCCGGACCCCGTGAGTGAGACCTGTTACCTGAAGACACGCTTCTTCCTTAAAATACAAGTACCACCTGTAAATTTGAATTTTCATTTGAGACCACTAAAATGTGCTGAGGAAAGCTAAAAACGAGGAGCTGAAGAAGTTCAACCCAACCACCACTCCTCATCTGCTAGGTATCACGTTCTTTCACTGATGGTAGATGATGTTGGTTAACACCTGGCTACCCCAGTCCTAAACCAGGACACTCATCTATGCGAATCCAGTAGAAGTATTGATTAATTCACAGTGGCACAGAGACTCAAAAATTACAAATTGCTGATTGTTCCTGCTTTAAAAGCAAAACTACTAATAAGATCACTCTCAAGCAAAATACTTAAATTTCATAAAGAACGGAAACTCATTTAGTACTACACCAAGTCAGATTTTCTGATTTATTTAAAAACAACAACAACGTTACTCTGTGAAGACAGACATACATTCATGCCGCCTGACAGGGAAGCTACAGCAAATGACAGCAAAGACACAAAATGGTGCTCTCCTCTCTGACCAAAGCTATGGGGCAACAATCAAAATTTCTGGCCCTACAAAACTTCAGTAGGCACATTATTCTGAATTCTTAGAAGAAAAAGGCTAACTTATTCAAATACAGTTCTAAATTATGATAATATATGCTCTATTAGTAAACACCTTTCAAAGATTTCATTGAATTCTACTAAGAAGCATTCCCATGACTTCTTCCACAGCAAAGGGTAAATTTTGAATATAACCAGTTTTTCCCCTACCTTGGATTCCATAATCATCTCCAAACTTTTCCAAAATCTCTAAGCCACATTTCATTTTCTTGAAATTGTTTCTAAGGTATCCCCCTTCCCTTCAAAAGGATCTAGACTCCATTCCAAAGAAAATTTAATCTCCTCTTAACAAGCACAGACTTTTATTCTAATCTTGACTACATGATAGGTTCACATACACATTTTATGCGGTGAATCAGCAATTATTTTTCTAGTGGTTCTAAGTGTCAAGATTAATTTCACTATCCCCAGTAATAAAATGGTTTCAAATGACATCTTTAATCAGCAAGTAAAAATGCATTCCTCCAATTGAGACAAGCTGTCACAAAAGGTCACCAAAATATGACAGGATGGAAATTACATTTGTAACTTCAACTGAAATGTTAATTTCCGCTTAAGTGTTTTCTGAACTAGGTCCATATTCCAAAGTAAAGAGATAAGAGTGTAATGTAACAAAGTTTTACGTTGTGTTGTCCCTTTCTAAAATGTGCTTAAGAAAAACATATGTACATAAAAATACATAATGAATATCTATAAAATACCGTTTATTTGGCAAAATAGAAACAACAAATGACATTCTGAGGTTTTTATTTTTGGTTGTGGTTTTTTGTTTTTTTTTAATAAACAAGATAATTGAATCAAGAAATTTCTGAAAACCTTGCAAATGCAAGGACCATTGTGTAAACTGAAGGTAGTCATCTTACTGATGGCACTAGTGATCTTAAATTGTTTATTAACAGATGAAAAAATTGTATGTTATTGCAGATGTTTATTTCTTCTCTCTATTGGAGTATTCTGCTGTATAAATACACAATTTGTATATCAATTAAAAAAAATGTTTTCCTCAAAGATCATCTGCCTTAAGCAAAATTAACCAAGGATATTATTTCAAGAGAACATTACGTGGGCCTAACAACAATGTTCTTCAGGCTAAAGCAATGAAACATAATTTAACGTATTGCCTGTGCCTAATGAAACTTGGAATATGGCAAAACCTAGAAGCTTACTCACAGATTACAAATTATAAAAGCCTAACTAAAATAAGCACAGTCTTTCATTTTCCGCTGGTACTGCTTCCAGAGAGAATCTGAGGTCCACCTCCTAGGGCAAAAGAACTGGCCCCTCTGAACCTCTGTGCTGACACTTCAGGGTAACTGGCCAGTGACACCCATGTTTTAGAGATGGCTTTAGACTTTGCCATTCAAAATAAATCTTTCTCTTACACATGCATCTTCTAGAACCCCTTTTCAACTCTATTCTGTGAGAGAATTAAACCCTCATATCCTATGGGATCCTTTTTATATAATGAAAAACTTGTCTCCTAAGTATATAGCTTTGTACCATCCTTGGGAAAACTGATAATGTAACATTTTCTCTAAGGTATTTAATTCCCAGAATCCTGGTTGAGGACAAAAGCTCAGTACTTAACATCGTAACTCAAATAAAAGCCCAAAATTCTATGCCTAATCCAATATGGACTGAAAATAAAGATCAACATCTGTGTCTCAGGCTCCATAACGGTCAAGACTGTCACAAACATGAATTACTTAAGGATGACATCATACATCTGAATGTGAGTAAGACTAAAAGTGACTGAATGCCCTACCAGATTCTGAAGAGAACTCACTATTCCCAGGCCAGAACATTATTTCATTCTTCTTTGTAGAGTGGAGTGTTCTCAAAAGTAATCAATGGTATCACAAAATAACTGCCTTTATTTGTATTCAGAATGTTAAAAGATATCAACTGTCAAGAAAAATCCATCATAGGAGATGATATACATACTCTGGTACCAAGATATTTTAATCCCATTACAAAGAGTATGTGAGCAGCTTTATACAGTCAAATCAATGCAAGCATCTGTATACAAAACCTGAAACTGGTATTTCTATCACCAGGAGCACACAAAGTGATGAGTAAAAATTCATGTGAATTTCTAGTATACCAAATACTACAGGAGCTTCTCTTTCTCAATGAGTATTTTTCTTCTGTATAAAATTAACTTTTTGTGGGGGTGAGGGGTGTTAAGGAAACAAGGGTGCTCACTGTTTTAGGAAACCAAACTCTAAGATGGATAGAAAAATCATTTCTATACTAGGAATAATCCTAATTTTTCTAGAAAAATGAAAACCTGTTTTTAAACGTAGCTTTCCTACACTGGGCTTACAAATAGGGAACAGAGAAAGATACTTCTTATAATCAATTTTATTGCCCTATTATCTAGCCAAAGAATCACATTCTGCACAAATACATTTAAAGGCTTTTTTCTTAATGTTTAAAACAACGGTAAATGATCGAACTGTTTATGCTTCAACCACTCTTGCCTCTCCACCCATATTTAAAGGGCCAACCTGCCCATTACTAACCCTTTCCAGCCTCTTGTCTCAGGATGACATGACTACAGAACTAAGAAATGACTAAAAAAAAAAATGCAACACAAATTCTTTAATAAAAGAAGTACAAATGACCCTGTGAAGAACCAAATGAGGCAAAGATCCTGAAAAAAAAGCAATGTAGGAATAAAACAAATACAAATTATGAACACAGGCAAGTCGGACACTTCAGAACTTGTCAGTGCTTGGGTCAAGTTCAAGCGAACAGAGGCGAGATAACCGTAGCTGAGGATCAGGGGACGGGAGGAGCGGGGGCTCTGGGGGTGCAGAGGGGGTGATCTATAGAGTGCACCAGAGCCCATAAGCAGCTGGCTGCAGAGAGCAAAGGCCACCATTCCTAACGGTGTCTGAGAGCTGACTTCACACCCTTAGAACGTGCAGCTAACACTGTTATTAAGATATAACGTACGGCTCCCAGATTTATGTAATAAAGCCACAGCCCAGCTACACAGAAGCAGAAGGGAGGCTTCACCGCACCCCACCCCGAGACGGCACTCTCCTTGCCTAACAAGCCACCGCCCACCGCTGTCTGTGAGCAGCCGGGGCGCCATCTTTCCCTTGTCTGTCTTACCCAGTCCAAGACTGAGATGTCTATTCCAGTATGCTTGGTATGTAACGCTGTCAATCACTCCTGCTGACGATACTTTTCCTTTTTTCCCATCCCCTTGTTTTAAGACCTAAGCTTGCTCCATCTCCTTTTACCCAAGGCCAACTTCTCAGCTCCTTCTTAGAAGCCTATGCTGTACTGATTCACCCAACAAACAACTTAATACCATAACCTGAGCAAAGTCCAGGGAAGAGCCTGGGCCAAAAGCTAGAAGCAGGAAAGCGAAAGGGAAAGGCATAGAGAACGCTAAGATTCCAGGTCAATCTCTCCACAAACCTCACCGAGGGATGTGGCATGGTAAGACGGGCTCACACTGTTACGGCGGGCACCTTGAGGGCCTGGTGTTCTCATTCCTGCACTGCAGACACATGCTCAGGCTTCCAATGGCAAGTGGCTGCAGGTAACGGTTTTATGAAGTAATAAAGGTAGTTACTGATGGTTTCTTCATTTTACTTTGACCAAGACCGGAGAACAGGTATAACCCTCTGTTCTTCCACCCTCCCACCCTACTCCTTGGAATATGAGACAGTACCTGAGTGGTTCTGCAAGTGTGAACATTGGAGCAACAGGAACAACACTACCTGCAAACTCATCAGAAATTCAACTTTCTTGGGCCTTACCCTAAACCTATTGAATCAGAGCAGCTGAGAGTGCATCCAGAAGTATGTGTCTTAACAAGTCTTCTGGGGGATTCTGTTGCTCAAATTTGAGGACCACTGCTTTACTCCTTGCAGTGGGCACTGGAAAGAACTCCAGGAGAGCGGGGGCAGGGTAACACTGGCAAAGGCTCTGTTCATCAGCAACAGCCTGCTGTGGGTCTGCGACAGGAACATGTGCAACTGACGGTGCGACAAACAAGCCACCTTGTCTCACTGAACGCCCAGAGGAATGGCACAGAGGGAGACACACACAAAAGACAAGGCTATGATGACAAAAAAGGCACAAAATAAAACCAGTCTGGTCCAAAAGGAGCCCTGGCAACCTGGGAAGGGTGAGACGACCCTGCACCACCCCGACGTCACGTTCCCAGAGCCAGCCAGGAACCACACAGCATGCATGAGAGCAAGTCTAAGTCACGGACTACAAAAGGAAAACTATTAAAAAAAACATTTTATTCAAACATTTTTTAATCCGGAAGACAAGTCATTTTTATAGAATGACTTTTATAGCACCATTAACTCAGTTCTCACCTCATACAGACCATCCAGCTTCTGGACACCATGCATAACAGTCTATAAAGTCAACTGTTTTTTATCTACTTCATTAATCATAACAGCACTATAGAGGAAGTTGAAATGGGAATGAAGGAGGATGGGAGACAGGTAAAAAATGTTACCCAAAGTTTCTGGAATGTTCCTTCTCTCTCTAGTTACATCTGAGAGCCTAATAATTGTTCCTTCTTTCCTTTCAGTTTTGAAACGTAATCGTCCAGATTCTTCATCATCATCGTCTTCTTCATCTGACTCTTCTTTGATGTCCTTCTGCAGCTCCAAAGTCTCCATGCCTCCCTACATGGCAGACAGACAAAAGAGCACGGAGGGAAAGTGAGCTCATACTCTTCTGAATTAAATCCTGAACAACGGCTATGCATACACATATGTGCACACACACATAAAAGCTCTTATAATAAAGATGTAAAAATATAGCACAATGCCCCATTTATAAAGCCATGTGAAACATTAAACTGATCCCAGAAGACAAAACCTTTAATATTAAAAATTAACAATGTTAGAAAAAATTCAAATTTCTACTCCTAGTTAATATACCAAAGTCTTATACATTGTAACTACTTATACTTCTAAGAGAGAACAAACATGAATTCCAAACACCCCTGCAGGCCTAGACTCTAATTCAGGTCTAAACAAAGCTCAGTATGTTAATTAAACTAACCCTAGAGTCCCTGAGCCTGATTCCAGCATAGAACCCGCCTGCAGCTCCCGTTAAATGACAGCACATTCCTTCCCACCAAACAGGCGCCACGTTTCCTGGCACTCCTGACCCCGTCTACTCTGACTTTTGATGCAGCCAAGTGCTCCAAATCCACTGTTGGGTTGCTTGGCTTCTCTGGTTCTCTCAGCCTGTATAGTCGTTCCTGCATCATTTCTCACCCCTTTCTACTTCATCCCACTGACCAGGTTTGTGAGTTTCTACCTCTGGTTCAGACTATTAACCACAAAGCTATTATTTTTTCATTCGCTTCAGACTAAAGCCCATTTGGGGTTGTTTTTTCCATTCACTGATCTATGGCTGTGCTGGTCAGCACTGCCGCGCACAGGCCTCCCTCAGCTGTGGCGAGCAGGGCTCCTCTCCGTCCCGTTACGGAGCACGGGCTCCAGGGCACCGGGCTTCCGCAGCTGCAGCTCG
Organism: Odocoileus virginianus; assembly: GCF_023699985.2. Classification (NCBI taxonomy): domain Eukaryota; kingdom Metazoa; phylum Chordata; class Mammalia; order Artiodactyla; family Cervidae; genus Odocoileus; species Odocoileus virginianus. The sequence goes on from NC_069674.1 coordinate 2,417,520, forward strand.
CAGGTCCTACAGCACAGGCTCAGCAGTTGTGGCGCGTGGGCTTAACTGACCAGCAGCAGGTGGTTTCCAACTTGTGTGCCCTACATTGGCAGGCGGCTTCTTATCCACTGTGCCACCAGCCGAGTCCTTAAAACCAGTTTTTATCTTGTACTTCATTATAGCAGTATTCCTACAAAAATTTTGTTTAATCTAGTCCCAAACTACAGTAATTTCTTCATCAACAATGCTTACTGTATTAACTCATGTTCCTTCTGACACTAATCACTTTCATCTCATGTTAGATCTTAGTGACCTACTGTCAGGTAATAAGATAGGTACCTACCAACTGCTACATTCATTTATGCTTTTTGCAAACTTAAAAAAAAAAAAAACTGCTCCTTTACTCTCATCACTCATAATTCTTACATGTACTTTACTCTCATCACTCATAATTCTTACATGTCCTTTACTCTTAATAGAAACAAAAATGAACCACTTCACTAGAAAATGTGCAAGAGAAAGAAAATGATACAATCATTTTGGACTCTTTCTCCAACATTTTCTGTGTAAAAAATGCACATTCGTTGCTATTAAAACCTATAGTAGAAAATCAATGCCTGAAAATAAAATACTGAATGTAAACTATAACTTTTAGCCTAATGATTGCAAAACCACCTTTCAGTATTCTGATACTCAGTATACTGTAGAACTTTAAAGCACCAGAATGCTGGCATTCTGTTGTTTTGCTGGTTTGACACCATTACTTCTGTCTGACTGAACATCTGAAACCACACAGGAATGACATGTGAGATGGGCCCAGCTATGTTCATCCTGCACTACGCTTAAACAGAGCAAAGAGTCAGCTCATTACAAAACATTCTTCTTCTCCACCTCTTAGTGCTCCAGAACAGTGCTTCTCAAACTGAAGGTTTATACTCATCACTGGGAATCCTGCCAACATGCAGATTCTGATTCTGCAGGTGGGGGTCTAAAATTCTGCATTTCCAACAAGCTCCAGGTGAAGCCAACATGCAGGTCCACAGACCACACTATAAGCGGCAAGGCCAGCGAGGAGGAAAAGAAATCACTACCAACAAAGCAAAGATTTTATTACAGTAGTCATTTTTAATTCAATCATTAACAGTAGTTACAGTTCAAACACTTTACAAGCAAGTTTAATGTAAAACATGACAGTACTGAAACTAATATAGTTTATTCTACATACAATCTCCATCTAAGAAATCTAACAAAGACAAGCTGAAAACTGTTTCTCTGGAACAAACACTACAGGCTACCAGAAATAAATCAACGAACAATTCAAGTCTATGACCCAGCATTACCACTGCTAGATATTTACTCAGGAAAAATGAACATTTATGTTCATGTAAAAACCTGCAGGGAAAGTTTTACAGTTCTATTTTGGATGACCAAAAATAGAAACAACAGTGAATGGATACACAAACTGTTGTACATCCAAACTATGGAACGCTCTTTCAGCAATAAAAGAGGAAGGAACGATACAAACACTGGGATGAAATCACAAAGGCATCATGCCGTATGACAGAAGTCAAAAGGAACAATAAGTCACTCAAAAGGGGACACATGGCGACAATTCCACATATGACACTCTCCAAGAGACAAAGCTGCACTGGTTACCGAGGATTAGGAATGGAGGGAGGGCCTGACCACAAAAAGGATGGCACAAGGTCAACTTTTGGAGAGACGGAATATCCTGGGATGCAAACTTCTGGTTCACGCTCAGGGTCCAGGTCCATTTGAACTTCATCAAGGATTACACAAGCCCTGAGCTGAAACTGAAAAACTGCTGGCTTCGGCTGCCTCAGATATAGGTCACCTGGCAACACTGAGTGAGACTCACTCTTTCAGCCACTGGTCACTACCTCTTACTCTAAATACTAGTCTCAAAAAAAGGGCATCTTCTTTGACCGTGTACTTAGAATTAACTTACCTATCTGCCATAATGCTGACTTTCTCTGCAGAGAAATACTTATGAATGGAATATTCACAAATATTCACAATATTCCATTCACAAGTAAAATTCCACTGAAGGGCAGTGCTGGGTAACAATATAAAAATTAAGTTACCCTGATTCTGACTTCATTTATATAGACACTGCCAAAAATATTCAAAAGATTTGACTTTTAGCTATTTAATTATCTTAAAAACCTGAAAGATGTATTTGTAATACTTAATGCATATGAAAATCATCATGAAAGTTCTTTACAAAATAGACAAGCCCACCAAAGTCTGAACATACATACATAATTAGAAACTCTAAGAGGCAGCAAGACACCGACTTACATATTTAGTTACATTCTCTAGCTAACTCTGAAATGAACTTGTGATCTCAGTTTTGAAAGAAAATTCAAAATTCCATCCCAAATCTGAGGGGCGGGGACTGGGTAGTTCTCTGAAATAGAAAGCTATACAGAACACTGCTTCTAAAAACTTTCCAAAAGTTTTTAAAGCTTATAAAATATTTGATAGAGAATAATTCTATATCATAAATAAAAATCAATTCTAATTCCACCGAGAGTTAAAACTTACAAACTAAAAAGACTAGCAATTATTAATAAATTGTGCAAAAATTACAAGAGAAGAAAATTGCAGACCAATCTTGTTCATGAACACAGACACAAAATTGCTTAATAAAATAAAACTACATGTTGTTGGTCCATCGCTAAGTAGTGTCCGACTGTTTGGGACCCATGGACTCTAGCACCCCAGGCTTCTCTGTCCACATGGAATCCAACAAAACAGGAAAACATGTCATGACCAAGTGAAGGATTAGCCAGAAGCATAAGGTTGATTTAACATCCAAAAATCAGTCAATTTAACAAATCTCCCTTCAAGAAGAATTCTAAATATATGTACACACTCTCCTTCTCCAGAGGTGGCGCTTAAGTCCCTCTTGCTCACCTTGGGTGCTAAAGTAGAGTAAAGAAAGTGAAAGAACGTCAGGGAATTACCATCTTCACCTGGCCACCAAGGCTATCTCAGCACTTGACCAAGGCTCACACTGCCAGGGAGGTCCTGCACACAGCTAGCTGCAAAAGGGGTGAGGACACCTAACCTCCACGGCATTCTTTCCAAAAACTCCATCACCCCAGTCTCACCACGAGAAAAGCACCAGACAAGGCCAGTTAGAAGACATTCCACGGGACACCTGGGCAGTACACTTCTTTAGACTGTTCAGGTTGTGGAACTCAAGGGAAGACCTACAAACCACCACAGACCAGAGGAGACAGGACAACAATGTGGTACCCTGGACTGGATCCCAGAATAGAAAGAGGACATTAATGGAAAAATCTGCAAAACAGAAATTAAGTCCAGAATATAGTTAATAGTTTTTAAAGTCAATTTAACGCACATTAAAAAAACAAGGGATGAAAGTCACAAGATTATCTCAATAGGAGCCGAAAAAGCACTGACAAAATTCAGCACTCATTTCTGATTAAAACAAAAACTCAGCAAACTAGACATAGAAAAGAATTTCTTCAATCTGACTGAAAAACCTCCAGGCAGCTTATATTACTTACTTGATGAAATACTAAGTATTTTACCCGTACCATGAAGAATGAACCAAAAACAAACGCCCTCAATGTTTCTATTCTACACAGTACTGGAGGTCAACAAAGCAAAAAGAATGAAATAAAAAGACAAGTGAGAACCATTAGACTGTGATTATTCACTTTCCTATTCTAGACCAGGAAAGACGAACTTAAGTAAACAGAACTAAGGACACTGCTCGCCCCTGAGAGGAGTCAGGACTGACCAAAGAAAACAGGCAGGAATCTTCGGGGATGATGAGGGTAACTTGGACGTGCGTACGTATGTATCAAATCACTGAACTGTACTGACTGGTTATAACTTTTCCAGAAAAGGAAACTAAGGCAAGGGAGTATTAAGTGACCTGCCCAATGCCAAACATCAGTTAAGTGACTGAAAGTGAAGGTCGCTCAGTCATGTCTCTCTGTGACCCCATGGCCTACACAGTCCATGGAATTCTCTAGGCCAGAATACTGAAGTGGGCAGCCTTTCCCCTCTCCAGAGGATCTTCCCAACTCACGCATGGAACCCACTGCAAGCAGACTCTTTACCAGCTGAGCCCCCAGGGAAGCCCGTGGTTAGTAACAGGCAATGTGATTATAAAGATGCTAGTTTTCCCCCAATTTGACTAAAAATACAATGCAATGTTCAAAAAAGACCCCAACCAGATTTTTAATAGACACTGACAAGTCAATTACAGAATTTATATACAGAACTCAAAGGACTTAGATTGCCAAAACAACCCTGAAAAGGCAGCACAACCAGTGGACCACACTACCTGATTTCACACCACAGTAACCAAGACAGCGCAGTGCTGGCGATGGGGCAAAACGGGGATTCCAGAGAGAGACTCAGGCTCCAACGGGCAACCGATTCTCACGTGAGCACTAAGGAACTCAGCCGGGAAGGAGAGCCTTTGGACGAATAATGGCACAAACACAGACAGACACGTGGGAGAACTGAGACTCTCATATATGACCGGCGGAAGGATAAACAGTACAAACACTTAAGAAAACCATTTGGCTGTTTCTTATGTCATTAAACATACTTCTACCCTGTTTCAGTAGTACCACTTCTACTTAATAAAACTACAGGAAAAAAAAAAGATATATCCACAAAACCATATGTAAATAAGCTCTTTTAGTTATTCATGATAAGAGAAACTGAAAACAACCCAAATATTACCTATTATCAAGAGAAAACAAATAAGGTATGTCCATCAAATGGAATGAACTGTTGATTACGGACATAAACAACTATTTGAATGAACCTCAAAATACATTATGGTGGCCAAAAGAAGCTAGACACACAGCACACCATCACTGACCACATGCACGTGAAGCTCCAGACTGCTACTGCTCAGGCGCTAAGTTCTGTCTGACTCTTGGCGACCCCAGGGACTGCGAGACCCCAGGCTCCTTTGTCCTCCACTATATCCTGAAGTTTGCTCAAATTCTCATCTGTTGAGTCAGCAATGCTAGTTCTAGACTAGGAAAGACTAAATAAACAGAACTAAGGACATGGCTCACCTCTGAGAGGAGACAAGACTGAGGAGAAACAAACAAGGGGGAATCTTCGGGGATAATGAGGATACTTGGGTGTACACATCTATCAAATCACTGAACTGTCAGTTCAGTTCAGTCACTCAGTTGCGTCCAACTCTCTGCGACCCCATGAACCGCAGCATGCCAGGCCTCCCTGTCCATTGCCAACTCCTGGAGTTTATTCAGACTCATATCCATTGAGTCGGTGATGCCATCCAACCATCTCATCCTCTGTCGTCCTCTTCTCCTCCCGCCTTCAATCTGTCCCAGCATCAAGGTCTTTTCAAATGAGTCAGTTCTTCGCATCAGATAGCCAAAGTATTGGAGTTTCAGCTTCACCATCAGTCCTCCCAATGAGTATTCAGGACTGATTTCCTTTAGGATGGGCTGGTTGGATCCCCTTGCAGTCCAAAGGACTCTCAAGAGTCTTCTCCAACACCACAGTTCAAAAGTATCAATTCTTTGGCACTCAGCTTTCTTTATAGTCCAACTCTCACATCCATACATGACCACTGGAAAAACCACAGCTTTGACTAGACGGACCTTTGTCAGCCAAGTAATGTCTCCACTTTTTAATATGCTGTCTAGATTGGTCATAACTTTTCTTCCAAGGAGCAAGTGTCTTAATTTCATGGATGCAGTCGCCATCTGCACTGATTTTGGAGCCCAAAAAACAAAGTCTAACACTGTTTCCACTGTTTCCCCATCTATTTGCCATGAAGTGATGGGACCTGATGTCATGATCTTAAGTTTTCTGAATGTTGAGTTTGAAGCCAACTTTTTCACTCTCCTCTTTCACTTTCATCAAGAGGCTCTTTAGGAATTCTTTTGGAATGAAAACTGACCTTTGCCAGTCCTGTGGCCACTGCTGAGTTTTCCAAATTTCCTGACATATTGAGAGCAGCACTTTCACGACATCATCTTTTTGGATTTGAAATACCTCAACTGGAATTCCATCACCTCCACTAGCTTTGTTCGTAGTGATGCTTCCTAAGGCCCACTTGACTTCACATTCCAGGATGTCTGGCTCAAGGCTGGTGATCACAGCATCATGATTATCTGGGTCGTGAAGATCTTTTTTGATCTTTGAGTATACACTAAACTGTTTACCTCAGATGTAAATACTACTGAATGCAAATGTTACCACAATTTTTAAAGTATTTCAAATTTAAATGGTGCAAAGATGTTATTTAAACTTCTCACTTGTTCAAGCCACAACTATCAAATAGCAAACCTTTGTAACCACATTTGAAGACAGAAGCATCACTGGCACTGACAAGACTGTATAATTAGAAAAGCTCAAGAGTTAGTTTTCATAATTAGATCTTTCTAACTTGTACAGTGATTTTTTTTTTCTATTAACCAAGAAGGAACATTAGTTAAATAAAAGGAGTCACCAAAAATAGACTTTTCAACAGAAATTACTTTTTAGTTCCATAATTCGGATTCTAATGTGTACTTAAATATAACTCTGAGAAAGAAGTTACCTGAAAAATTGCAATATGCCTTCCACCTCCATTTTAAGCAACCCAGAGCATGCACACTGCAACACAAGGTGGAGTGCAAAGGTTTGGTTCAGCAACACCCTGCAGTTAATTCCAAGAAAATGAGTCAAAAAACTAGAAAGACACCAGAACACAGGTGTATGTGGCAAAATAAAACTGCTGCTCTCCCATGAGGATTATTTCATTGATTTATATGTCTAAAAAAGACAGCAGGACAGCCCTCCAAAAGCAAAGCTTACCAAAAGTTACTGAAATAATATGTAACACTCACTCCCAGCACCTACAAAAGTACCACTCATACAAGTTCTCAACAATGATCTCTCTGACGGACATTCAGTGATACCAGTATGAGGAAGAAAACACCACCAAAACATGTGTTGCCAGGATGAAGTCCAGCATATTACCTGCCTCCAAGAAGGACTACTAAGACCTGAGAGCAAAGAGCAATACGAAGAAGTTTCCATCAATACAAAACCAAGAAACACAAACAAGGTAAACAAACCAGCAGTCAAGGGCAGAGCATAAGAAAAATGTGTAACTTTTAAAAAAAGTTTTTGAAATCTTTTGTTTAAAACCATGGGACATACATCTTAGAAGAAAAAGCAAATAATATATGTCTTAATAGACAGTATAAAAAAAGATAAACTATGTAATCTGGCTGAGAGTTTACTCCTTTCTCTATAAAAACGTACATACAGAAAATCACCATTAAGATATTTCAAGTTAGGGTTAATATCAACTAGAAATTACAGGAATTAAACAAACACATTCAAGTTCTTTGCCTTCCAAATTACCAAGGGTCAAATTTTAACCACTCTGTATTTCCCTGTTCACAAAAGTTATCTTATTCACGGCAAAAATTTTAAAGTATAAAACAGATAATAATCCCACCATCCAGAGGTGACCGCTATCACCATTTGTCTTGATCCTCCCAGATACATGTTGAGACACACACACATATACACACACACATTTAGACATACATAGCTATGGAGGACCTAGAGGAGGAACTCCACTAGCTTGCTCTTTTCATGTCACACATCACAAGTCTCTTTTCATGTCCAAGAGGGCAAGGGCATCCTTTAGGAACGTGTAGTCCCCTGACCATCATTCATTTAACCCTGCAGAAAAATCTACCCTGGGTCCACCTGTTTTCAAGGCTGCAGACAAACAGCTGGTACATGTATCCTTGAGCACATCTTAGGTTAACCCTTGGATAACTTCATCAACCTGGAACTACTGAGCCAAAGGACTTTCAGGCTTTTGATACTGTCACAAACAGTGAAGGGTTTGCAATTTTACCCTTCTTGCAGGCTAATAAGGTAAGCCTGCCACTGTTTCATGGAGGCTGTGAGAAGGCACAACACTCCTAGTCACAGACTAGGACAATTTACTACTCTTAACGACAGCAATGTCATCTGGGGGCCAGCTCCCTGAGACCCAGTTCTCAGCGGGCTCTCAGACGAAGAGGGCCAGGTGACCCTGCACAAAGGGAGCCATGTTATGGGGGGACCTGAGTTCAGGGGACTGTTATCATGAGCAGAAAGCGGGCCTGCCCCTTGCTCCAGAGAAAGACACACCTTTCCTTGAAAAGACAGGAACAAAGGGCAGTCAGTGCCCTGCTCCCCAAACATGCACAGACATGAGAGAACTGTGGAAGACTGTTTCCCATCTTCAAGGTAGTCCTCCAGTAGAATAAATACCTGACCAGAATTTTTATTTTTGCCAATATTAAGATAGGTTAGAATTCACAACTGCCTTAACTTTATTAAATATATTTTATACACTTAGTAATCATCTGTCTTATTTTTGTATTATCTTCTCACATTTTTTTGCCCTTCTTTTTACAGGAGTGCTCATCTGTATATACAGAACACACCAAATACATTAACTTTACTAAATACATTACTCTGAACTTGTTTATACTGTTTTGGGGTATTTGTGTATGATAAAATCATTCTTTTCCTTTATGGCTTAAAAAGGCGTAATACCAAGAACAGTAGAGTAAAACCAAAACAACTTGGTGTGCATTTTTTCCCCGTTCTCTATGATGTCCTTAATCACGGAACTCCCAACATTGGCTGAACATGCTGTCACCTAATAAAACACTATATTCGCCAGCCTCCTTTGCTGTGAGGTACAGCCATGTGACTAATGAGTAATTAATGAGATGTTTATGAAGTGCTATTTGAGAACTCTGGGATGTCTCCTCAAATGGCGGGCCTGTTCAACCTCACTGCAATCCACTTCCTGGATGTGGACCACGGCAAGCACAGAGCCCTGGAACTGCATGGAAGTCTGGAAGAAGCCTGGGCACCAGGCTGCCTGGTGAGGCCAACACCAGATCTGAAATGCTTTGGGGAATTGTTTGACGTTAGTGAGAAATAAACTTGTACTATTCGGTGAGTTTTCTGTTTCGCAGGTGAGCCTAAAGCTGGCACACTATTATTAAAACATTTTCTTTGAATACATGTAAAATCTGGTATTAACTAATCTCAGATCAATACTGGCAGAAGGTTCAAGGAACGGGTCTAACTTCTGCCCCAGTGATTAAGCATTCCTAAGTAGTAATATGTCTGAGATATTATCATATTAATTCATACATGTCACAAGTTCATATACTTTATGGGCTGGGACTGATCATTAATGTTCCTCCAAAGACACCTATCTCTCTCCCTGAATCTCTCTGTTCAGAAGACATGAAAATGGAAGGAACGATTACCATTTTTAAATAATAACCCACTCCTGCTTAAATATTTCAATGAATATAGCTCAGGAACCAAAGCTTGAAATATCTAAATCTACAAGTCATACAAGTCATACCCTCTGTCAGTTCCAGAAGGCATTCAAGCTAAAGTGTAACACCTATTAGAAGTCTTATTTAACTGCTTTACAATAAAATAGTTTATATTTCCAGAGATCATCTAAAGATTAAAACCTGCAAAACCTTTTCTCACTCTAAAACATACTACAAACACAACATGTTATTGTGTAGTAAGAGTAAGGAGAAGTACTACCTAGAATACTGAAAGAGTAAGTTACAAGGGAAAAAAATCAGTGGACTTAATTTTTCCACGACAGAGTCTTACAAATTAATGAAGAGGACATGAACTAACTGATAGGCACTGGGTCCCTCAGTTTCCCTCTCAACGACTCACCCTCAGAACGATCCCCACAGCCACCTCCGTCAGGCCCCTACCCACACACAATCCTTTAACAAGCTTTTAGCTCTCTCTCAGACCTAATCGAGGCTCATAATGGCCTTGTACTGGGCAATGAGTACATAGGATGCGGTGCTAAGCATGACCCACATAAATCAGTCTCCCTGAACCTCGGGGCGGGGGCTCATTACTCAGAACAGAGCAGTTATCAATAGGAGAACCACTTCTTAACATTTTCTTTAGCTTTGGTTCCTTTGGCTAAATATATCTGTCTACAATTGAAGAATCCGGGCAAAGCGATCTACTATTCTTCTATCTTTTCTCTAAGTTTCAAATTATTTCAAAGAGCAAAACAGAGAGAAAGCACAAAAAGAAAAATCAAATATAGCTTATTGGGGAAGAGCAAGGATGTATCCCAGAATGTGTCTGTACATGTCCACACACACTGTCATGGGAAAACAAAGGGTAATGCTTTGTATACTGAGTTCATAAAACACTGCTGTAAGACCTAATGTAAATGACCTAAGCCAGTGAAATATCACTTTTTCATGACCTCTTGGGGAAAAGGGGGAAAGTATTAAGGAAAATAACTGAGAAAAAAACATTAAGAAGAAAAAAAAATCTTAAACCAACACGTTCTAAGACTACAGAATGACTTCATGGCTTACACACTTGACCCATGGGTCATGTTCTAAGGATGGAAAATAGAACTCACCGGCCTCCATCTCACAGCACACCCCAATCTGTCCCGACAACACGGAGTTCTCCAGATGTGCTTCACAAAAGGTTACCTCTTCCATAAAGTCTCAACACCCCAACCCACCCTCAAGACACACGCCCAACCAGACAGGCCCCGGTGCGGGCTCTCAGAGCAGGCCCTGAGCCTCTCTGCCAGCAGGCCTGCTACCCTGCCCTCACTGGAGTGTGCCCTCGTCTTCTCTCCCCCGTTTCAGACTGCAAGTTCTGTGAGCGCAAGAACCAAGCCTCTCAATCATCCGCTTCTTTGATACCTAACACAGCACCTCAATCCAGGGAACTCTGCAGTATCTTCTGAATAATGGTCAAATTTAACTGATGCTAATTAACTTAAAATAATCCCAGTACTTCTTTCAAAGCACCAACATATACTGCGCATTTCAAAAGATTCCTACCCACACCCCATTAAAAAGGTAAGACATTCCAACACTCAAAGGGCAGGCATCTATCCGGAGAACACAGCTCACCAGAAGTCACTGTCCAAAGATTCTTGCAAGCTCAGGGATTTTGGTTTCTGCTTTTTTTAACTACACTCATACTTCAAAGAGGAGATGTATTAACTTTTCACCAACATTAAAAAGATGCTCATCATAAATACGGAAGGAAAAAAAAAACTAGCAAACTTTTGGACTAAAGATGAACAAATACCTCTTCGGTTTCAGGATCAACCTGGGAATCAGTAATCTCATCTAATTCCTCTTCAGCAACACAGTCTTCCTGCTCTTTCATCCCTTGTTGCCCACAAGCCTGCAAGTATTCTTCATCCTAACAGCCATTAAACAGAAAATAAGTTTTTCTCATATTGCTGTGGGGCTTGTAAGCACTTTTCATCTTCACGACTCATGCTTAGCTATGTTAGCAAACTGTACTATGCCAATGACCATCTGAGCAAAAAGCACTCAGCACAAAACCAGAATGGGACCTCCCCTGAGCGTCAATGAGAGCAAAGCGCCGTATGCCAGCCTGGTCGGTACGGGGGGTGGCATGGACTCTGCCTCAACCTCCAGGGACCCCGACACACATTTCTTCTCAAAATCAACACCAAGGAGACGTAATCTTAAAAAAGAAAATGTGCGTGTGCTTGCACAGAGCAGCTCAGCAGCAGCACTGGAGCTGGAATCACACCCAACTTGAACTATTTTTACAACAATAGAAGACAACAAAAGTATGGGCAATTCAATTCAACACAGGCGCTGTATTAAAATTGCACGTTAGAACTAGTTTCTCCATCAGCCAACTCCTTTGAATTAGAAGGACGATCTCAGGTTTGCATGGAATGTAAGGAGCATGGCAGCAGGCAGGCAGCTCTTAAAAACACAGCGGAGGAAGCCGGCAAACTGCAAGGAAAGAAGGGCTCCAACAGGTATTACTTACTACGTGTAACGGCTCCCCTCCAGGGGAGCTGAACTTACCTGCGTCCCTAGCCACCAGCTACAGTGAACCATCGACAGTTATAAGGCGGGGGAAGAGCAGAGGAGCCGCGGGACCTGCACAGCCCACTGCTCGGGGCCCAGCAGTCTCGCCGCAGAGAACTGCAGCAGCACACAAGGTGGGGACCGCCTGAGGCCCCCAGCTGTCTCTCAAGGCTGCCCCTACATACTGCATTTTACTTCCCCAAGGAAACTGCTACCGTTCCACCTCAAAGGGCGACCATCACTACCCACGACCCACTGAGAGCAGGACTGTTCAGATTTCAAAAAGGCCGTAAGAAGCAAGCAAGCGAACAGACAAGGGAGCACAGTCCACACCACAGAATTCTCACGGGGAAACAAAAATCTGCTACCTGTTACACAAATTCCCAATCTAAAGCTGTTTTTACAGAACACTGCTTTACAAAATCTCAATCTATGCTAACTTTAAAGGCACTAAATCTAGTTATGCTCAGCAGCACCTGACAATGTTCTAATATCCTATTGAATAATAAAGAATTCACATCTCTTCCTAATACAAGAACACGAGTTTTTATATCAAATCTCAACTCACCTTCTCAAGATCAGGACAGCAAAAGTCAAAAAAAAAAAACCTGCTTTTGAGTATGACAGGAAAGAACACTACAGTTTGCTATCAACTTTTCAGGTAAGTGTCCCTTCTAGTTGTAACATTCTGCAATATTATAATTCTACTCCCAGTTACGGAATCCCTCCATCTGGCCTGCGTGAGCTCAAACAGAACACACTCGGGATCAGCAGAGAGCTCAATTCCAGCTCCAGTGTATGAGCCAGCACAGCCTAACCAGGACACGAACCACAGTTAAATACACCGTTTAAAAACTAAAATACCTCTGGGACATTCAGGGACGCAACCGACTCATGTGTCCATTAGTCTAATGATGAATAACTAACCAACCCGTGCCCCAGTGACAGCCTAAGAACACAGGAAGAGGCCTTCACCACAGAGCTGGGGAAGCATTTCACAGCTGGAGTGCGCTCTTCCCTCCCCACGCAAAGAGGAGGCAGTGCCTGAGTCTACTGTGACAACTATCAAGAAGAAACCGGAAATTTTAAACTGGGAAGAAAAGAAAGAGCAAGGACATAAACCTGGATATACTGAGGGGGGCTGACACTGCTCCAGAAAGATACTGACCTTCACCTCACCTTTAAACTTGACAACTCTGTATAAAAATATTTAGAGACATTCAGAATTCTTAAGTAAACTTCCAGATTTTTTAATTCTGAAAAAATTAATTTTAATGTAGATAAGTACTGTGACTGTATTGAATTTGCATTTTTTTTCAATACCTGAATCTTTGGCACAAGATGTCAGATGGTTTAAGGTGAATTTTATACAATGAGGAGCCTAAATGTAACTCCAAGTTTGGAAAACAAGAGAGAGAAATTCCTCACTTACTAGAAACCCTCTTTACAACAAAGTCTGCGAGAACACCAGTGAGAGGGGCCTCTTCCGTGACCATGTGTAGGCACTACCAAGCACTGCCCACACAGTGACCGCTCCACTAAATCCTAAGCCCTCAGAAGGCAGGGGCCATGCTTCATGTTTCAGCAGTGCTCGTGTCCCCACTGCTTCCACACTGGTAAAGATCTGTTGAAATGCTGAACTTACAAGGGATACGACTGACCAATCACCTCATCTTAGTGATGAGTAGTAGAAATAACACAACACTAACTAGCAGATACTTGGGCACAGTTTTAAAAGATTCTGGCCTAATTTTTGAGGACCATTTTAAGCCACAGTGTCTCACTTTAACACGGTCCATGAACACACTATAAACCAGAGACCACCAGTCCACACCACTGCAGCATTTATCACCAAAACAAACCATTAGAGAGTTACCAAAAGAACAAGGGCTCACCGTTCCTCTTACACGGCTCTGTTTACCAAAACTACACACCTCTTTCCGTGATTACGTCTACTAAAGAGAAAGCACTCAGAAAGAATCAAACCTTAAAAGTAACTACTGAGATATGGAAACACAACCATGTCTGGAACTAAATATTCTAAGGCTCCATATAAACAATCTCTTTCAAAACTACACACACACACATTTTTTTCTGAAATAAAAAGTCATTTACTCTGAATGAAAACATAAAGGCAGAATTCTTGCCCTAAACCTGCTGACCTCCACCCCATCCCAGCAGCCCCCAACATGGCACCACAGGAGCCCAGCATGCTGAAAACCCTAAGATTCTACTGCATCTATGGAAATCTCGCCCTTACAACAGAAAGTTCACTAAGTGTTCATTTCATAAACAAATCTCTCCCAATAAGGAATCATTAAGACAGATGATCTTTCACTAATACCTTTTTCTTTTTGACTATTCAACCTTAAAAAAAAAAAAAAACCCTACCTACCAAAAGCACCTTTCTGAAATAAAAATCAGCACAATCTCTGCTTCCTGATTACAGATAACAAATTGTGTGTGACATTTCCTAAACTAACCTCCAATCTCTTTATTCATGTTTAGACAGTTCTCAGTTACAAAAAAGGATGAATGAGCAGGACATCAATCACTCTGGAATATTAGCACCTTAAAGATGTCTTTAGCAGGTCAATAATCTTTTCACCTTAGAAGGACTTTATCAGATCTTGTCTAAAGCCTGGATAAAAGCTCTGCATTAAGTACTTCTAACAATTGACAGTGTATCTCCACCACACAAAGCTGTTTTCTTCCTTAGGGTGCAATCCTCAAGGTCACAATTCTGTGCAGCCTTCCACAATGACAAAGGAGCATTCGCTCTGGCCAAACAAGCTGTCAACACAAACTTTGTCAGAGCTCAGATAAAGAAACTGGCAGCCAGCGATAATAAGGTCTAATTTCCCTCCCTCCCAGGGGAGGGAAATAGATTTCAAATCAGTCTAGAAACCCGTGCCCAGGCAGCCACGCGATCTTCGGCCACAAAGGAGAGCGACTCACTGTGAACTCGTCTAAGGGCTCATTGATCTCGATGTCCAGGACCTCGTCGTTGAACAGCGGCTCCTCCTCGGGCCCCTCCACGTACTCTATGTGGTCCTCCGGGAGCTCGGCGTCGGGGCCCTCGTACGGCCCCTCTTCTGGGTACTCGTGAGCATACAGCTCAGACCCACCCGACTTGTGATAGACGAGCTCATCCTCGCCTTGCTCATACTCGGACTCCTGCTCTGCAGACTGGTCATTAGTGTCAGACATCTCGAACGACGTGACCATGTCTGACGTGGCCGTCAGACTGATCGTGACATCCTGAGCACTACAGAGGACAGAAACACAAAGAAAGGCAGGCAGCTGGGGTGGAGCGCAAAACTAAACCATCACAAGAGTTAATGGCTATCAGAGGCCAGCGAGAAGCCGACTCAGCAACTGGGGAATGCACACAGACCACAAGAGTGGCCACACGTGAGACGCATGTGCCACACTCAGCCCGCGCCAGACTCCTGCCGCACGGAGCGCCCGCACCATCATCACTCCCGCGACCTGAGCAGGAGAATCAGGCCAACCGTGAGAAACAGGTCTACCCAGCCAAAGTCCAGGACCGAAAACAGACCACGTTTCACTCTACCTTTCAGAATGAAAAGGGTGGCGTCCATTTTCTAAGACACCCAAGTAACACTAGGAGTACTGCTCTCTAAACTGGAAAGCACAGGTTGAATTTTTTAATTGGGAGGATAAGCGCTTTACAACGTTGCGCCGGTTATCTGCCATACAACATGAATCAGCCATAAGTCTATATACATCCTCCCCACACTGATGGAATTTTAAGAGTTTTCTTACATCTATGATGCCAACCATAAACTCGTATTTTAAAAAATCAAAACATTAAAAGTCAGCATGTAAATACATTTCAGTGTTTATCTAAATCAAGTTTATACTAACCTCAAATTTGTTTAAAATAGTTAATTTCTGAGTGAAATAAACAAAGGCAATTTTAAAACTGAAAAAAAAAATATATTCCACCTGTTAAATCACAACAGACAAATGTCAAACAATTAAGATGCATAATAACAACATTTAAAGGGCAAGGTTTTAGGGCTAAATCTAAGTTTGCACCCATTAAGTATACAATCCTAACAAAAAAACTGAACATTCCACACACACGTGAAGATACTACATGGCTAAAAACTCCTGAAAAGTATACTTCAAGGGCAATGTAATTCAAAAGATCAAAGTCTAATAATGATACCAGAGAATGAAATTGGGAAACAAATAACTGGTAGAATAAATAATTTAAAACTTACTGTTACCCATAAAAATTACTTTATGTTAAAAAGTATCTATTACACGTCTATAGCTCAATAACAAATAGCATCTATTTGTTAATTACATTTATAAACAAGTGTCTTTATTTTCACAGTAAATGTTTCCTCATAAAATTGAAAAGAATTATTTCACTTAACAAGAGTAAATACCTTTAATATAGTAATTAGTTTATTAATATAATTATATTAGAATATAATCATACAGTAAAGATACACTACATTATCTTTTATATCCCGCTATAATTATAAATCAGTTACTAGAAATTTAAACAAAGAACATTTTTAATGAGATAATATTCGGTACCAGAAATTTTCTTCGTCTTCATTATCACTCTGTAGGAGATCATCATTTAGCTCTTCATCTGACAAATCCGATTGATTCTAATTAAAGCAAGAAATCTAATTAATGCATGTCACTTCCATAAGAAAACTTGTTACAAAAGTCCAAAATTACGTTGACTGGATTATTTCTAACCTTGTTATTAAAACATTTGCCATTCACAAAGTTTTCTCAGTTTGATATAACCAGTGACAGTCAAGGTTCTACACATGGCATACTAGCTAACTCCCCCAGACTAATTTTTAGATGCTCAGTCAAGTAAGTATAGCAGAAGCAAGCATAAGGATCATATTATAAGTCTAACAAAGGAGACAAAAAAGAACAAGTCCTTTGGTAGTATGATATAAACAATTTTTTCTTATACCAAAAAAATGGTATCCTTAAGATTTGATTAAATTTAACATAAACAAAGGAAAAAATTAGTGGAATTTTAGAAAAAAGCAGATTTTAGATAACTAGACTGCCCAACTGAAATGGTAAGAGACTAAAATAAAACTCTGGTTTGTCCAGTAGACGGATACATGAAAATAAGCACAACTCGGATTCTCTCTCCTGTTCCTGACAGGTTTGTCTACTCATATTACGAGTTAAGCAGAGGCAGTCTAGCGAGTGTGCCAACTGGTCAAATTTCTAAAGTTACAGGTTTTGTTAAGCTAAATACATACCAGTATCTTAGATTTAAGATGGAGAACCACACACTTTCCTACCTTATTAAAATTATTTCTATGGTATATATAAATTACTACTCTTCCACAACATGCACACAAGGGGCGGGGGGGACTTGATTTTCTACCTAACGATGAAAGAAATAAACCAGCAATCTTCTCCTGCCATTTTATAGATTATAAACCTAGGCTTCTCAAACATATCTCTATTTACTCTTCATTAAGGTAGTTTTGATATAAGCCAAAAAAAATCCATCTTATTTGTAGTTTTTATTAGTTGCCCTGGAATCTGTCATCCATTAACAGGGATGAGCCAGGCCTGCTATGCATGTGTGCATGCTAAGTTGCTTCAGTCATGTCCAACTCTGCAACCCCACAGACTGTAGCCTGTCAGGCACCTCTGTCCATGGGAGTGTCCAGGCAAGAATGCTGAAACGGGTCGCCAGGCCCTCCCCCAGGGGATCTTCCCGACCCAAGAGCTGAACTCAAGTCTCTTATGTTCCCTGCATTGGCAGGTGGGCTCTTTACCACGAGCACCACCTGGGAAGCCCGGGCCTGCTTTGGGAGAACTCAAGTTTAGCTGCCCAGGACCACTAAATAAAACCACAAGAAATCTTTAAAAAATAACAATTCAATAAAGCCAAATTTCATTCAATAACAGGCTGTTTCCTTCAGGTTTTTAGTTAAACTTCTAAATACTGGTCGAAAATAAATTACACACCAAACATGTATGTTTGGTATGTTGCATGTATGTTGCAGTAGGCCCTGATGGTAATCAAATCTCACTTTTTTGAGTTCTGAGGATTCAACTTTCTACGTTGGTTCTGAACTTGATGAGTAATAGACACAGGAGGCACAAAATAATGATCAAAATGACCAAAACACCCACGTTACTCGAAAAGCGGGAATGGCGGGCCACACTAAGCCCTGAGGCCACAACTACTCTGTTGGGATGACCTGGAGTGACGCCTCCTCAGGCAAGAGGGGAACAGCGAGGGTGGACCCTGCTCAGGGTGGTGGGCAGGAAAGCAGGGTGGGAAGAGTGAGAAACTAGCCACCAACGCTTGTGATCATGAGGGCCAGGTGGGCTCCCTGACAGAAACACAGGGCAAACTACATCAGGCTTGCCCAAGAGCAGAAATCCAACCGCGGGTAAAATTGTTTGACTACATTTAAACATTTTAACCTCTAACTGGTATCCCGCACGAAAGCATTTTAAATACTTACAAAGGAAAACACGTGTTTACCTTAGGGAAGTGAACTCCCAAATACAGGGAGTGCACGGCAAGGCGGTGCAAACTAAGCCAGAGGCAGACAACAGTCCCCACTTCCTCTGTGACCACCCCACGCTGAGGAGTGGCCCCGGGCCTGCCCCGCCCCAATCACACACACACAGGCATCCCAAGGCTGCCCGAGCTCACAAATGGGTGGGCTGAGGGGCACGCTCACGGCTTCTTCCCTTGCAGTCATTCTGACCACGCAGGCTTACAGATAACAGAACAAATTCTTCTTTAGAGTAACGGGATGAGAGAGGAAAGGCTGAGGGAAGCCAGAGCCAGGACAGTGCAGGCCTCGAGGGCAGGACACGAAAGGAGAGCAGCTACAGCCACCAGTGTACTAGAGAAGATGGGGACGCAGCGGAGTGAGAGGCAGGAAAGGGGCGGGGCTGGCACCCCCGCCAGGACTGGACCTTCATCAAGCGAATTATAAATGAGATGAAAGGGAAAATCTCATCAGATCTGACAATCAGACAACTGATCTGACCCAATCACCTAAGAGAACAACGAGCTTGAGTGTAACTGCTGACAGTAAGGAGCCGTCACAGTCTGTGAAGACTTTAAAACTACTAAGCATACCACGAGCTTGATATTCAGTGAGACTAACAAGTGTCTTTAAATTGTTAATAAGTAAAAAAAAAAAATTAGTTTTTCACTTTAATATTTGGCTTTTCATTTTTATTTTTAATGTATGTTTCATAATGTTCAAAATATATTGGCAGAGTTATGTTATACATACAAATACATGATACATAAATATACACATTGGAGATAACAGCTTCCCAGTTTCTACTTGATCAAAGAAGTTCATATTTCAGGATAATTTTATCCTTATATCTGAATCCCAAAAAGCAAATTTCAGATTCAGCATTCAAAATATTAACCACCAAATGTTAAGTTCCTTCAAGGCAAGTGGTAGTTTTATTACAACTTTCATACACTCAATACCTGCTAAAATGCCTTGACATGCCAGAAACTAAAACATCTGCTTCAAAGAATTTACTGCCTGAATTACAAGTTATCAGAGAATTTACGGATAGTCAACTCTTTGCATATAAAAAGTAATCATTCCACAAAATTTTAATCTATACCCAACTTTCCAGTAACACATCCCATGCATAAGACGTATTTCTTATTTTAAATGCAATTAAATATCACTTAATTTCAGAAAGACCTGTATTGTTACCTTTTTGCCAGAGAGCAAATCCTCTCCAAGTAAGTCATCATCAAGTTCACTGTGGGGGAAAAAAAAAAAAAGACATGACAATGTTTTATTCCTACTAAACGCTGGAAAGTTTGCAGACCACTGGGGACATTTACCCAGGACTTTACGGTTTGGGTGCTTTCACATTAATTTTGCTATCTTTTCCTTTATCTTTATTAATAATGAAAACACATTTTCAAATACACAGGGAACATCTGATCCCTTAAGTACGGGAGTTTTTGGTGTAACTAGTGGCTCTCACTAGACTTCTTAGTTTTTCACCTCAATACAAGATCTTCACTTCTTTGGACTTGTTCATTAATGAGCAAAAGAAGAAACCATATGTAATATCTATGCTTTCTCTTATCTTTCAAAACATATGATGAAACAGGAAAAGACAGATGCCCCAATATCATTAACTAGGAAAATTAAAACCAAAACCACTGGGAGACCATTTAACACTCATCAACTGTAAAAACTTAAAAAATGAAAAATCAATGCTTATGAGAACATTCAAGTTTATCATAAAAACTAAAGGAATTATTTTCGTATGACAATGAAGTCATGTCAGCTGTCTGCAATTTCTGGTCAGCATGCTTATGTTTTGAAATGATCAAAAGCAGGTTTTCTCATAATTAAAACAGAAATTCTTAGCAGATGAGAAACCTAGAGACATTTCCCACTGCTTCCTTTTTAATTTTTGAACTGATGGAAGATAGCTACCACTAAATTATGTCCTTTTTTCCTTACTTTTGTATTTATTCTTATTAAGTTATGTCTTTTTAAAGCAAATGTCTAAGGACTAACATCTAGAAGAAGCAAACACAATTAGATTATGATTCTAGGTACAAATGCCAATGGAGACTCAACTGGACCAATGTTATTACAATCGTTACTTTCTTCATAAGGGTTCTGGTTACAAATTTCTATAGGTTCTATAGGTTTTGAGCACTATTTTACCCAAAACCCATGTTTATGTCTAGTGTGCTACTCTGCAGAATGACAGAATATCCTGGAATGCACATATGAAGTTACAACAGAAATTCAATGTACTATCTTTTAAAACTAGAAACAAATTACTTCATTCATGCACTGAATATCTCTTTTATTATTTTAAGTTACCCTACATAAATCCTATACCATCATTTTATAGATAGATAAAACAGGGACAACAGATAAAAACCTTTCCTGGACCTGCATAAATACAAGTTATCAGAGAACAATGTATAACTTCTTTCAACATTTTCAATCCTCAAATCATCTAATTATCTTTCAGATACAATTTCTGTATCTTCATTGTTACATTCATTCTCCAATGGTGAGGAAAGAAACACTTGCTAGTCACAATATTTACAACAACTGCTTTTGAGAATTTGATTCTAGATGATCCAAAAAATATAAGCACGTCTTTGAGGATAAGCACCCCTCTGGAGCATCACTCTAAATAACTGAAATCAGAAGGTAATATCATTTGCCCAGGGGATACTAACTGGGAAGAACTCTTAAAAACCATAGTATGAACAGGTGCTGGTCATCACACAGGCAAAAATCCAGAAAGTGTTTGTGCCTTTTGCTGACAAATAGATGGAAATAAGCAATCAATGACTTTGATGACTATTTTTCCTAAACAAGAGCATTTTTTCAAAGATAAATGAAAATTTTATCAGCTGTAAATGAAGAGTGTACAGAGATGAATAGTTGCTTCCATGACTAACAAAGGTAGTAAGAGAGCATTAAATAAGAAAGCAAGAGGAGAGATTAACCACACAAACAGCAATATGCATCAACTGCAGCTCAAGCAATCACTAACGTCCATTCCATATACTACGTGGCAAGAATCACTCTAGGTGTTGTACACAGGTCTTTTGCTGACTTACTGAAACGGAGCAGGACCGTGCGGCCCTTTCCCCTACCATGTCCTCTGCCCGCCTTTTGCCTGTGGAAAGCTTTAGTGAAAGAGCAAGTTTAATCAGAGAAGTGAGAAACGCTGAAACAAAGGAAAACAGTCAAAGGAGATGAATAAGAACAAGGCAGTCACTAAGCATGGTCAAGGACCTTTAGTTCTTTCTCAAGGCAAGTGAACTCACTCAGTCAAGGCTCTTTGTGACCCCAGGGACTGCAGCCTGCCAGGCTCCTCCATCCATGGGATTTTCCAGGCAAGGATACTGGAGTGGGTTGCCAACTCCTTCTCCAGAGGAATCATCCCAACCCAGGGACTGAACCCAGGTCTCCTGCATTGCAGGCATACTCTTCATGGTCTGAGCCACCGGGGAATCTTTCTCAGGGGTTATAGATAATATTCTGAGCCATATCTTGTAATGGCTCTGTCTTATAGATACCAAAAGCCCAGGTGGAGAAGTTAACTACACGATGACCAGACTGTACCCAGGACCTGAGCTGCCATAATTCTGAGAATCGACCGCAAAGAAATGGGAATGAAAGATTGAGGGCAGGAGGAGAAGGGGACAACAGAGGATGAGATGGTTGGATGGCATCACTGACTCAATGGACATGGGTTTGGGTGGACTCCGGAAGTTGGTGATGGACAGGGAGGCCTGGTGTGCTGCGGTTCATGGGGTTGCAGAGTCGGACACAACTGAGTGACTGAACTGAACTGAGACCCCAGAACTGAAGATTAAGTGTACCTAAAACAACCAAGATGATGCTACTCAGATGACTGATGACCAACTGAAGATGACTGTTAGAGATGACTGTGCTGTTTCTGCACGTAACCCCCCTCACCACCACTCTGTCTATAAATGCTTTCCTTTGCTGCTTCTTGGGCAGAGGGAGGAGTCCGCCTTTGGACAGACGTCTGCCACCCTTCCCACCCCAGCTGCCAGCACCTAAAATAAAGCAAACTTGCCTTTCCACCAGCCTGGCTTGTTTACTGACTTCTGAGCGGCGAGCAGCCCGACCCCCAACACATACATCTCCGTAACCAGACCATAACCCCATCAAGCACACATCATTCTCCACTTTTTACACGTGAAAACAAGGATTCAAGATGTTAGATAACTGGCCCAAGATCACCTTGCTACCAAGTCAGAAACCAGGTGAGTTGAGACAGTCTAGCACCAGAGTCCAAATCCTACCTACTACCCACACACCACACAAAAATTAAATGTACTTCTCCACTGTTATCATAAAGCAGGATCCTTATAAAGAGGTACACAAAAGGGAAGAAATTTGTAAAATATGAAACACTACCAAAATGACATCAATGGTCACCAGAATCAACGAATTAATGGGAGTGAGCGGCCCAAATCGCCTCTTTTCCAAGGGGTGAGCAGTAATGCTTGCAGACAATAAAGGTACTTAGAAAGTGACAGGAGTACCAAAAGGATGAGGTGGCATTCTGCGTCCCACTGCACAGCACCTGAGAGGCTTCACCAGCAGCCACTAGTTGAGGAAGACAATCAGATCTTTGGGAGCAGGTATATGTTTACTAACCGACAGAATTACATGGGAAACTTCTCAGGAAACAGGTATTTTGCAGGCAGTCATGGCTCAGATGGTAAAAATCCACCTGCAGTGCAGGAGACCAGGGCTTGAACCCTAGGTTGGTACTCTTGCCTGGAGAATCCCATGGACAGAGAAGCCTGGTGTATAAAGTCCATGGAGTGGCAAAGAGTCAGGCATGACTGAGCAACTAACACTTTCACTTTTTTTCACCTGGCTGCAGCCTTTCAAAATCAGAAATGTAAGTGACAACAAACACTGCACCTGAGCAGTCTCCACGTGCCTCCCCACTCCAGGCCACCCTCAGCGGCTCCCTCCCCGCCAGCTCCAGGCCCTAGAAGGGCTTCCAGCTCTGGCCCTTCTTCTGGATAGGCCTGGCCCATGGAGGTCTCAGCAGAACGTCACAAGGCAGAGGCGACGGCCGCTCCCTCCCACCTGCACTGCTCCAGCACCACCCACTCTTGCCACAGCGGCTCCGGCTGGATCCTGGGACATCACTTCTCCAGGAGCCAGCTGCTACACTCGGAACACCTCATCGACTCTTCCTGCTTATTTAACGCTGCCCCATTAAAAAAAACCCTTCATCAAATGACCTTCAGTTAAAACCTTCTGAACATGCTCTTTCCCATCTGGATATACAGCCTGTTACATTTTCTGACTCTTTCTTCTTAACTTTCAAAATTCACCCTCTATTACCCAGTACATGGAAGAAGTTGTTTTATGCTTTAGCAATATCAAATAAAGAAATACACAAGATACTGAACCTCAATATGCAAACATGCACAGAAGACGAGTAAAGAAAAGAAAAGACTGTTCAGAAACAACACGGGTCAAGGGCTATTTACCCTAGAAAGGGCAAGGAAAATCAGAGCCCTGCCTCACACTGTAAACAGAACCCAGCTCCTTCAGAGAGGAAGCCAACCAATGTCATGACAGCCAAAATAAATCCCCATTGAACAAATACTGGGGCAATTGAAGCATTAATAAGATAACAATCATAATGGGTTATAAAAACACACATGCAGTATTTAAATCTATGAATTCAAAATGGTTCAAAAACAAAACACCTCTGGAAGATGCTAAGGAACTAACCCATTACTTTGAAAACTGGTAAATAAATGGAAAGAATCAAGTATACTCAAAAATATACCTCAAAAGAACCAAGTATAATTACAGAATTATCACAACTAACAGAAACAAGAAGGATTGACAGAATGAGAATATCATCACTTGGACCATCTAATGGTTGATAACATGGCAAAAAGAAGTTAACAAGACTCTGGGAAGCTCCTGCTGCAGGAACAAATGGCCAATGACAACACTGAAGAGCCCCTAACTTATGGGATATGGATCGTTTGCACTCCAAATCAAACTATAAGAGAGAACACAGAAACATATCCACACTACACATGTGTATGTATTTGTAATATATATGAAAGTGTCAAAGTGTTAATCACTCAGTCGTGTCCGACTCTTTGCGACCTTATGGCCTATAGCCCACCAGGCTCCTCTGCCCATGGGATTCTCCAGGTAAGAATACTGGAGTGGGTTGCCATTCCCTTCTCCAGGGGATCTTCCTGACCCAAGGATCAAACCCGGGTCTCCCGCATGGCAGGCAGATTCTTTACCGTCTGAGCCACCAGTAAACTATATACACGTGAGACAGTCAGGGAAGTGTGAACGTTAATAAGACACTCATATTAAGCAACTTAATCATACATAACTCTATAATGGCTGTATTTGTAAATCGTTTTTTTTTTAGAGAGATACAATCTAGTATGTTTTCAGATGAAATTATGTCTGTGATTTGAGAAGGATTACAGAGATCACAGATAAAACAACCGTGCTACATAGTGACACTGCTGAAGCTGAAGGATGGTACATTACCTAGACTATTCTATTTTCATATACACTTCAAAGTTTAAAAAGAAAAATCAATCAATTTCAGGTAGGTTATATATGTAACCATTAAAAACATACACACACTTCAAAACCTTCCTAGGAACATAAAGAGTACAGAGTAGGAAGAATTCCTTACCAACATAAGGCAGAAAGCAGCTAGACTGACATCATGCACCTCCTGAAGAGACGCCCTCAGGAAGGTCACAGCGTTACCAAAAGGCGCTCCTGGCCAAAAGCACATCCTGAACCTAGTCCTGAGGAGACACCAGCAAACCCACACTGAGGGCTGGTCCACAGGGAAATGGTGCACCCTCCTCAAAAAAGTCAGAAGCCATTAAACACAAAGGCTTCACAGAGCCTTTGCAGAAGTCTTTAAAGACAGAATTCTTCCAGATGAAGAAACAAGGAGGAGAAAAAGAAACTCACTTTTGCTAAAAAGGACATTATTTGGACAACTGACAAAACCTGGGTAACCACTGCAGATTTAGAAGTGGCATGATACCTGTAAACTACTGTCAAATGGTGCAGGAAAGAAAAAAGTGTTCTGCGTGTGTGTGTGTGTGTGTGTAATGAGTGAGGGGAAGATAACATAAGCAAGATACAAAGCAACCGTTAAGTCTGATACAGGAGGCCTTGTAAGAATTTCTGTGTTACTCTTACATCTTCCTGTAAGTTTGAAAATGATTTCCAAATACATTTTCCATCTTTACTAGTCATCAGAAATATATAAAATTAAGTTACAAGATACCTGGCTTGCCTGGCGGCTCAGTGGTAAAGAATCCACCTAACACAGGGGAACAGGTTCAACCCCTGGTCCAGGAAGGTCCCACACGCTGCAGAGCCGCTGAGCCCAAGCCCCACAACTGCTGAGCCCGTGCCCTGGCGCCCAGGAGCAGCAGCCACAAGCCCACAGGACACAGTGCCTGAAGCCCACGCGCCGCGAGCAGGCCTCGCAGCGGCGCAGCGCGTGGAGGCACTCTGCTGCCACTGCTGTCGCGGCACAGAATCAGTCCAGCTGCGCCGAGTCCCCACCGCCTCAGCGCGGCGCTGTGCAGACACACACAGCTCTGCCAGCAGCCGGAGGCGGCGCAAGCCCGGGAGGGGGCTCCCCACAAAGCCTTCCGCTGCAATGCCCGCCCCTGCCCTTCTTCAGCCCGGTCAGGACAGACCTACTCAGGAAAGAGCATCGGCAACTAACACAGCGTTCTCGTGAAAGAGCTCTGCGCGGCCCAGTGACAGAAGGAGATGAGTCAGCTCGGGCCCTGCGCGCAACCAGGGGAGTCCGCACCTGTCCCAGTCCTCGTCCGCAGCTCTTCTCCTCCAGGACCGCTCCGCACCAGGCTTATCAAACTGGTCAAAGTCATCATCTGCGAAGGAGAGGCCGTGAGTCAGTCTTACTCAACTTAAACAGACACATTCAAACATTGAAACAATTTGTTTCTTCTAAGGATTCCCAATATGACATTTTTAAAACACTAAACTTTCATATATATAACAATTTCAAATGTTGTTTGTTTGTTGTTTAGTCACTAAGCCAGGTCCCATGGACTACAGTCCACCAAGCTCCCCTGTCCATGGCATTTCCCAGGCAAAAATATTGGAGTGAGTCACCACCTCCTTCTCCAGGGGATCTTCCCAACCCAGAAATCAAACCCACGTCTCCTGCATTGGCAGGCAGATTCTTTACCACTGAGCCTACAGGGAAGCCCATAAATGCTTTAGCCATTTTTAATCATTAAAAAATTGTAAAGTACATATCTACCTAAAGAAAATCAATTTATTGAACATTCTTAGGCATGAAAGCTCGCTGATAGAACAGTTAAAGGGGTGCAACTGACCCCTGCATTGCTCAAGGGTCAACTGTAATAATAAAGCTAAAAATCAATCCTAGAAAGAAAACTGAAAATTCACAAGTACATGGAAATTAAACAACACACTTCACCAACCAATAGGTCAAAGAAGAAATAAGAACCAGGGAAATAAGAATATACTTTGAGAAAAATGAACACAAAAATACAACATACCGAAGTTTACGGGATGCAGCAAAAGCAGTACATGGAAGGAACTTTATTGCCTACACTAACAAAGAAGAAAGATCTCAAACCAACAGCCTTACTTTAAATCTTGAGGAACTAGACAAAGAAGAAGAAATTAAACCAAAAGATTGCAAAAGAAAATAAAGATTAGAGCAGAGGCACATGAAACAGACTAGAAAAATAAAACTGTAAAAACTATTTTTAAAAAATTAGCATATAGAACTCAACAATATATTAAAAGAATACCCTACATCACAACCACATAGATTTATCCCAGGAATGAAGGGTTCATTTAACATTCAAAAATCAGTACTTTTTAAAAATCAATATAATAGATCATATTACAAAGTAGAAAATTACATTATCATCTCGACATAAGGAGGAAAATCAATTTAAAAATTAATCAAAACTAAATATCCACATTCCTAAAAACTCTGAACAAATCAGGAATAGAAGAGACTTTCCCCAACTTGATCAAAGGGCATCTGTACGGAAAAACGACAGCAACCACCACAAGTGAATGCTTTCCTCTAGACTCTGGAACAAGACTGGGGCTGAGTCCCAACACTGCAATTCAGCACTGTGATGCAAGTCCTACCTAGTCAACCAGACAAGGAAAAACAAAAGGAACTCAGACTGAAAAGGAGGAAGTAAAAAAACCACCATTCTTCACAGCAAACATCATCAGCTATGGAGAAAATCACACGGAATCTACGGGGGAAAAGCACAAAAACTAATAAATGAACTGAATTAGGTTGCAAAATATGAGATCAGTTTTAAAAAGTCGACAAATTTTTTTTTTACATACAAGGAATGAACTATTGGAAATTAAAAACCATATCCTTGCAATAACATAAAAATATGAAATATATACTAGGGATACCCATAATAAAAAAATGAGAAAGACCTGTAAACTAAGGACTATGAAACACTGCTGAGAGAAACTAAATACCTAAAGTGCAAAATCACCGTAATTCCCCAAAGGAGACGAGAATGATTGCAAATGTGAGTAACCTTGTGCTTGGACAAAAGCACAATAAGCAAAGGAAAAAAAAATCTGATAAAGCAGAAAACAAAAACATACTTTCTTTCCACTTGGATTATGGAATGCAAAAACAAGATAAAAAAGAACCCTAACTCAAAATCCTAAGAAACAAACTAAGACCTTGAACTCTGTGGGCCTGTTTTTATTCTTCTTACATTTTCTGCATCACTTTCCTTCTGTTCTCATTGAGAATACAGACGAGTCCTTTTTAAGTTTCTGTTTGTCATACTGAGCAGAACCAAGAAAACAAAACGTACCCACACTAGTCCAAAGTTTTAAAGGAAGAAAGCACAACCCTGGATTCTAAGGGGAAGAGTGATCCGTATCTAGAAACCCAAGGCCAAACGTTATGCTAGACATACATGTTATTAAGGGAATCAGTGTTCCCTGTCAGCAAGACTAAAAACAGTTACTGGAATTTTTACAGCTTTCAATTACACAGCAATTAGGTCTCTATAATGAACACAAGGCTTCTACTTAGCATTCTTATTACTTCCTCATCTTTTCCAGGAACCTGGAACTTAGATTAGAAACTTTATACAATACTAGTCTGGAACAGGATTCTACCAACTGTCTAATCCAAGAATCGGCAAACTACAGTCCCCCTGGTATGTTGGTTCTGCCACCTGTTTGAGTCCAAATTTAGCTACTGCCCAGACTTATGTAAATAAGCTTTTACTGGAACATACATGCTAATTCAATCACAAACTGTCCACAGCTCTCAAGCTATAAGCGCAGAGCAGAGAACTGCAACAGAGGCCCTGTGACCTACACAATCTAAAGTATTTACCATCTGGCCCTTCACCAGGTTTGCCCTAGTACAAAGGCTCTCAACCTTCTTTCTTTTGCCACGGCACCATCCTCACGTATACATCTCGTATTCTGAATCGCTGACTCAAAATTCCGTATTTTATAGGTGAGGAAATCCAGACCCTTTATTTAAACAGTATTTATTTAAACTTTATAGTAACAAGAAAAAAAGAATCAAACTAACATTCAAGAACTTTCAAAGTAAGCTATTTGTCCTACAAAATAACTCAAACTGAGTAACCAGGCAAATTTTCAGAAAGAGCCCATATATCATGTTGCTTGAAAAATAATTTGTAGTCTTGTTTTAAAACTCTTATTTGCATGGGACCCTAGACAGGCTTCCCTAAAACAAACTGTGTACTTTGCTTCTGAAGTGTGGTACACACTGACCATTTGTTTGCCTGTCTTACAACTTAATCTCCTCTTCCTGTGTTTGGGAAACAATCAGAGTGAGTCCTGAAAGACGACAGGGCTCTGCTCCCGATATGCAAGCCATAAAAGCTAAACCCTTGGGTCCTCTGTTAGCCTGAGGAACCTGGAAGAGGAAAATGGTCTGAGCTCAGCCAACTGAACGTTCCCATCATGACTTGGAATCTAGAGGAAACGACGCCCCGTTTCTTTTCCCAAGAATCTCTTTCTAAAAGGGAAACCCTCTAAAGTGCTAATGGGTAGTTGCTATGTCGTGAAGTGTAAGGAAGAAATGTCACAGAAAGGGAGAAAGTCCTTCCAGCAACCGCTGCCCCTCCTCCCACGGAGAGAAGCCACAGCCGTGCTGAGACCGTGCTCCCCGTCACTCTACACAACAGGGCAGACAATGCGAGAAACACACTTCCCAGGGCCTCCGTCCCTGTGCGCATCTGGGTTAGAGAACGCACGGCAAGGCAGGCGCAAGAAGGCTGAGGCACAGTGATCTCAGTGACTTTCATGAGACAGGCGCAGGATGGACAGACAGACACACCCACCCCCTCACAGATATGAGGTCCTCAGAGGTCAGAACGGGCTCCTGAAAACCATGCGTGGCTCTGGGCTGGCAGGGGCTGTGACAGTCAGAGGGGGCCTCTTGAGACTCAACACCATCAGAAGTCAGCACCCAGTGCTGGAG
This sequence comes from Odocoileus virginianus, assembly GCF_023699985.2. Classification (NCBI taxonomy): domain Eukaryota; kingdom Metazoa; phylum Chordata; class Mammalia; order Artiodactyla; family Cervidae; genus Odocoileus; species Odocoileus virginianus. Next base: position 2,447,567 of record NC_069674.1, read on the forward strand.
GCAGAGACTGACCACTGGCGCTTCCACAATAGTCTTCAGTTCCAACAGCTTCCAGGCAAACTCTTAACCATCAGGCTCTGGTCCTCAGACTAAAGTGTTCCTGACCACCACACCCCCAGCCTTTCCAAGGGCGGATGATGTTGTTCAGTCGCTCAGTCATGTCAAGACTCTGCAACCCCACGGACTTCCCTGCCAGGAGTCCATGAGCGCACCAGGCTCCCCTGCCCTTCACTACCTCCAAGAGTTTGCTCTAACTCATGTCCATTGAGTCGGTGATGCTATCCAAGGGCTGTAGAAGCCTCTAATCCCTGTATTAAAACCCTTCATACTTGGAAGGGTTCTTTCCTAACTGAAATAAGATTAATAATAAAACTTCAAATAAGTCTAGCACTACTGAAGCACTGAAGAGAGGCTTCATTGTACTTCAACAAGCTAGCTATATTCATTTTCTCATTTAATCCATCCCCACATTCTCATTTGATAGATGTGAAAACTAAGACTAACCAAAAATTAGTAAATAGCAAAATCAGATTTAAACTCAGGTCTACCAAATACTACGTATAATGCTCTTGAGTTTATTTAGGAAGCAACTATAGTTAACAATGGGGCTTCCCTAATAGCTCAGTTGGTAAAGAATCCACCTGTAATGCAGAAGACCCTGGTTCAATTCCTGGGTTGGGAAGATTCTCTGGAGAAGAGATAGGCTACCCACTCCATTATTCTTGGGCTTCCCTTGTAGCTCAGCTAGTAAAGAATCCACCTGCAATGCGAGAGACCTGGGTTCGATCCCTGGGTTGGGAAGATCCCCTGGAGGAGGGAAAGGCTACCCATTCTAGTATTCTGGCCATAAGAATTCCATGCACTGTATAGTCCTACAGTCCATGGACTTGTAAAGAGTCAGACACGATTAAGCGACTTTCACTTCACATAGTAACAAACCTTCTGATACATAAAAATATTAAAAGGTAGCGAGCCATAACTTCCTCAATCTTTAGGTAGAAAGATCATTAATCCATGGAATCTACAAAATCATGAAGGCAAAATCAACTATTAACCTACAGGTTGGAATCCTGTGGCCTATAAGGAACATGCTATCTTTGAATTATGTTGTCTTTTTTTTTTTAAATCAATTTGATTCTCAACCTTTTTAAAATGCAACTATATGTAAGTACCAGAGTTACAGCTTCTCTCAAAAACAACAAAAAAAATATTATCAAAAGATCTAGAAAGTAGACCCACACTTTGCTGTAGCTAAATCAGCGAAGATGAGCAGCACCCAGCCAAACAGGAACAAAACTCCTGTGTCTGTAAGAAAAGGAACTGAAGAGGAAATGGCACCAGCCGCCACAAGCCTGTTCAAGGCCCAGACCACCCTGACGTCTGATGTTCTACAGTCCGAGCCGTACAACTCTTTTTGAGTCTGTGAACTACCAAAGTACCTATCCTTCCAAAAGATTCTCTATGAACTGCTTCATCATGCTTATGTTTTGTATATAAATGTAGCATCAAAATTCAATAACAAAAATTTCAGAAAGTGAGAACAGAGAAAAAGAGAGTAAAACAGTACCACAAGATAATTTCCCAGAACTGAAGGACACACATTTCCAGACCAAAGTATCCACCAAATGCAGCACAAGAAACATAAGACGACCTATGCTAATGAATTCTGTAACAATGAGGAGGAACTGTTAAAACCTTCCAGGAAGAGAAAAAAGGTCACACACAAATGATAAGGAATCAGAACATCCGCAGACTTCTCAAGAGCAGACCTAGAAGCCAGAAAACAACACAGCAGTACCACCAAAACCCTAAGGAAAAGGAATCTAAGTCAAAGCCAGACTTGAAGACTCGACCATATCAATCAAGTATGAAAATAAAGTAAGAATTCATTCAGACATGCGTGGGTTTTCAAAAAATTTACCTTCAACACACTCACTCTTAGGAAGCTGAAACCTTTAACTCTATAATTTGTTATACTGAAAATATAAACATAAAGAATAATTTTTCCAGAAAAAATTATCAAAACTGACCCGTGGATTTAAAAAAGTTTAACAGACCAATAATAGAAAGAAGAAACCAAAAATTAAATAGGCAACAGACTCAAATGGCTTTGCAGATAAGAGTTCTTTCAACATTTAACAAAGAGATTTTTACAATGTCCAGAAAATTTCACAACTCATTCTAGGTAGTTAGCCTATCTTATAAAAAACAGAAGAGCACCATGTGCAGGCACAAATACAAAGAAAACTATAAGCCAATCTCTCTTACGATCATAGATAGTCCTAAAGTGAAAAGCAACCAAACACCAAAAAGAACAAAACCTGAAGAACCAGAAGATTGTGAACCCAAGAATGTGTGGCTGATTCGGCACTGGAAATTTATCAATACATTACAATAAGGTATTAAAGAAAGGGCCTCATGGGACTTCCCTGTGGTCCAGTGGCTAAGACAACCCACTCCCAATGCAGGATTAGATCCTTAGTCTGGAAACTAGATCCCGTATGTCGTTGCTTGGTCGCTAAATCGTTTCCAACTCTTTTGTAACCCCACAGATTGTACCCTGCCAGGCTCCTCTGTCCATGGATTTTCCAGGCAAGAATACTGGAGTGGGTTGCCATTTCCTTCTTCAGGAGATCTTCCCAACCGAGGGATCGAACTTGCATCTCCTGCTTGGCAGGGGGAAGGATTCTTTACCACCGGCCACCTGGGCCACTAGATCCCACATGCTGCAACTAAAATGCCACATGCCACAATGAATATCAAAAATCCCATGTGCTGCAACTAAAACCTGGTGCAGCCAGATAAATAAATAAAAATAAATAATAAAAAGAAGGGACCTCATGATCACGATGCAGACAAAGCATCTGATAAAATCAAAACTCTAATTCAAAATACAAACTTTTTTAGCTAAACAAACAATAACTATCAGAAACCCACAGCAAACACCATACACACTGGTAAAACATTAAACAAACATTCATTAAACTCTTGACAAGAAGGCAAGATATAGATGCCTGTCATCACCCTACTACCAAATATTATTCAGAAGGACTTAACAATGAAAACTTCTAGAAAAAAAAGTATAAGAAATGAGACATAAATACTGAAATAGGGGAGACTGCAGATACAACAGTCTGAAAACCTAAAGCATCAAGTATTAAAACAAAATTCCAAAAGCCAGTTATATATAATGACCAAAAAAATAGTTTTTCTATAGTAAATCAGCAAAAAATTCCAGAATACTGTGTGATTAAAAAAATCATACCATCCACAACAACAAATACAAACTATCTAGGAATAACACAGAAACATAAAAGAGCTACACAAAGAGAATCTTACTAAGTTAAGTTCCATCTGCTGTTCAGTTGTTAAGTCTTGTCGGACTCTTTGCAACCCCATGGACTGCAGTGCATCTGGTTTCCCTGTTCTTCACCATCTCCCAGAGTTTATGGAAACTCATGTCCATTGGATCCATGATGCCATCCAACCATCTCATCCTCTGTCACCCTCTTCTCCTGCCCTCAATCTCTCCCAGCATCAGGGTCTTTTCCAATGAGTCGGCGCTTCACATCACGTGGCCAAAGTATTGGAGCTTCAGCATCAGTCCTTCCAATGAATATTCAGGGTTGATTTCCTTTAGGATGGACTGATTTGATCTCCTTGCTGTCCAAGGGACTCTCAAGAGTCTTCTCCAGCACCACAGTTCAAAAGCATCAATTCTTTGGCACTCAGCTTTCTTTATGGTCCAACTCTCACATCCATACATGACTTCTGAAAAAACCATAGCTTTCACTAGACGGATGGCAGAGATCCCTTCTCCTCTGGAAGTTACCTTAGTAAAACTGTCTTCCTATCTCCAATCTCTTCTATTCCAATATTTATATATCCCAACCTCTTAGATCAGTGCGTAGCACGGAGGAAATACTCAAAAATGTGGTAGATGACTGATGGACAAAAAAGAGCTTGACAGCAAGACATTCTTATTGCTGGATGAAAAAATACATATTGTAAAAATATCCATCGTCCCCAAGTTGCATTGTGTGAGTGCTAATCGTGTCTGCTAATCTTGGCAACCCCATGGACTATAGCCCACCAGGCTCCTCTGTCCATGGAATTCTCCAGGCAAGAATAATGGAGTGGGGTGTCATTTCCTCCTCCAGAGGATCTTCCTGACCCAGGGATCAAACTCATGTCTTTTGCAATTCCTGCACTAGCAGGTGGATTCTTTAACACCTTGGAAACCCAAATTGCATTAATAAACTCAATGCAACCTCTAAGAATTTCAGCGAAATTCTTTGTAGAATGTGACAATTCTGAAGTTTTTTTTTTAATGCAGAGCTAATCAAGAAATTTCTGAAAAAAACCTATAATGTATATAGACATACACACACTATGAAACAGTAATTTTCTAAAATTATGAGAATTTAAATACATCATAAAATAGAAAAGAAAGAACTGAATAAGGTAAGCTATGACAAACCTAGATAGTGTATTAAAAAGCAGAGACATCACTTTGCTGACAAAGGTCCATATAGTCAGAACTATGGTTTTTCCAGTAGTCATGGACGGATGTGAAAGTTGGACCACAAAGAAGGATGATCACCAAAGAATTGATGCTTCTGAACCATGGTGCTAGAGGTGAGTCTTGAGAATCCTTTGGACTGCAAGAATATCAAGCCAGTCAATCCTAAAGAAAACCAACCCTGAATATTCACTGGAATGACTGACACTGACACTATAATACTTTGGCTATCTGACGAGAACAGCCAACTCACTGGAAAAGACCTTGATGCTGGGAGAGACAGAGGCAAAAGGAGGAGGTGGCGGCAGAGGATGGGATAGATAGATAGCATCATCGACTCAATGGGCATCAATCTGAGCAAACTCCAGGAGGCAGTGAAGGCCAGGGGAGCCTGACGTGCTGCAGTCCATGGGATCACAAAGAGTCGGGCACGACTTGATTAATGAACAACAAAAGAAAGAATGAGAATTTAAATATATCATAAAATAGAAAAGAAAAAATTCAATAAATTGTATTACAACTGTTAGAAGCCCTAAATTCACACCACATCCACAATAAAATTCCCTATGGGATAAAAGCTAAACATAAAAAAGCACAGACATAAAATGTTAAAAGCACAGGGGAACTCTTGGCATGGGGACAACGTTAGGAAAAAAATTTATGAAAACAAGTAACAAGAAAAAAAATCTAAACAAGATACATATATAAATGAATCACTTTGCTATAAACCAGAAACTAACACAACTTTGTAAATCAACTAGACGTCGATATAAAAAAAACCTTTGGCAGAAGGGGGGAAGAGATTCCCTGGTGACCTAGTAGTTGTGATTCTAGGCTTTCACTACCTTGACCTCAGGTTCAATTCCCAGTCAGGTAACTAAGATCACACAAGCCATGAGGAGGAGCCAAACAAAAATTTAAGTGACATTTTTCACAAGGTAAAATTTTAAAGCTTCCATAATCAAAAGCTTAAAAAAAGGAATTGGCAATCCACTCCAGTATTCTTGCCTGGAAAATCCCATGGATGAAGGAACCTGATAAGCTACAGTCCATGAGGTTGCTGAGAGCTGGACACAACTGAGAGACTTCACTTTCACTTTTCATAGGGCAAGCACAATTTTTAAAAAGTCTATAATCCTAACATAATACACAAAGAATTCTTTAAAATGAGAAGTCAACCACTCAATAAAAAAGACAAATTATGTAAACAATTCACAGAAAAATAAATATAATACATGAAAAGATGAGTAATTTCAACAGATCTGGAAAATACAAATTACAACACTGAGGCTATTATTATCCTGCCTTATAGCAAAGATTCTCAGAGCATGCTACACTGTCTTTTCATACAGTACTGTTGGAAGGATAAAGTGGTACCAACTTTTTTGAGATAGCTTGAAAAGAGCTACCAAAATTTAAAATACATGCAGCTTACACCACTGTAAGCTGCATATTTCCACTTCGAGAGTTATCAATCCTCCAGAAATATTTGCTTCAGCACATCACGATTGTGTCTATAGATGTTTAGTGCAGAATTTTCCACAGTAGTGAAAAAGGACATATAACTGAAATGTCCATCAATATAATACGGTTAATCAATAAATGGTGGAACCATATAACTCTCACCTACGGACACAAGAGAGATTGCCAAGATCAACTATTAGGTGAACAAAGCAAACTGTGGAACACTACATGACTCCATCACACCATAAAAGGCTACAGAGCAGTAAATGTGCCACTTACAAATGCAAAGAAAGGGGTATCTGCCAAATATTTATTCAACATATACTACATGCCAGGAACCTGGAATACACAGCAGGTAAAACAGGCAGCATTACTGTCCTCAAGGGGCTTACAAACTGCTGGGGAGGAGAGATTAAAAAAAGAAGCTAACAGATAACCAAATACAATCACAAACCGGGACAAATGTTCTAAAGAAACAAGGTTGCCACAGAACAAAGATGAAGGAGGCACATAAGCAAGAGACAGACATACTTGAGACACAAAGAAGAATGCTCCAGGCAGCCTGAAACCTAGGAGCTGGCTGATGGGTTTGCTGAGGCTGGGAGCTGAGCCATGCACAATGCACAAACCTTGGTAAGCAGCCTGGTTTTAGTCTAAGAACAATGGGAGAACAGACATGCAAGACAAAATGGAAGGAAAAACCCCAAATCATCAAGGGTAAAACCTAATCCTCTAAAACAGCAATTATCAAAAACTTTCTGGATTCAAATTTATTAGAGGACACCAACCAACTTTTATGTCAATTACATTCATTGCTATTTGCCATTTTCAAAACACGAGAAACTTGAAAAAATATGCAAGCACACATTCCATTAGCCATCAGTACAATAATGTCTTCAAGTGTGATACATGCAGCCTCTGGAAAACTCCACTACAGTCAAGTGAAAGAGTGAAACATGCCAAGCTACATTAGTATTACTAATGAAAATAGTTTTCCTGTTGACCCAGGAGTATCCAGACCTTTTGAAAATGATACAAAACTCCAGTAAGTAATCAATAAGGAAAGTAAAGCAAATATTTTCAAACTCTTAACTAGAAAGCCTCCGGGGTGGGGGGGTGGGCCGGGAAACCACGTGACAGAAAGAAGGCATGCACCAAACCATATTGCCTGAAGTCACATTTCAGCGCTAGTCTCTTAGGTTTTTCTATTTTGCCATAGGAACGCTTTGATACTTCAGCCAAAATTCCTAGACAGGATTGCTGCAATGTAGTCTTAAATCAGCATTACTGAAGAGTATACAGCAGAATGGCCTAACGTTTCAAGAATGAGAATTCCGCCCGAATGCGGGTGGTGTTCACCCTTTACCACCTAAGGGTCCCCTTTGTCAGTTTCCGAACGATCAGAAAACTCACTTCCAAGTGTTTTACTCATATTAAAAACAAAAATAAAAAACCTCAGTCAACAATGTGATTTCAACCAGAAAGTAATTTTACCTGAAAAAATCAAGTAAGGTGTGAGTTAGGTGCTCTGTCAAACTCATCTATGTTTAGAAGGTAAGACAAAAAAAACACTCAAGGGAAACGCTTCAGTATCTAAACCGTTTGTGCCCCAGTTCCACGCTCTGTAAGATGCTGACAACCAAGCACTAATGGGTCCGCGTTCAGACAACTAAGGAGTTCAGGTAAATTAGAGCAGTGGCGGGAGGTTCTTTTTTCAGACTCCTTACTCTCAGAAATGCCCCGCAAACACCTTCCCTCAGGTGCGTGCGCCTCAGCCAGGCCCAGTGAGGGACCGGAAACCACGCCGAGCCCACCCGGACGACCCCAGCGGGGCCGCGACCCTCCCCCAGAGCCCCAGCGCAGACTGCCCGCCGCCTCAGGTGGGCCTGAAGCCTCAGCGCCGCGAGGACAAGGACACCAGAGACCCCGACCCCGCGAGCCTCCCGGGGGCACTACGACGGCCGGGAGCGGCCCGCAGCCGCCGGCACCCCCCCGCCCCCCGCCGCAGCCACCGCCGCCTCCCGCGCGCGGCCGTTCATTTACCTCCGGCGCCCGCTCCTCCGCCCGCTCCCAGGGCGGCCGCCATGGTCCTCGCTGGGCCCGGCCTTCAGCCTCGCCCCACCAAGCCAGCTGGGGGGGGCCGCCGGGCCAGCCGGGGCCCGGGGACTCGCGGCACGGGGCGGGGAGGACGGGGGACGGGGGCGGCGGGCCGGGCCTGGGTGCGGGAGGCGGCGCGGCCGGCGGGTGGGGGCCCTCCGGCCTGCTCCTCCGCAGAAAGAAAACAACAAACTATCGCAACATGGCGGACAGCTCGGCCCGCCGCCGCGGTGCACGCCGGGATGATGGCGGCCGGGAGGGGCCGGCGCAGGCCGTTCCCGCCGGCCGCGGCGGATCTGGGCCGCCCCCGGGGAAACGAAGGCCGAATGCAGAGGGCAAACTCGCAAGTGGCCACCTCGCTGGGCTTCCAGACAGCCCAGTGTTGAACACGGGGGCCGGAGGCGGTTGCCGACCGTAGTTGGGCCCCGGGGCTCTGTCGTAAGGCGTTTTGCAGCAGTTGGCGCCGAGCTTTACGGCCGGCGGAAGTCCCTTTGGAAGTGGGAGGGGGCGGGCCCCGCGCCCCGCTACGGAGCGGCAGTCGGGTTTCTGTGTTTGGACTGTGAGGCGCGGGCTGGGGGCGGAGCCACGGCGCTGGGGCCCGACGTAGGGGGCGAGGGCGCCTGGGGCCGGCCGGATGACGCTCGGCTGGCGCTCTGCGGGCTGCGGGCGGCGGCAGATTTCCCTGAATGGGTGGGCCGTGAGATTGTTAGACTGCGCTGAACGAGTGCGCTAGAGTTTGCACTTGAGGAGCGGTCAGGGTCGAGAGTGAGGTGCTAACGAGTGACAGAAAGGGGACCAGGGTGCGGAGGAGGCTGAGGGCTACTGGGGAGGAGGCGTCTGAAGACGACTTCCAACTGGGCGGGTGGGTGGGGTGAATGTAACTAGGCCTTTAAGTACAAACAAGTTACAGACGCTGGTGCAAGAACAAAGAATGTGAGGAATGTGGAGAAGGAAAAGGGTCTTTTTAGGTAGGAAGAGAAGACTGAACGTAGGCGCAGAGATGCCAAAAGACTCCATATGAATTTTCAAGCAGTACTCGTGGACGCTATTAGTAGAAAAGAATGCTTTATGGTGGAAAAGCCTAGAAAACTCCGCTTTAACCGATGATAGTAAACGTTTTCCCGTAACGGGGTAAATCAGAATTTTGTGCCACCTTAAAGGATGCAACAGGAAGAAACAGTCTCACTTAAGTGGTAATCCAGTCGCAGATACGTAACTGAGTCTAAACTTGAAGAAATAAGAACAAAAAAAGTTGAGGGACGTACCACAAAGAAGTTGGCCTTTAGTCTTCCAAAGTGTTGGAAGTCACAAAAGTCAAGAAAAGACAGAAATTTTTTCAGATTGAAGAAAGAATAGACATGACAGCTGAATGCAATGCATGATTCGGAACTGGATCCTTTCACGCTTATTAGAACAATTTGCAAAAATCGGAGTCTGAAAATAAGATGGGAGTTATGTAGCAGAATTCACTTCCTTATTTTGGTGATTGCAGGTACTATGCAGGAAGAAAGTCTATGTTGGAAATACTATTACAGAGTCCAAGTTTGTACTTCTTGCTGCCTGGCAGGCCAGTAAATCTAGAGGCAAGGTGTCGGGGCAAAGACTAACACTTTATTTGGAAAGCCTACAGACCCAAGAAGATAATGGACTAGTATCCTAAAGAACCGTGAGTTAGAATTCAGGCTTCTTTCATATTAAAGGGGAGGAAGTGATTTTTACAAACTTACTGGGGCTAGAATCCTTTGTTCTTGCAGCTCTCTGCAAAGGTCTGGTCACAGTTCCTATAAACACCCCAGCAAGAGAAATGTTACTCTCTGTTCTGCAACTTTTTCATCTCTACACAAATGGAAAAGTGCTATACTCTTAAAGGTCAGAGCCATGAGAATGGGCTGTCCTGAATATCCAGGCTATAGGCAACATTCTTAACTACAGTAGAATACAAAGATCAAAAGAAACAGATCTGATATGGACTCAGATTTGTTCTTCCTTCTTACGAAAGTACTTTATGGCACATCAAGTCAAAAATTTATTCTCAAATGGTTCAGAATAAAAGGGTTTTACTTTTACTCTATATGAAACTTTTCTAGAAAATTCTAATTGTTTCAAAACAGTATAGCACAACATTGTAAAGCAATTATACTCCAAGTTAATATTTAATGAGAAAACCAAACAGTAATGCCATCATTTAATTGTGATGATGGTCTTACAGGTATATACACATATCCAAACGTATCTAGTTGTATACATCGAGTTTATGTATTTTTTTGTGTATGAATTTTGTATATCAATAAAACTGCAAAAAAAATTCATTGTTGAAGTAAAACATGCAAAAGAGAAGTTAAACAGAAAAGAGACTTGAGAAAATTAAAGACAGGTAGGAAAAGATTTCCCAGAATATGCCACAAAAAAGAGGGGGGGTGGGGGTGGAGGGACAACATGAAGGAGAGGTTTGAAAATTGGAAGCTTGGAATGAGAAAATCAAATTCATGACAAATTGCATTGCAAAAAGAGAAAAAAGAGAACAGAAGAGAGACAATGGCTGAAAAGAGATGAAAGATACAAACCCACAAATACAAGAGGCATAACAAATATCAAGCAAGAAAAATAAAGCCACACCTAGACATATATGGTAAAACTGAACAGCATCCACAAAGGAGATCTTAAAATGGCCATAAAGAAACTGCTTCTGGTCATGATGGAGACATGGGGACAACTGCACTCACTCCATAACTTGCAAAGACAAATTTGAAAAAACAAAATTGCATTCCTACATTGGGCCACAGGCAGCACAGGCCTGTGGACACTGAGAGAAAAGAAACCTTATAATCATCCAGCTTTCTACCTGGAAACAGTTTCTGACCATGAGGCAGGAGAGGACATTCAAATAAAACACAACTGTCTTAAAGACTTGAGGAGACAGACCAGAATTTAGAGGGGCTAACATGGGGCATTGTGGGGGGATGGCAGTGCAGATGATGGAGCGATGCTTAGGAAGAACTCCAGGAATCCACATGGGGATACCTTGAATGTGCTGCTGCAGGGAGAAGTCCCATGAAGATCAACAAAGGACCAGAACAACCAGAAAGCTATAAATGGAACCATTCTCTGAGCTCTGGCAGAGCTGGGCAACCTTTAAACTTCAACCACCCAGAGAGGATAACCCTGGCTGATCACCCAGGACATTCAGAAAGACTCAAGAAGGGTTAATGCATTAGATCTAGGACAAACAAGCACTAGAATCTTCTAACAAAGCTTCTAAACAACTCTTGAAATGGTTTATGCTAATCATGTAATTTAATGGCCCACCAGAGCAAACTTCAGTTTTCTTTAACGAAAAACCAACCTAGCCCTCAATAAAGTAAAATTCACAGAGGCCGATGTTTAAAGAAAAATTACTAATGAAAGGAAGAAGCAGGAATATATGACCAATACCAGGAGAAAAATTAATAAACAAACATACATAACAGAGACAGAATTATCAGCCCAGGGATTTCTAAGACTTGATATAAATAAGCTCAAAGACTTAAGGTAAATGGGACCCTAATGAGGAAGGACAGAGAAGATATGAAGTGGAACTTCTAGAGGTGAAAAATGCATTATTTGAAATTATTCGGTGGAGAGGAACAAAAGCAGATTAGAAATTTCCAGTTTCATCTCAGAGATACAGAGAGCTGGAAAGAACATCACTGCCAACCTCATGACAAGAAAAAATTACAATCAATGGCAATTTTCTCAGTCCATCAGAGAACTGACAGGTTCCAGAGCAGCCAGCAGGAAATGGAGACACAGACATCTACAAGGAGGAGCAGGACCTGGGCCTTTGCTTACCTGGAGCATACAAGTCCAGATATCTTAGAAGCTGGAGCTAAGATTCAGCTAAAAATGTTCAATGACATCTAAAGGCCACATGTGGGCTAACATGAGAGTATGAAGCCCCTCAGAGCTGCAGAGGCAGAAAGACCTGCACCATCCTGCAGGCTTCTCCATGAACCCTATCAGGCATTGACCAGAAAGATGGGCAAAGTCCCAAGCGCAGCCCTTGTGTGGGCTGAGAAAGGGAACAGCCACCACACACACACACACACACACACACACACACGCACGCACGCACGCACACACACACATCTCATCTTCCCTCAAAAATAAGCTAACAAAAGCTACTGCCTTGAGGCAGTAGGGAACTCATTTTCACCGTGGGAACGGGACAGAGAAAGAAAAAGCCCAACTTTTTGGTTGTTGTTCAATCGCTCTTCAGAAACATGTTTAAAACATCAATCTGGACAGTGCTTGTGGGCATCACAGCTGGCAGTGGCTGGTCCCCCAACCTTGTTACCTTCTTCCTTTGTTGTTTTAACAGAGAATGAGACGAAACTCACAAGGCTCCCCCACTCCCCAAGCGGTCCACCCAGGAGACACTCCAGTCTGAGCCTTTCCCCACCTTGTGGAGAACGTTGTGGAGACATTCCGGTCTGATCCTTCCCCCACGTTTGTGCAGTTACTGTACAATATGACTAATAAAACAGATCTTTGTAAAAGCAAAGAGAAAAACAGTGCTCCTGAAAATGGGAATGTTGACTTTCTAAGTTAATTCTTCTAGCAGCTAATGAATAGAACTCATCTTTTCCTGCTGGTCCCTGTTACACCCTAGCTTTCAGTGGGAGTTCAAGCTCCCCTCTTTTTTCTTGCTAACATTGTTTAATCTTTCCAAGTCCAAATGATTTGTGTTGTCTGAATATCCATCATTCTTATATTCACTGTCCTATTGTGGCGACTGATAAGTAGTCACTTGGGTGTGCCCTCCTCACCTTCGGGGTTACCTTCCTGAGGACGAAGGACCTATATTTCTGGCTTATTCACTTCCTGTTAACATTAGCTGCCCACCAGCCAGCATGTGAGGGGGCATGCCAGCATGGAATGGGACAGTGGAGGCGCAAAACTGCCCGTGATGCTGCCCTGCCCCAGGAGTCCCCATCTGGTGTCACCAACAGTTCTGGGCGGTTCACATAAGAACAGCCCAGTCCCGGAGCAAATCTACAAGACCAAAGTATCAAAACATGTTCTTGTTGAACACAATTAAACATCCATCCCCCTGTTGCAAAGCTGGCAACTAATTCTAATATCCTCAAGTACTGCCTGCAGATTGGAAAAAGAAATATGGTCATTGTGTATCACAACTAAAAATTAAATTGCTGTTTACCATTTTGACTAGTGACAAATCTCGTGAAGCCGCGCCTCCATGGGAGCCCTGAGCATTTTGAGCCCTGAGCCTTTTATGGTGCCTAACCTGGTGGCAGGCACATGTCCGGACTTTCATTTCCTCCTTTATGCACAAATGGCATTGAGGGCTGTACCAGGAGCACAGAAAATGTGCCACAAAGTTCCTGTAGCTTCTGAAATGGGAGGAAGGATCAGTGTCCTGCAAAGGGCTTAAACAGGGCAGAACGCTGGGCTCATTCCTTCTAGAATAATAGGAATGTAGAGAACAGAAGCCACTGCCACAGTCTCCTACTCCCTCTGTCTTCCATACTGCCCCCTGGGGTGGGCACTTAACCTGGGGTGGGGGTTCGTCCTTCCACACAACAAGGTTGGAACAAGGTGGCCTGAGAGATGCCAGTGACTGTCCTTCTGAGCCTTGGGCTCAGATGTGAAGGAAGAGACAGGAATGACAGAGTCCAAAACTAACTTCTTGCCACTTCAAAGTCAGGCTAACATATTATGCAATGCAAAGGAAGGAATCTTCAGCAGCAGAAAATGAAAGGAATGTAGATCGATGCTTTCTGTGCCATAGATAAACACTTACCAGGTGTAGAAAGCCTAAACAACCCTGTTCTAATGGCATACCCAAATGTTTGTTCAATTTTTCGTTCCCACCTGCCAGTTACAAGCTCCAACACTAAGAGCTGGAAGGGAGAGCAGTTTATGCTCCGTCTGGCCAGAGGGAGTTTTAAACAAGACTAAGCAGACCAGAGAGAAATTGATGTGAAGCAACAAAAAGTGGTGCCAGTAGCCAGGGGAGGGGGAGACTTTCAGGGAAGAGCAGCCTAGCCGGATCCAGGGGAACAGGTCCTGGTTTGTGCTGTCATCGTATCTAAGAGCATACACTAAGCTATCATTAATTTTCAAGTCTCAGTATTGAATTAGGTCCCTAAGCACTTCAAAGATCTTTTTTTTTTCCCAAAGATCTTTTTTTTTTTTTTACAATAATCACTCATATATAGGGTATCTTGTTTGAACTGAAAAATGCTTATAAAAAGGTTTGCTGCTAGAAAGAGTGCTGACATTTAGACCATTATAGGACTGATTGTGGAGATGACCGAAGTGCATCCATTGGCAAAGTGTGTAAGTGAAAGTGTTAGTCACTCAGTTGTGTCCCATTCTCTGCGATCCCATGAACTGTAGCCCGCCAGGCTCACCTGTCCATGGGATTCTCCAGGCAGGAATACTGGAGTGGGTTGCCACTCCCTTCTCCAGGGGAACTTCCCAACCCAGGGATCAAATGCAGGTCTCCTGCATTGCAGGCGAATTCTTTACCGTCTGAGCCACCAGGGGAGCCCTAAAAGCCACTAATAAATTTCTGTCATTGAACTACATTGGAAATTAGAAAGAAAAAAAATAATGCTTTGATAAATGTTAGTCTCATAGAATTATATTAATTCAGTGGGTAAATGTTTTTTTTTTAAGAACTGAAAAAACAATATAACAAAACAAAAGCAGCTAGAGATTGGTAAACTGGAGCTCATTAAAATTTGAAACTGCTTCATTATCTAAAAATGTCACTTAAATGTGAAAAGACACTAGAAAAAATAAACTAGGAAAAAATACTTGCAATGTGTATGACTAACAAAGTTTTAGTACCCAGAATACATACACACTAATCGGCAATAATAATAAAAACCAATAGCCCATTAGAAAAATGGGCAAAGGCTGACCTGGGTTCAGTTCCTTGGTTGGGAAGATCCCCTGCAGGAGGACATGGCAACCCCCTCCAATATTCTTGTCTGGAGAATTCCGTGGACAGAGGAGCCTGGTGGGCTACTGTCCCTGGTATTGCAAAGAGTCGGACACAACTGAGTGACTGAGCGCATAAACACACAGATGACAGATGAGCATTCTGAAATAGCGAATGACAATACAAGAAGTTGGGAAGCCTCACTCTGCGTAGTAGGTATACACATTGAAGCAAATTCATACCCACCAGATTGGTAGAGATTTAAAAGGTGACAGTAACAAGTACTGATGGTGCTGATAGAAGTATAAGGTAGAACAACCGTTCTTTAGAATGATTTGACAATATCTGGTGAAGTTATTAATTAGTGAAGAAAAGAATATACACTTCTACCCTGCAATATTCCTGCTGGTACACACCCTAAAGAGATGTTCACACATGTGCATTAAGAACCAGAACATGCTTGCAGCATTGTTGATTATAGCAAAAACAAACAGCACTCTCAAACAAATAAAAATCCAAAACAAGCACAGGGTCAAATGCACATTTTTTCTTAACATATACATTTTATTGATGTATAGTTGGCTTAACATGTTACGGGTGCACAGCAAGGTGATTCAGTTATACATATACACATATATTGTTTTTGAAATTATTTTCCATTATAGGTGATTACAAGATATTGATGATAGTTCTCTGTGAAATGCACATTTTTAAAAAAAGAATGCATGAATAGATTGTGATATATTCATGAAGTGAAAGTCATTAACCAGTGCTACACATGCCAAAATGGATCAGAGAGTTGGACAAAAAAAGAGTAAAGATTAAAATGTGCATATAGAGAAGACTTTCCTATAAAGCCAAGGTATAAAGACATGCATACATGTGGCAAATATTCTGGGCAGGGTACAGGGGAAGGCTGCACAGTCACAACGAATTCCATGTGTTTTGTGCTAGGTATGTTGCAAACTTCAGTCTCTAAAATGTATTGAATATCTGAAGGACCACATCATAATAAATCAGGCTTTTGTTACACACTCATGTGGTAATATAATCCTCTGAATTCTCTGACTTCTTTCTTCTTGCAATATTTTGTTTTCCATTGAGCCATTTTACTTGTAAACATTTGACATTATAAATATCAAAAGCCTCAGATTTACTAGTCTGAAACTTTTAACACTTGAAAATCAAAGTAATGTTCTATTAGAAATTGTTTTTTGCGTTAAATATAGAAACATAATGAAGTCAGCTGCTGATTTTTCACCCAAATGCTGATTTTTTAAGGCTAATTTGAGATGTAACTCATCAAAAAAGAGAGGTTTTATTGAATCAGAA
The DNA here is from genome assembly GCF_023699985.2 of Odocoileus virginianus. NCBI lineage: Eukaryota > Metazoa > Chordata > Mammalia > Artiodactyla > Cervidae > Odocoileus > Odocoileus virginianus. The sequence continues at coordinate 2,463,931 of NC_069674.1, forward strand.
CTGCCTAAGAACATTCTCTAGGTTGGCCTGAGTTTTGTCGGAGTCTTCCAGCTTATTTTTTAAACTAGAGATCTGTTCAGTGTTCTTCCATCTCAGAAGTAACCCCAAAAGAGGGCATTTAGGTTTTTCTCGGGAAAAATGATCAAAAAAATTAAGGTCCAAATATTTTTCCACCAGCAAGGAGTGTGCACCTACATACCTGCTGAGCATGAGTTTATGTGACTAGGTGTGAAATAGGTGCAGCTGCATAGGTGTTAAGTGGGAAGGGAGTGGAAACTTGTCCTGCTGTAGAGAAGACCCAAGTTCACATGGAGATAGACAAATAGAAGACAGATGAGGAAATGAGGGGTCAGAAGTTTGAGGGGTTGTGTGCAGAGCTCTGTGGAAACAGGACACTCCAACCCAAACCAGGGCTGCCGGGGAGCCCGCTTGGGAACCAAGCTTTGCAGAAATTCATGAGGATGGCGGATGAGGGGTTTAAGGGGTTTTCATGCAGGGACAGATGGGGACAATGTCCTCATTCCTGCCTCTGTGACCCAATTGTTTTTAGTTTCCTCGCTTACTTTTTTAAAATTTATTACTTTTAAACCATCTTAAAATATAGTTTACAGTGTTGTGTTAGTTTCAGCCATATAGCAAAGCGATTCATTATACATACATATGTATTCTTTTTCAGATTCTTTGCCATTATAGGAAATACCCAAGAATACCATCATAGGGTATTACAAGATACTGTATATAGTTCCTTGTGCTGGACAGTAGGTGTGAGCCAATATTTTTTTAATGCTTCGTTCAGTTCAGTTCAGTCAGTCGTGTCTGGCTCTTTGCAACCCCATAAATCGCAGCATGCCAGGCCTCCCTGTCCATCACCAACTCCCAGAGTTTACTCAAACCCATGTCCATCAAGTCAGTGATGCCATCCAGCCATCTCATCCTCTGTCGTCCCCTTCTCCTCCTGCCCCCAATCCCTCCAGGCATCAGGGTCTTTTCCAATGAGTCAACTCTTCGCATGAGGTGGTCAAAGTATTGGAGTTTCAGCTTCAGCATCAGTCCTCCCAGTGAACACCAAGGACTGATCCAAGGGTCTCTCAAGAGTCTTCTCAAACACCATAGTTCAAACGCATCAATTTTTCAGCACTCAACTTTCTTCACAGTCCAACTCTCACATCCATACATGACCACTGGAAAAACCATAGCCTTGACTAGATGGACCTTTGTTGGCAAAGTAACGTCTCTGCTTTTTAATATGCTATCTAGGTTGGTCATAACTTTCCTTCCAAGGAGTAAGCGTCTTTTAATTTCATGGCTGCAATCACCATCTGCAGTGATTTTGGAGCCCCCAAAAATAAAGTCTGACACTGTTTCCACTGTCGCCCCATCTATTTCCCATGAAGTGATGGGACCAGATGCCATGATCTTAGTTTTCTGAATGTTGAGCTTTAAATCAACTTTTTTACTCTCCTCTTTCACTTTCATCAAGAGGCTTTTTAGTTCCTCTTCACTTTCTGCCATAAGGGTGGTGTCATCTGCATATCTGAGGTTATTGATATTTCTCCTGGCAATCTTGATTCCAGCTTGTGCTTCCTCCAGCCCAGCGTTTCTCATGATGTACTCTGCATATAAGTTAAATAAGCAGGATGACAATATACAGCCTTGACGTACTCCTTTTCCTATTTGGAACCAGTTTATTGTTCCATGTCCAGTTCTAACTGTTGCTTCCTGACCTGCATATAGGTTTCTCAAGAGGCAGGTCAGGTGGTCTGGTATTCCCATCTCTTTCAGAATCTTCCACAGTTTATTGTGATCCACACAGTCGAAGGCTTTGGCATAGTCAATAAAGCAGAAATAGATGTTTTTCTGGAACTCTCTTGCTTTTTTGATGATCCAGTGGGTGTTGGCAATTTGATCTCTGGTTCCTCTGCCTTTTCTAAAACCAGCTTGAACATCTGGAAGTTCATGATTCACGTATTGCTGCAGCCTGGCTTGGAGAATTTTGAGCATTACTTTACTAGTGTGAGAGATGAGTGCAATTGTGCAGTAGTTTGAGCATTCTTTGGCATTGTCTTTCTTTGGGATTGGAATGAAAACTGACTTTTTCCAGTCCTGTGGCCACTGCTGAGGTTTCTCAATTTGTTGGCATATTGAGTGCAGCACTTTCACAGCATCATCTTTCAGGATTTGAAATAGCTCAATTGGAATTCCATCACCTCCACTAGCTTTGTTCGTAGTGATGCTTCCTAAGGACCACTTGACTTCATATTCCAGGATGTCTGGCTCTAGGTGAGTGATCACACCATCCTGATTATCTGGGTCATGAAGATCTTTTTTGTACAGTTCTTCCGTGTATTCTTGCCACCTCTTCTTAACATCTTCTGCTTCTGTTAGGTCCATACCATTTCTGTCCTTTATTGAACCCATCTTTGCATGAAATGTTCCCTTGCTATCTCTAATTTTCTTGAAGAGATCTCTAGTCTTTCCTATTGTGTTTTTTTCCTCTATTTCTTTGCATTGATCGCTGAGGAAGGCTTTCTTATCTCTCCTTGCTATTCTTTGGAACTCTGCATTCAAATGAGAATATCTTTCCTTTTCTCCTTTGCTTTTAGCTTCTCTTCTTTTCTCAGCTGTTTGTAAGACCTCCTCAGACAACCATTTTGCCTTTTTGCATTTCTTTTCCATGGTTAAAAATAACGTATTGAGAGAAGGAGCTGAGGTCTTCAGGATGAAGGTCTGAGAGCGACCACTCAGCTTCTTGGCTGGGAGTGGAGCAGCCCTGAGAGGAGATGGCTGGACGGCATCACCGCCTCAGTGGAGCTGAGTCTGAGTGGACTCTGGGCAGGGCGGCCTGGCGTGCTGTCATCCGTGGGGTTGCCAAGAGTCAGACACGACTGAGTGACTGAACTGAACTCAACTGAAGCCTACTCTTCATCCCCAAAACCCACCCTACCCCTCCCCATTAGGGGCTGCCTTAGCTGGTCTTTGGGATTAGGGAGGGAGTGGCTTGGAATATATTTCTAGCTGCAAACAGTATTCTTCTTCTTCAGTGGGATTCCAGCAAACATAGTTTTTGCCCACCTGTACATTTTTAGTGAGGTTTTTTGACCTGTGTGTCCCATGTAGACTGACACCTCAGGAAACGGCCCAGCTGGTCCACCCCTAAGAGGCGTCCTCCAGGTTTCTCCCGTAGCTCCTCTTCCCTTTGTAGTTAATAACTGCCTGGAGGGAGCCACTCTGGGACTATGGACATGTACTGTCTCTATTCAAACCTTGCCCATTCATCGATCCTTCTTGGGTGAATTGATTTTGAAGACATTGGGTGCTGAAGGATGCTTTTCTAACTCCACATTCTACATTTATTCCTTGTAAGGAAGAGCTTTCACTACTGGCTGTTTATTTATTTATGTCAGGACAGACAAGAAATCATATTCTCTTCTATGGATCATAATCTATTATTATCATGACTCATCCTGCTGGAATTGTCACAGATTTGGCCATTCGAAAACCCTTCGGGTTGTACCCTGTGTCCTTCCACCTTAAGCTTCAGAGCATGTCCCAGAGCTAACGCTTGTGTCCACCCCCAAGTCCCTGTGTTGAAACCCTATGTGGCATCGCGGTGATGTTAGGAGATGAGACTTTGAGGGCCGATCAGGTTTAGGTGAGGTCATGAGCCTGGATCCCTCAGGACAGGTCAGCATCCTCACGAGAAGAGACCCTGGCGCTCAGGCCCACACGGTCTCTACCACGTGAGCACGCGGCAAGGCGGCGCCGTCTGACCGCCGGAAGAACGTCCTCACGAAGAACCCGCGCAGCCGGATTTTGATCTTGGACCTCCAGCCTCCAGATCTTAGGGAGAAATAAATGTTTTCTTCAAGCTGCCCAGGTCGGCGGTACTTTATTATAGCGGTCCGCTCTGCTAAGATAGCGAGATGAGCTGAAGACCATTCGTCTTAGCTCTTTTCTTGTCCCTTGTCTGCTGCGTTGCTTGGTTATTTGTTTGTAACGCACCTTTCGGTCCTTTTGTTTGTTCATATCTCATGGGAGGTCTCCCTCCACTCTTACTGATTGAGATGACATTACCTTGATTCTAACCCTAAGCCTGCTAAGGGCATAATCAGAGGGTATCACTGTCCATCCCTGACACCCCTTCATATCCCCCCATCTTTTGCACCCCATACTCACCATCCTCTACGATAGTCTCTGGGTTTCTACTTTGTAACAGACAACTTGCATGTTTCCTTATCCTTAGTCCTTAGACAAGGGATCTCCGCTATAGACACACACACCATTTCCATCTTTCTCGTGGGCTGGCGCTCCGTGTTATGTAGCGTCTGGGCCTTGTCAGCAGCGCTGGCACCTACACCCCTTGGGAAGGTGACAGCTGGGGTCTGCTCCTTCAGCTGTTTTCGTTGGAAACTCACCTCGATCGTTGTTTCTGTTGTGTTGTGTGGGAGCACAGAGGATTCTCTGAGATGGGAAAGCTGTGGTGGGCAGTTCGCTGGCTGGACCGTTGACATGAGGTTGCTCCAAACAGGCGAGGAACTGCTCCGGAAGAAATCTCTTTATCTTTGAAGTTCTCCTGTGGCATGACAGAAATAGATGGGTGGTAGTCAGTGCCAGGGACATCCTCACCCTCTGCCCGATCTGGACACACGTTTTCACGATTCCATGCTGTTCACACAGCTCTCAGCCCACAGGCCGCATGCCCTATTGAAACATAAAACCGTGAGCGTGGATACGAAGTCTTCAACAGAAGGCTGAAGGGAGATGGTTACGGCTGTCCTAAGTGCTTTCAAAGTGCCCCTTGGGGAAGTCCAGGCCCCAGGGGTGGGGTCTGGCGAGCAGAGGGAGGTAGGCAGCCCATGCGCAGCAGGGACGCTCCCCCGGCACCCCACATGGAGAGCTCGCCCTTGGGGAGTTTAGAATAGCTGCTCCTCGGGGCTGAGCCCGTGCTGGTCTGGGCTCCCAGGCGGCCGTGAGGTGCGGAGACGGGCCGGGGTGTCCAGGTACAGCCTGTTCAGACTTGAATCCCAGCTGTCAGCTCACGTCTCAGTGGAACTGAAGCAACCTGCAGTCTCCCAGGGCTTCCCTGATAGCCCAGGTGGCGAAGAATCTGCCTGCAATGCAGAAGACCCCGGTTCGATTCCTGGGTCGGGAAGATCTGCTGGAGCAGGGATAGGCTACCCTCTCCGGTATTCTTGGGCTTCCCTGGTGGTTCAGCTGGTGAAGAACCCGCCAAGGGCCCAGAGAGTGTGGGGGGCAACCTTCCTGCCCACCGGCACTGTCTCAGACAAGGGAGGACCGGAGACCCAGACCACCTCTCGTGGGTCAGTGGGAGTTTACAAGCACTGGCCTTCTTTGAACAGTTCCTTCTCCATTTTATTTGACCTCATTGTAGATTTTTATTTTTTTTGCAAAAAATATGATAATTTGTTTCTCTCTTTTCTTTCTTTCTTTTTTAAAATTAATTTATTTTTTAATTGAAAGATAATTGCTTTACAGAATTTTGTTGTTTTCTGTCAAACCTCAACCTGAATCAGCCATAGGTATTCATATATCCCCTCTCTTTTGAATCTCCCTCCCATCCCCCTCTCCATCCCACCCCTCTAAGTTGATACAGGGCCCCTGTTTGAGTTTCCTGATCCATACAGCAAATTCGCGTTGGCTCTCTGTTTTACATATGGTAATGTAAGTTTCCATGTTACTCCGTCCATACATCTCACCCTCTCCTCCCCTCTCCGCATTATTTTTATCTTAAAGAAGTAGCAGTTGGAATCAAATTGTATGCAGTGAAATAGTACACTCAGGAAACCAGATCAGTACACGTGGCTTCCTTGGACTGGCCCACGGCCTTAAACAAATTGTCCCTGCTCTCTGCCCCTTCCTCGTTTTTAGGATGAGTGATAACATGCTGGTCTCGGGGGCTGTGGAGAGGATTAAATGAGCTACTGCACTTAGGTGGTGCTCGGCATGGGGTGGGCATTAACCAGCCTGCAGCCTGATTACTCCTCCGCCCAATCCCAGCATCAGCCCGCCATCACCACCGCCATGGCCACCCCTTCCGTTGCCATAGTAACCCAGTTACTGCTGGCAGAGTGCACAGTCTGCGTTAGTTGGACGGTGTGCTGGTAACCGCAAAGTCCAAACAGCTAGTTAGTGGGGGTTGGGGCTTATTTACAAAACAAACTCCTGGGCCCTGCCTTTAGATGGTCTAAGTCAGCAGGTCTGGGGTGAGTCCCGGAATCTACCTTTTTGATAAGTGTGATGAGTGATTCTGCTGCAGGCCCACCCTTTGAGGAGCATCTTGTCAGCCTGAACCTGGGGGTGGGGGGCACGGGTGAGAGCAGAGCCACGTGCCCGGCTTCTCTTCACCAGACTAGATACGATGTGAATCTTCCATCCATCCGCTCTAATCTATAGAGAATAGTCAATAAACTCCATCAGCGCCTGTTAAGTATCTTCCAGATGCTGCTCTATTCCAGGTGTTCGTGAAGAGACAGAAAGACCCCAGCCTTTCTGGAGTTTCGATCTCACTTGGACGAACAGACAATAAGCAACAAATAAATTTACTAAATAGTGAAGGTGAAATGCCTAGAACATGAAGAGCAGGGCTTTCAACCGGTGATCAAGGAGGCCCTTCCTGAGGCAACACTGGAGCAGAGGCTTGGAGGAGGTGAGGGCTTAGTCACAGGATATCTGGGGGAAGATGCTTCAGGCAGAAAGAAGAACCAGTGCAAAGGCCCTGAGGCAGGATGGTGCATGGAGGTGTGAGGAACAGTGAGGTGGTCCTGGGGTTGAAGCAGAGTTGGTGCTAGTCACAGGAGTAGGAAACGAGGGTCTAAGAGGTAAGGACTTTTTTTTTTTTTCTACAGTTTTTAACTTTTAAGAAATATTCAGTTCACACACATAGTTAAAAGACCTTCAGTCTTTCCCCTACAAAAGTTGTTAATGAGACACTAAAGTGTGGACTCCCCAGGTGGCTTTAGTGGTAAAGAATCTGCCTGGAAAAAAAAAGAATCAGCCTGCCAATGCAGGAGACCCAAGAAATGTGGGTTTGATCTCTGGGTTGGGAAGATCCCCTGTAGGAGGGCATGGCAACCCACTCCAGAATTCTTCCCTGGAGAATCCCATGGACAGAGGAGCCTGGTGGGCTACAGTCCCTGGGGTCACAAAGAGTTGGACACGACTGAAGCAACTTAGGATGCGTGCAAAGTATGTGTAGCCAAGCTCACCAGGGGTGTTTTCAAAGCATGGTCACTACTTAGTGGTGGGTAATGAAGTCACTTTAGTGGGTCATGAACAGTGCTTTAAAAATATAACCGGTCATCTAGTATAGAGCAGAATGCAAACCATCAGAAAGCGCTGAACCTGGCTAAAGAGCTGTTTCATGAGACTTTTGTTTTCTGTGTCACAGAAAGTTAAGGGAACAGAGGCATTTGATAAGTGAATTTTGAATCTTATTGACTCAGATCTCTGCTCCAGTTACTGAATAAAATTAATTAGCGACTGAACTGTCCTTCTTTCCAAAAATCCACATACAACTTCAAGAAATACTCCTGCTGTCACTCAGCAAAGGAAAAGCAAGGAGCACCTAAGCTTTCTGGAGATGACCCAGCCAGATGGGGGCAGATAGCCTGGAGGGGAAGGGTGCCACTTGCAGGCAGCGTGCCTTGCCTCATCAGACTGCCTACCGGGACCCGCCTTATAAGTTAAAGGGGGTCATTCTAAGCCAGACCAAACCAGTCCATCCTGAAGGAAATCAACCCTGAATTGTCATTGAAAGGACTGATGCTGAAGCTGAAGCTCCAATACTTTGGCCTCCTGATGTGAAGAACTGACTCACTGGAAAAGACCCTGATGCTGGGAAAGATTGAGGGCAGGAGAAGAAGGGGACAACAGAGGGTGAGTTGGTTGGATGGCATCACCGACTCAATGGACAAGAGTCTGAGCAAACTCTGGGAGACAGTGGAGGACAGAGGAGCCTGGCGTGCTGCAGTCCATGGGATCACAAAGAGTTGGACATGGCTTAGTGCCTGAGCAGCGTTTGAATCTCAGTGGGCTTCACTGGGATGGTATAGGATCAGTAATATGACAGAGATGAATGTGCTTTAAGTACTACCAACTACAAATTGGTGGTTGGATTAAATCATGCGCAACTGCAGCTGCTGACCTTCAACACTCCTTGAAAGGAGTTCAGGGTGGAGATCAAGAATGAGGTGCTCTGTACTCTGGGAAAAACTGGCCGAACAGGTCTTCAGATATTTAGATATTTTCAGGACAATTCTTGCATCTCCTCATGTCTAGAAAAGCACTAAAATCTTTCATGGTGACATCTGCTACTTGTGACTGGCAGAAACTTTCTGCAAAATATCCGTGCTTCACCGCATATACTCTCCCCTTCACCAAAATCATGTATATACTGACCTTCCCCCCTACCTCATTGGAGCAGTTGCTCAAAGCTATCTGAAATGCTGTCTTTCAGGCGATAGTCCTCATTTTGCCCCAAATAAAACTTAACTCAGAACTCTCATGTAATGCACTTTTTTCAGTCGACAGTACAATTGCTATTACCAAAAGGTAAAATAGAATATTAAAAAATTAATGAAATTAGTAATTATGAAATCTTGTTTTTATAGTGGTAAAATGTACAAAACATAATTTTCCATTGTAACCATTTTCAAATGTACAGTTCAGTAGCATTAAATGAATTCATATTGTTATGCAACCATCAGCACCATCCATGTCCATAACCTGTCATCTTCCTTCAATTTACGAAATTTTACTCATAAAAATAAAGAACAAAATTCACTGCGTTTAGTGTACAAGTCTCTGAGTTCTGACAAATGCATAGAATTATCTAACCACCACCTCAATCAGATACAGAGTAGTTAAAATCTCTCCAAATTCCTTCCTGTTCCTTTTCAGTCACGCCTCTCACAACCTGTCCTTGGCAACAACTGACGTGCTTTTTAAATTTTATTTTGCTCTTTCTAGTTGCTATTGTTCAGTCAATAAGTTATGTCAGACTCTTTGCAACCCCATGGGCTGCAGCACGTCAGGCGCCCCTGTCCTCCACTACCTTCCAAAGTTTGCTCAGATTCATGTCCATTAAGTTGGTGATGCCATCCAACCATCTCATCCTCTGCCTCCCCCGTCTCCTTTTGCCTTCTATCTTTCCCAGCATCAAGGTCTTTTCCAATAGATTGACTCTTAGCATCAAACGGCCAAAATACTGGAGCTTCATCTTCAGCATCAGTCCTTCCAATGAATATTCGGGGTTGATTTCCTTTAGGATTGGTTCGTTTGATCTCCTTGCAGGCTAAGGAAGTCTCAAGAGTCTTCTCCAGCACCAGTTTGAAAGCATTGATTCTTCGGCACTCAGCCTTCTTTGTGACCCCACTCCCACATCTGTACATGACTACTGGAAAAACCACAGCTTTGACTATATGGACCTTTGTTCCAGAATGTTAGGTGCATGGAGTCACATACATGCATCATGCAGTAAGTAGTCTCAGGTCTCCTAGCAGAGTGCAGGGAGAGTCTCATGCACTGCTGGATTCCACTGTAAAGATGGGCCTGGTTACTTATGCTTACCCCACAGCTTATCTGAGTTGTTTTCAGTTCTGGGTGATTAGAAATGAAGCACTGTCAACATTCACAGACAGGTTTTTGAATGAACATAAGCTTCATTTTCCTTGAATAAATAGGAGTGACATTTCTGGAAAATGTGAGGAATATATACATCTACCTGTAAGAAGCTGCCAAGTTGGCTTCCAAAGCAAATGTGCCATTCTGCATTCACATCAGCAGGGCACAAGAGACTTGGCATTGTCAGGGTTTTTTGAAAGCTTTAACCCTTCTAATGACTGTGCCATGGTACTACTTCACGATGGTTCTGTCTGCACTTCCCTACTGTGACTTAGGATACTGAACTCTTGTCCCATGTTTGTTTGCCGCCCGTATATCTTCATTCAAACTTTTTGCTTATTTTAAGTTTGGGTTGTTTGTTTCATATTGTTGAGTGTTGAGAATTCTTTTCATGTCATGAAAGCAAATCTCTATCACATGTGTGTTTCAAAAATATCTCCTCCAAGTCAGCGGCTTATTTTTTCAAAATCATTAGTATCTTTCAAAAAGCAGAGGCTTTAAATTCTGATGAAGTCCAATTTATCAGTCATTTCCCTTTTGCTATGGTTTTGGGGTTCTACATAATCTTTGCCTAGACAAAGCTGCAAAGATTTTCTTCTATGTCTTCTTCTAGATAGATGTTTTATGATTTTAGGTCTTCCATTTAAGTCTGTGATCCATTTTGAGTTCATTTTTATTATGATGCAAGTTATGGGTCAGGGTTCATATTTCTTTTTCTCTCATGATATTTTTATTTGTTTTTTATTGAGGTATAGTTGTTTACAATATTTTATAAGTTTCAGATCTACAACATAGTGATTCACAATTTTTAAAGATTGTATTCCATTTGCCATTATTATAAAATATCCCCTGTGCTATGCAACATATCCTTACAGCTTATTTATTTTATCCATAGTAGTATATACCTCTTATTCTGATGCTTTTCACTGAAAGGATATACAGTCATTATATTATTGACTAAGTCTAGATAATCATATGGCTATTTTATAACCTAGTTATCAATTCTGTTGGTGATATTTAGAATGTGTCCTGTGTTCTTCTATTATGTGTACTGCTGGAATGAACAACTTACTCTGTGTATCTTTCGATTTGAGATTCTTTCCTTCGGTTAGAGCCCCAGAAAGATTGGATCTCATACAATACTTGTGATTAATACATTTTCATGTGTGATAATTTGATTGGTGAATCATGGCATCTAGGTTGGGCTTTCATTCATATTTGATTGCTATTGGGCTTAGTGTATCTTCCAATGTTCACGTTCCTTCATAATGATTTCTTTCATGATTTATCGGTTAGTCTTTTTACCTCTAAGGCAGTATCTCTATTAGTAGGCATTCAATGGCATATTCACCTTTAGATGAGAACCATCACAAAGTCTTGACAGCCTGACACCTTTTTCCATTTAGTATAATGTGCCAAAGAGACAAGGAAAATGTATTTCTATCAATCTTTGTGTTGTTGGCCTCTTGATTTCTTGAAAAATAGGAAAAACAAAGGAGCATTTTTGACCTTTGAATTTTCACTTACTATGCCAAGCTTTCAAGACAATTAAGACATAAATATTCTTTGTACAAGATCTTGTCCTTAATCCGTGATTGATACCTTGTGCTGAAATAGCTTAGGTGATGTACAAAAGCATCATCTCAGAGAACACAAATGTTAATAAAAGATCGATTGTCAAATATGTTTAGAAAGAAAAACAAAGAGAGAACGTAATTTGTCTTCTCCGATGTCCTGACAAGACCACTGTAGCTGCCTCACGCCGCCTGGAGTCCCCTCTCGATGACTGCCGTGTGTAAGCCTTGGTGACCGCACCCGCTGGTGGCGTCAGCACGGCATGTGGACAGTTCCCCAGGAAAGGACCTGGTTTTAGACCGTGGGATGAGAGTGCGTTTGAGGATTGAAGACTGTTTCATACGTCTGGGTAAGATGTGAGACATTTGATAAACGTAAGTGGTTAAAGATGGCCAGTTAATTGAATTAACAATCGAGTAAATTCTCCAAAGCCAACCAGATCCAGAGTCTGCTTCTCTTATTTCATTTCTAAACATTGTAACCACTTTGCAGATGGTGATGGTGACGGTGGAGGAGGAGATCTCAGGATCTTGTTGACTATACAGAGGGTCCTTGAATAGTCCTTTAGAAAATGCTGAGTAATTTAGACTCCTGAATGAGTTATCTCATTAAATCCTATGCACTTTCCCTTTTCTATTTACTCAAAGGGAAACAGGGGTGGGGAGCAGGTGAGTTCAAAGCAGGCCATGTAGGATATTCTGCTTTAGGAAAACAAGGTTTCCCATGCACCCCAAATGCAAGAGGTGATAATTTAAAATTAGACCTTGCCTGATTGCATACAAAGGAATTTTCCAGTTTGGAAAAGTATACTTTGTAATTTTTGTTTTAAGTATCAGCTTTTTTTGTTCATTTAAAAATAGCTGAGTTGACACATTTTCCATATCATTCATATTTTGCCAGCCCACCAACACCAGTATCTTAAAAGGACTTAGAAGCGCAAAATTGTATCAACCCTGTGTTCTCTTGAATTCTCACATAAGCTTTGCAGGTGCCCTAGTGAGGTAGTGGAGCAAATGCAGACACATTTTACCTGTCGATTGCTGCCTGAAATGTGACTTCTCAGTTTATTTGCCTTGTAATATTTGGTGAAAGACGCCCACGTTTCTTTTCCTCTCCAGTCAACACAACTTTATTCATTTATTTATTTATTTTGCTCTTAAGTTTCCTGCTGGGAGAGCATTGGGGCTGATACGCGAGAGCAAAACAAACCCGTTTAGGCCACTTAGGCGATGCATTATGCTTGTCACAGCTAAAGTCTGTGAACCAGCTAATCATTTGCAATTTAGAAAGATATGCCTGTGTAGACACCCAAGTTCTCAACCTAATAGCTATTTCGTCTAGAGCTATCTCTCGTTAGGAGCTCCCAGTCCATCAGATGGATGTTAAAAGAAGATAGACATGAGCCCTGGGAACCCAAGAGCCAACGCAAGCCTGGCGTTGCAGGGTTTATGCCTTTTCAGCCCAGGAGGAGCCCTGTCCAGCAGTTAAGACCTGGTCGCCAGTCATGCCAGGGACCCCAAGACGCAGGTTTCCGCCCAGCTGCCCCGTGGCGATGGGCACCCGCGGGTCCACCGTCGTGGAGCTGAAGAAGCCCCGGGGCTGGGTGCGTCTCTGTGACTGCTCTGTGGCACATCTATCCGGGTGGGGATCAAGAGACCAAGGTGGGCTCGAGGGAGAGCTTGGCGAGGGAGGGGTGCTCACGGCTGACGGTGAGTCTCGGGACTCCTGCCTGCCCGGTGCGGGGAAAGAGCGCTTTCCGTCTTCTGGAGGGGAGGCACTGACTGGCGTCTCAGCAAAGAGGAGCTGCGGTCTCGTCAGGGCTTTGAGGGTAGAGGACACACCTCTGTCTACTTGCAAAAAGCATCTGGGGGATTCCAGAAGAGTCTGGCCCCTCCCTCGCTTTTTGAAGCTCCTCCAGAAGCAGAAGGAGGTTCCTTTCCACGCAGCTGGTTGGCTTATTGATCTCGTTGGACAACAAGAGGAGAACTATGAAAAGTACTCCGACGAGCGCTGCTTTCGTCTCCAGGCAGTAAAGAGTAAAGCGGCTTTAAGATCTGATTGAAACACTTGACAAATAAAAGCACTTTTGGCTAAACAGGTAGTCCTGGGTGTGGGAATCCCGGCAGAACCTCCCCTCTCCAGGGTTCCCTGGTTTTTCTCAGTTCTGAGTCAGGAAACTGTGATTTTAAAATCTCAAGAGTGAATTCTTGTGGCTGTTTCCTTCCCTGCCTTTTTGTAGTCTTGTGGGGTTTTGGGGGGTCGCTGTGTTGGGTCTCCATTGCTGTGAGGACTTTCTCTGGTTGTGGTTCACAGGCTTCTCATTGCAGTGGTTCTCATTTCAGAGAACCACTGGTTACACGGGCTTCAGTAGTTGCAGCTCACAGGCATAGTTGCTGCGCGGCTTGTTGAATCTTCCCGGACCAGGGATCGAACCCGTGTCCCCTGCCCTGGTAGGTGGATTCTTATCCACTGCACCCTCAGGGAAGTTCGCAACCTTGCTTTAATGTATGAGGTTTCTTTCACATGACTGACTGTCTCTCTTAGGTGCTATGCAATTTGGGGTCCAGGTACGGGTTGTTCCAAGGGTCCCAGCCTCCTTGCAGTCTAGGAAAGGAGCTCAGATCATGCGTGTGAGCAGGGCAGGGGGCAGGAGCCGAGGGAGCAGGAGAAGGCTGAGCACAGAGGGGTCCGGGCTGAGCAAGGGGAACCAGGGGCTGGCACCAACGGCGACCAGGCCAACCCAGCCGCTCCTGCTTCTGGGTGACCTCTGTCCCGTTTGAGGCCATCCTGGGTGTCAACCAACCTGATGTCACCCATTTAGTTTGTTCTGAGCAGACTTATGCAGCCATGAAACTAAAAGACGCTCACTCCTTGGAATAAAAGTCATGACATGACCGATCTAGACAGCATATTAAAAAGCAGAGACATTACTTTGCCAACAAAGGTCCATCTAGTCAAAGTTGTGGTTTTTCCAGTGGTCATGTATGGATGTGAGAGTTGGACTGTAATGAAAGCTGAGCACAGAAGAACTGCTGCTTTTGAACTGTGGTGTTGGAGAAGACTCTTGAGAGTCTCTTGGACTTAAAGGAGATCCAACCAATCCATCCTAATTGAGATCAGTCCTGGGTGTTCATTGGAAGGACTGATGCCGAAGCTGAAACTCCAATACTTTGGCCACCTGATGGGAAGAGCTTACTCGTTGGAAAAGGCCCTGATGCTGGGAAAGATTGAAGGTGGGAAGAGAAGGGGACGACAGAGGATGAGATGGTTGGATGGCATCACTGACTCAATGGACATGAGTTTGAGTAAACTCCAGGAGTTGGTGATGGACAGGGAGGCCTGGCGTGCTGTAGTCCATGGGGTTGCAAAGAGTCAGACATGACTGAGTGACTGAACTGAACTGAACTGAAGGAGACTTATTCAGGCCCTGGCCCTGTGACTCATCCCAGGGGTTAGAAGGCAGGGAGGCAGCCAGGGATGCCAGCCACACTTCCTGCTGGGAAACCAGTCTGAACACTTGGGCAGGGCTCTCCGCTCCAAGTTGCCTGTCCCGCTCCGCTCGGGTTCGGGGGGTGGCTTCTGCGTCTGGGTTCTACAGAGCCGGCAGCACCGGTCTTCAGGACCTCGGCCAGAGAGCCAGAGACGTCATTCTTGGGATTTACATAGTTTGGGCTTCCCTCGTGACTCAGTCAGTAAAGAACCCACCTGCCAACGCAGGACATGTAAGAGACGCAGGTTCAGGTTGAATCCCTGGCTTGGGAAGATCCCCTGGAGGAGGGCATGGCAACCCACTCCAGTATCCTGGCCTGGAGAATCCCATGGACAGAGGAGCCTGGCGGGCTACCGTCCATGGGATCGCAGAGTTGGACATGACTGTCTGACTAACACACTTGGCACACACATCGGTGGCCCCTAGCTCTCCTCACAGTGTGGGAAGAAGGCGTGTATCACGGCCACAGCCAGACTCCCCCAGGCTCTTGGGGGAACACAGGGCATATGTACAACCAGAGAAAAGCACTCCGCAAGCCCAGCTCCCCTGATAAGGAGCTGAGAAGGCCATTGTGAGGCACAGGCCAAAGAACCAGTCAAAACACACATGGGGAGTCTGGTCTTTACTTCCTATACTTGAGGTTTACGGAGCATTCACGATAAAGTGACGGATCCCGGAGCAGAACACCCCCTCACAAATCAAGGGTGATTCATTTCTCACAAAATTAGCACTGTTTCTCATTAACTGTTGGGGTTTTGTAGTTTTTTTCCCTCCTCTGAGGTTGTTCACTGAAATATTTGGTTCTAGGAGGAATTTGAATTTAGGCTTATGAATAATACTATTTCTTTAAAATATTTTCAGTGGACTATATTGTGGAAACCTAGTAAATTTTTACTGCAAAAATGATGACAGGTTTCTGATTATAGGGTGTGACCTGCATTTTTTGTCATCATGGACAGTGACTGAAAAAATATTCCAACCATCTCCCACTTGTTTGAATATAAATTAAGGCTTCTTCACACCTGAGGGCACCCAACCAGGACACCAAAGCACTCCCTAGACATCTGAGCCTCCACAAGGGAGCTGGCCACCCCTTGGGATGGGAGGATGGGCCTGTCAGCTTCGAGGAGCCCTGAGAAGTAACGCGTGAGAGCCGTGAGAAGTAACACACACAGGTGAGAGACGGGACCCCAAGCGCACACATGGATGAGTCCGGGTTACTTGCAGTCTGGAAGTGCTGAGTTCAAAATTAATTCTCTGAAGGTCGAGGGGTAGGTTGATTGTTTGACATGGAGATGAGTGTTCCCAAGGAGAGCGATTCTAAATGCTGGCTGGGCCCCCAGTGGCCCTGGGAGCTGGCAACCTGCGACCAAGACTTACCTCGGGAAAGCCACCCATGTTCTGCTTCTGGGTGGTAAGACGCTGGGGAGAGCTTAGGGGAGGGCCCGGAGGTGCGGTAAGGTTCAGTCCAGCGCTATGGGGTTCACGAAGGGCCCCGATGAGCCCGCAGATGCTACTTCCTCGGAGCTGCCTGGCCTGGCTGCCGCACGTGTGGTCAGGCCCTGTGTTTATACCTGGCCTGGCTATTGTCTGTGTGTGTGTGTGTGTGTGTGTGTGTGTCCCGTTTCACCGCTAACTACTTCTCTGACCTTTCACAAGCCACATGACGCTCTGGTATATAAAATCAGGTGTTTAGAACGCATGGTCTCTGAGCTACTTGCCATTTCTCTAATTCTATAAAAAACAAAATTGCAAGAACGGTGACTTCATGCCCACTGAGGGCCTGCGTGGACTCCTGCTGTCTGCAGGCAGACCCTGCTGATGTGTCTGGAGCCTGCTTCGATGAACCACAGACTGCCAGGGAGGAGAAAGGTAGCTGGGAGGACATCTGATGGGGACAGCCCCCTGCTGCCAACTTCCCAGGGCAGGAGACCGAGGTCCAGGGCAGAAGGGGCTTTGCGCGCCCCGTGACTCCAGGCCCAGCGTCCCCAGCGTCCCCAGCAACCCCAGCGCCTTCGTGCGTAGGCCCAGCCCTTCCAGGCCCGGCATGTCTGTGCGGGAGGCACTCGGCGCGGCAGAGTCTGGGCTGTGCCCTTCGGACCAGCGCGGCTCTCACCACCCACAGCCCCCCGGGGGGCACCGGGTCTGCTCTTCAGGGACACGCATCCCCAAAGTGAACAGATCCCACTGCCCCACAGGGAAGCGTAGGGACTGTCAATCCTGGGTGAAGACTGTCAACGCAGGGGCAGAAGGAGGAACCAGGCCTCCCTGCAGGGCTGTTCCCACGACTGATGGCGAGGACACCTCCGGAGCAGGAAGGGAAGGCCCCCCAAGCGGTGTGGGTGACCGCCACCCCGTTCCTGCTGGGACACCCCCTCCCCCATCCCCCAGCGCCAGGCGGGGCCACGCCCCCTTTCTATCCCCCCAACCCCACCACGGCACCCAGGTTGCTCAGCCCCTCAAGTTGCCTCACCCCACCAAGGTTCATTGTGCGCCCAAGTTTGGGGCCTTCTGCCCCGTAACGGGTTCCCGCTTTATCTCCAAACTGGGTTTGCCCCCACCCCCGGCCCCGCCCCGTCCAGCAGCGGCTGCGGCCGGTACCGCTCCCGTGAGTTCTGCTTCACATCCCTGGGACCCTGACACACAGGAGCCCCTTCCAAAGCAGTGAAATCCGACCCCGGCAGGCAGAGTCTGTGGCCAGTATCCTTCACTGTGGAAATGTTACTGGCTCGCCCGTCACGGCAGGGGTTGCTCCTAATGACACTGACCAAAGGACAGGCGGGCCCCTGACGGCGGCGGCGCCCTCGTGGTGTCACGGCAGTCAGGGGTGATGTGCGCACACCCCGGGCCACTGCGGGCCCTGGCCCCCTGTCCTCTTGCTGTCCCCACTGGCAGGGAGGAGCCCCCGGCCTCCCCGCTAGGCCAGCTGTGTTCACGGGTCACCCTAACACTGCGATTTTAGGATTCCCAGTGGACCGGGTTGGTCGCAGGAGTTATCTGCGCTGGTACTCGAGCCCCACTGGAACCTGCTGTAAGGATTTTCAGAAGACGTAAACATGAAGATGAAGACAAGCCGCCACAGTGGCCATGGACAGACCGACAAGACAAGGATTTCACAGGGGAGTCACCTGGGGAGCTCCGGCTGCGGGTGGAGGAGGGGGAGGGAAGACAGGGAAGCCACGTGGCCAAGGACAGCTCCCCAGGGCCGGGGTCCCCAGGCCGGTCTGCTGTCAGAGCGGCCCGCGCCTCTCAAGGATGCCCTCCATGGTGGGAGGGGCCCCCAGGAGGCTGAGCTGCAGCCCCGCGGTCACGGGCCCCCGAGCAGAGCCGCTGGGACCAGGCCACCTGTGCTGCCCCTGGATGCGGCGTCGGTCCCGATGGGGGTGGGGGCGTGGGGGCTGGAGGCCTTGGGGCAGCTGAGGTCTGGGGAGGCATTTCCACGGCCTCCCAACTTTCAACAACAAAGTGGAAGGTGAAATTCAGTGGGAAAAGCCTTAGGAAGTCAGAGGGAAAAATGACTTCGCACCCCAAATCCCAATCAAGTCACTAGTTGATTATGTGAGTTGAATAAAGATACTTTATTTTTACAAGGTCTCAAAAAGAGACTCCGCAGTATTCTGTCCTGGGGGCTACTGGGGAGGGTGTTACACATAAAGCAGGATGTCCAGAGGGTGCCAGGAGCTAGAGACAGTGTCCCTGGCAACGGTGGGGTTCCATGGGGGACTCTGGGTGCGAGTTCCAGGTGGGTCCCAGAAACAGAGTGACTGCAAAGCACATCAACCACTGACAAGGCAGGAGAACCATGCGGCAAGGGGACACGATGTCTCACACTGCCACTCGGCTGCCAAAAGCTTCCCCACATCAGAAAGGAGCACCAATCACAGATTTAACAGAAATGCCATCAACCTGCCCATCACCCCGTAGGGGTCCCCACCTTCCAGAGCGGCCGGTCTGGGGAGCGTCACACTGACACTTCAAGCGAAAGCGGTACCAGCTGTTATGTAGTGGCGTGCTGTTGATTTAAACTCTACATGGGCTGCTTTGATCAACATTAAAAGAATATGTAATGCCCCACCCCCCCCAGGCACACATAAGTAACGCGGTGTGAACACGCTCACACCCAGGTGCAGCCTGAGAAATCAGAGAGGGGAGCAGGGGAAGCGGCCCCGTGGCGGATGCCGTGGGCCAGCAGCGAGGAGGAGGCGGGCGCTCCCCGCCACGCCCGGGCGTGGTCTCGAGTCCCAGGGATCCTTGGATTAACGCTCCCCTTCTTCTCCCCCATGTGCTCAGTGACCCTGTGCTTCTGGAAAGGACGATCCTAACACAGGGACACAGGGAAAGTGTGCAAAATGCAAACACAGCATTGTTCATGATGGGCCCGCACGTTATTTCCCTAGTGTGAGGGGTTTCACATGCCCCTGGGGCCCTGGGCGGGGAGGCACATCTGGTCCCCAACTCCGGGTACAGCCGAGGTCAGAACTGAGGTCTGAGGATCAGCGCCTGCGGCAGGGGTGGGGGGTGATGATGACACGTGGTTCACGAGTGAGGTCAGCTCTGTCTTCCCGGGTTGCCAATCCCGCAGTCCCGGGGCACACGGATGGTGATAAATGCCGAGCGCAGCCAGCAGTCCGTGGAAAGACCTCTTATGTTAAGCTTTGGGTTCACAGATTTTAGTGTGAGGACAACTGAAGGAATGTTGGAGCTGAAAATGCTCTCGGAGTCCATTTAATAATGTCCCCTCCCTCCAGGGCTTCCCTGGTGGCTCAGATGGTAAAGAGTCTGCCTACAACGTGGGAGACCCAGGTTCGATCCCTGGGTCGGGAAGATCCCCTGGAGAAGGAGATGGCAACCCACTCCAGTATTCCTGCCTGGAGAATCCCATGGATGGAGGAGCCTGGCGGGCTTGACGGGCTACAGTCCATGGGGTCACAAAGAGCTGGACACAACTGAGCGACTAACACTTCCACTTTCCTCCCTCTGTGATGGGGAAGTCGGGTCCTGTGAGCTGCTTCGGCTCCCAGTTACCTGCTTTTATCTCTCTCTGTGCTGGCGTCCAGAGCCGGGGCACACAGAACAGGCCAGGCTTGCCCCGGGGGCTCCCCTGTCACGACACAGGGAGGGAGGGGTGCCGCCCTGGGGGCGCCAAAGCTGGGTTCAGACCAGAGGGCAGGCGAGTGCTCAGGGAAGGCTTCCTGGAGGAGGTGACACTTGGATCAAGTCTCGAAGGACCAGGAGCAGCTGGGTGAATAAAGATGTGAAGGAGGATCAGCATCTCGGACAGAAGGGCAGAGGTGCACAGGTCTGAAGATGCACGATGCATTCAGGAAACTTGTGGTAGGTGCCTGGCAGAAACAGCAGAGAGAAGCGGGAGAGTCCGCTCCTGTAGGAGACTGGGCATTGACCTCAGGGAAATTCAGACATCGCTGGGGGAATCAGGGTCTTTAATCTGGGAATCACCATCAGTTTGGCGCTGCCAACTGAAAAAAAAAAAAAAACCCACTCAAAGTGTAAGTCGTGAGTTTAACTCTACCTGGGGTGTCTCACCGAGGGCCACGGCCCAGGAGACAACTTCTCAGAGAGCTCTGAGCAACAGGCTCTGAAAGGGGTGGGGGTCAGTGCGTGTGTGGTTTTGGAGAAGGGGTCCATGCAACTTAGCACTCGTCTCAGCAGAAGGTCGCTGTCAGTCACATGGAAAAGAAAGTTCAGTTACTGATTGCGGTGCTTTTCTAAGCACGGGACGATGCAAGAATCTTGCTTCATAAACTTTCCTCCTGAAAACACCTAACACTCTGAAGGCCTGTTCTGCCGGTTCTCCCAGAGCGCAGAGGACCTCATTCCAGAGGGCCCCATCCTGGTCTCCGCCCTGAATTCCACGCAGGGTGTTCTGTAAGCTGGCCATCGCAGTGGCTTAATGACTTGATTTTTGCGGAACTGGATAGAAGACAGCGGTCTTCTTTCCTTCTTTCTGGCTGGGCCGGGTCTGTGTTGGTTCATGGGCTCTTCTCTGGCTGTGGGGAGCGGGGCCTACCCCCTAGCTGTGGTGCACGGGCTTCTTACTGCCTGGCTTCTCCTGTTGCAGAGCCCGGCTCCAGGCACGTGGGCTCAGCAGCTGCGGCCCCGGGCTCTGGGGCCCAGGCTCAGTACTCGAGGCACCTAGGCTTACTTGCCCTGCAGCATGTGGGATCCTCCTGGGTGAGGGCTCGAACCTGCGTCTCCTGCATTGGCAGGTGGATTCTTTACCACTGAGATACTTTACCAAGATACTTTAACTTTACATGGTCTCAAAAAGAGACTCCACAGCATCCAGTCTTGGGGGCTACTGGGGAGGGTGTTACATGTAAAGTAGGATGTCCAGAGGGTGCCAGGAGCCTGGGACCCCACAGACAGGTTCCCTGGCGATGGTGTGACCGTGCCGGGGAGTGGGGTTCCATGGGGGGCTCTGAGTGCCTCAAACAACATTCTTTAGCTGGTAGTGTCCTCTGTCCATGGAATTCTTCAGGCGAGAATACTGGAGTGGGTGCCATTCCCTTCTCCAGGAGATCTTTCTGACATGGATTGAAACCACAAGGGAAACCCTCTCTCCTGTCAAATCAGTAGCATGGGTCCCACTTTTCATAGGTTTGGGTCATTTTCTCAAAGCTCTACACAAAAGAGCTCTCTATGTGTTCCATCTCTGTTCTTCTGGAAATCATCTGTAACCCCAAAGGAGGCTGACTGTCCTTCATCAATGTAGGAATTGCTTAAACACATGGCCATTCAAGCCAGATTGCTTTCCCTCTGGACCTCGTGGCGAGTGTGGATGAGACCTTCTAAAACGTAGGCCCCATGAGGGAGGGACTTTGTCAGTTTTGCTCACTGCCAAATCTTCAGAACCTACAACACTGCCTGGCATGTGGGAGGCACTCAACTGTTTTAACTGAAAGAACATTTTAAGAGGTCAAGAAGCACCAGTTAGAACTGGACATGGAACAACAGACTGGTTCCAAATTGGGAAAGGAGTACGTCAAGGCTGTATATTGTCACCCTGCTTACTTAACTTATATGCAGAGTACATCATGAGAAACACCGGGTTGGATGAAGCACAAACTGGAATCAATATTGCCAGGAGAAATATCAATAACCTCAGATATGCAGATGACACCACCCTTATGGCAAAAGTGAAGAGAAAATAAAGAGCCTCCTGATGAAAGAGGAGAGTAAAAAAGCTGGTTTAAAACTCAACATTCAGAAAACTAAGATCATGGCATCTGATACCATCACTTCATGCAAATAGATGGGGAAACAGTGGAAAGAGTGAGAGACTTCATTTTTTCGGGTCCAAAATCACTGCAGATGGTGACTGCAGCATGAAATTAAAAGACACTTGCTCCTTGGAAGAAAAGCTATGATCGGTCCAGACGGCAAATTAAAAAGCAGAGATATTACTTTGCTGACAAAGGTCCATCTAGTCAAAACTATGGTTTTTCCAGTAGTCATGTGTGGATGTGAGAGTTGGACCATAAAGAAGGCTGAACACTGAAGAACTGATGCTTTTGAACTGTAGTGTTGAAAAAGACTCTTGAGAGTCCCTTGGACTGCAAGAAGCTCAAACCAGTCCATCCTAAAGGAGATCAGTCCTGGGTGTTCACTGGAAGGACTGATGCTGAAGCTGAAACTCCAATACTTCGGCCACCTGATGTGAAGAACTGACTCATCTGAAAAGACCCTGATGCTGGGAAAGGTTGAGGGCAGGAGGAAAAGGGGATATTGGATGAGATGGTTGGACGGCATCACTGACTCAATGGACCTGAGTCTGAGTAAACTCTGGGAGTTGGTGATGGACAGGGAGGCCTGGCGTGCTGCGGTCCATGGGGTCGCAAAGAGTCAGACACGACTGAGTGACGGAACTGAACCGAACCGACTGATGAGCTGTCAGCGGCAGCCGCGTGGCCTCACGTGTGGCGCCCTCTACTGGACGGCGGCCGTCACGGCGTGGGTGCTTGCCCTGTGCCCTCTCCGAGGCTGGTACAGGTCGCAGGCGGTCCTCCGCTGAAGGTCGAGTTCGGCTGTGTTGAACGTCACTTTCAATAGCTGTGTTCCCTACAAATGCCCTCCTGAGTTCCAGCTGCCCGCTTTGGGTTCAGGGCTGGTCACAGCCCTGTGGCTACAACATCCCCCAACCCACTTCGCCTAAGCTCTGCTCCAGCCATTCAATTACCTCTCCCTGAGACACCCCGTTTCCCCCGCTGTGTGTTTACTGTGGGGTTCCTGAGGAACCTGGGTCCAGCACTGGTGTGGGGGGGGGATAGGAGCTCAGCCCTGGAGTGACTGCCCCCCACCGTGCCCCCTGAACCCTCAGCTCCTCTGGGACCCCTCACTTGGCCCCTGGGCACTGCTCCCAAGGGGACTGAGTTTCCAGCTGCATCTCCAGTCCCTAGCTCACCTACTCTGTTGTGACAGGTTCCAGAGTCAGCAGGATTTCTCCCGGAAAAAACAGCCCCCATCCAAATCCTCAGCCTCTCGGGTGAATGCATCTTAGAAAGGCGAAGGGGATGGAGGCGTGGAGGAGACAGGAGCTAGAGAGAGAGCCCCTTCCTGCCCTCTCTCCTGCCCAAAGCGGAAAGCACAATCCTCGGCGTCTCAGCTGAGTCCCTTCTCCAGGACTGTGGCTCCGTGGCTTCCTGCCAAGCTTAAGGACGGTGCTTTCTAGAAGCCGAAGCTTGTGCAGGTGCAGACGAGGGGTCCCCAGGACACCCCGAGGCATCTGCACAGGGCGGGGGGCCCTGCCGGGGGGCTGCCCGCACTGTCTCCCGCCTCCATCAGGCGCAAGGCCCCCGTGGCCCACATGTGTTTCTTTAAAGCTGGTGGTGGTTGTTGCTCTGCTTGGGGGCAGGGGTCACGCAGGCCAACCCAGGAGGTTTCCAGTCTAAGTAAAACAGATGAAACAATTCAGTGGAAGAGAAATATCTGTCCCAGGAAATGAGACGGTACCTTAAATCTCAGGGGTTGGGGGGGGGGGGGAGGACACTGGTTTCTCTTATTCATTCTTTTTTTGCCCTGAGGGTCAACTCTCAACACAATCTTGTCACAGAAACCCTTTAAATGTGAAATGCTATCTTGGTACTAGTTGAAGGGCTCCAGTTAAAATGGAACATACTGATTTTAAATGGAAATGGCTGTCTGGCATTGACCCCCTTTGGAGGCAGAACTGTAGGCTTGCAGCAGCTTTCAGGATGGGAAGAGGGAGGCAGGGAAGACCCAGTCTGGTGCCTGCCAGCTTTTCCAGCATCGGCCATCGCCTTTGCTGCCCAGAGCTGGGGGAGGCCGTGAACTCAGCCAGTGGGACCTAAGACATTATGCTCCATGCCTTGGAAAATTCCACTGTTCCCCTGTCGCCTCCTCCAGCAGCACTTACGCAGATGGCACCATGAGTAGGTTTTACCCCCAGCCTAGGCGACACCTATGAGGATGAGATGCTGGGATGGCATCACCGACTCAGTGGACGTGAAACAAACTCCTGGAGTTGGTAATGGACAGGGAGGCCTGGCGTGCTGCGGTCCACAGGGTCGCAAAGAGTCAGACATGACTGAACAACACGGTGACACCTCCAGGGTGCCACGTGAGGTCCTCTTCCCGGCACGAGGGGGAAGGGAGGACAGCCTGTATAGCCAGACGCACCCAGGCAGCAGGAGTGCGTCCCCTTCCAGCACTCACTGCGGACCAGGGCGACGAGGGAGGCTCCTTCTCCATCGCCCGCTCACCCACAGGGCAGTGTGAGTTCGCTCTTCTTGGCAGGAGATGACAGACCAAGTCAGGGATTCAGGGCTCAAGGAGAGGTCAGTGGATAAGCAGCCTGTGAGCTGCGCCTTTTCGTGCAGGCCTCCCTAGGACCTGGTGCACGGAATGGGTCCTTCGCTCCCTCTGGAAAGGTAGAAGCGTCTTGGATAGACGCCCCGCCCTGTGATACGAGGACAGGGTCACGGCTCCGAAGGCTCCATGTGAGGCCCTTGCATCCTGGAAAGTTGATCAAGTTCAGAAGAAGGAGGGACTCAACTCACAGCTCAGCTGAAGACTCTGCTGTTTAAACCAGGACTGTCGGGTCTCATGGCAGGTCTGAGGGCGGGGCCCTGGCTTGTCTGACTCCTGAGCAGATTGAGTGGACAGGGCAGTCCCCAGGGACCGGCTCCCAGGGCTCAGCCCACACCCAGCCCCACGAACTCAGCGATCAGGCCACTACAGGTGGAAACGGAAGGGCCGGTGGCTGTTTGAATGCCAGGAATATGTCCCTGAATTGATGCCAGGAATAGATCCAGGAATATGTCCCTGCAGAAGTGATGCTCTGGTGTCCAGGTAGACAGTCTGAGATGAAAAGAGGATGCCAGCCTCTCCTCCACTGCTCAGAGCTGTCCCTCACCTGGACCAGAGGAAGCAGGGGTGACACCCCAACGGAGGGCAGCTTGGGGGCTCCTGGGGTGGGTCTGTCCACGTTGGAGGCCTCCGGGGCCTTCCTGCTGTTGCTTGGGAAACTTGCCGTGAGCGGCTGAAGTGGGATACAACCACAGTGGGCTTTGCCTAGGATGGCTGGCAAGCCTCCCTCTGTGATGGACAGTGGATGGGGTGGGGGGAGTGGGGTGCAGCAGGCAGGTGGGGGGGCCAGAAGCCCACCAGCAGGTGGGCAGCCTCACCTGCAGGAAAGGATGACTCCGACGCCCAGCAGACACGGGTGATGGGCTCAGAGAACACGCCGGGTTTAAGCCGACGAGCCAGGGACCGAAACACGAGCCCAGCCCAGCACAGTCATCATCGCGCGGGTCTGCAGTCTTCCCCAAGCGAGTGCCCGTCCCGGCCCCATCTCCTGTGACAACCTGTGATGGCCCCAGAGAAGCAACACGCTCAGCGCTTTCCTTTTCTGCTTTGTGCAGCAGAAGGGCCCGGAGGAGAAAGAAGGACGCGGACAGAAGACAATGCCCCGGGAACAGGAGAACCAGGAGGAGGGCTGCCCAGGACCAGGTGGGGAGGGGTGTTCGACTGGCTGCCTGTGCTCCGCTTGCTTCTCCAGCTCCTGTGTTGCTTCTGAACGAGGCTTTTCTTTCTGAGCTGAGACCAAACACGCCCCAGGCTGGTGGCTGCGGGCTGGGAACGCAGCTTCTGAAAGGTGGGAAGTGCTTTCCCACCTCAGCACCTCCACCTGGACACCGGCGTCTCGCCAGGTGGATGCAGCATTCCTGACTTTGTGGGCTGGAGGTCTGCGTGCTCCAGGCAAGGCAGTGAAAATAGACGCAGGATGAAAGAAATAGGCTGTCAAGGAAACAGGCTGGAGTACCACCAGCCCATCTCCTCTCCCCAGGGACCAGTCCGCCACGAATCGATGGTAAGAGTGCTTTTTCCTTTCACTGGTTCAATCCAGTGCTCAAAATTCTGCCTCAGTTTCGTTTGCTTTAGGTTTAGACTGTGCTTTCAGGAACAACCATTTTTCTTTTCTCCTAGAGTTAAAAATATCTTTCTTTCAATCTTACCTATTTGGTTGTAAATAGGAAACATACTTTTAAAAGAGGTACAAATGGTCACAGCAAAACCTCACCCGGCTTTTCTGTCCCAATTATGACCCCAACTTGAACTCTGACACCAGGCACGGGTTCAGGGCTCCATTCCCGCCAGGACGCCAGCCAACAGTGGGGACCTCAGAACACCCACACTCCTGACAATCTGTCCACAAACCTGGGGATTCCTATGACCCCCCCTCAGGTTGGATGATCCCCTCGAATGATCCAGAGAACTCAGGAAAGTGCTGAGCTTACGATTGCCGCAAGTTGTATCATAACGGACACAAGCTTGGACCAGCCGAGTAGGGAGACACACGGGGCGAGGTCTCGGTGCGTCCCGAAGAAGAGCGCCGGGCCCTTTCCTGGTGGAGCCGGGGCATCACCGCCCTCCTGCACCGGCCGGGAAGCAGCACCGAGCCTCGGTGTCCAGAGTTCTCCTTGGCCTGTCAGTGCGCAGCCGGACTGCTGGCCGCGGGCTCCATCCTGAGCTCTGCTCCAGGCCCCTTCCCTCCCCCAGGGCGAGGAGCAGCTAGCTCCAAGCCCCACCCTCTGCTCAGTCCAACCAATCGGGCGGCGGGTCTTCGAGAGACCAGCCCCGCCCCGAATCTCTGGGTCACGTGATTGGCATACCCGCTCAGGGCCCGCCTTGTGTCTCACACACACACTCCTGTTACTCAGGAAATCCTGTTCTTCATGATCTGATTCTCCAGACACCAGTTCTCCAACCCAGAGGAGGCGGATATTCAGTTATCTTAGGTTCCTTCCAGAAGGACTGCATTTTTCCCAAGGCTAGCTTACTATGTTACATACCTGGTTTGGAAATTTTTCGTAAATGTAATGACTTCATAGGTGAGTCGTTTTGTACCTGTGCGCGTGCTCGTGTTGCCAAACTCCTGGACTTGGGATCCTTGGCCCCCTACCACGTGTGCATTTGTGATTTGTCTCACTGTTCTGACACTAGCAGATGCCCTCTGTTGAGTCCTATATGCTTCTTCTCCACCAGTACGAGGTCTCATCTCACCAGTGCCAACTCAGCCTTTTTATTTTGCTCATCTTCTTTTTTAAAATGAGATGTTTATTCACCTATTTGGCTGCACAGGAATCTCAGTTGTGGCGTGGCGGATCTTCATTGCGTGTGGGACCTGGTTCCTTGACCGGGAACTGAACCCGGGCCCCTTGCATCAGGAGGGCAGCATCTTAGCCCCGGGTCCACCCGGGAAGGCACTGTTTTGCTCATCTTTTGTTCAAATTCTTACTCAGTTTTCAACTAGGTGGTTAGATTTAATTTTCTGGTTTTGCTTTTAATGGTGGTGGTGGAGTCGCTCAGTTGTGTCTGACTGTTTATGACCCCATGGACTGTAGCCCACCAGGCTCCTCCATCCATGGGATTTTCCAGGCAAGAGTACTGGAGTGGGTTGCCATTTGCTTTTTTTTTTTTCCCCCAGGAGATGGTGAGTTTTATTTTGTCTTGTCTGGATAGAGGTTTGATTTGCTCTCGAATGTTCCAGGGTGGAGGGAGACTAGGAGAAAGCACAGAATGCTGAGGTCTATTCAGTGTAATCTCCCTCATTTTCATCTTCACCATCAATGGCAAGAGCAGCATATTTGCTTGCAGACAGAACTGAACTTCGAGGCTGGATTTTCTTCAGCTTTCTTTGGCTCAGGTGCAGATCTGGAGTCATGATCCTTTTTGCCATCTTTCCTATCTGACTCCTTCCAGTGGTCTTTGTTCCCTCCATCTCTGGGACCACGGCTGGAGTTCCCACTTTGGCCTTTTGGGGCACTTACCTTGCCTATCCCTCCTCAGGTGGTTGAGCTGAAACTACTTTCCCTCCACCACTTGTAGGGGACTGCTGCTCTGTGTCTGAGCTCTGAGATCGAGCAGGAGGGTTAGAACTTCGCTTCACCCAAGCATTCTCCTTTGGTGGAGGGGTTGGCATTACCTTTAGAGGCTGTTCAGGTTTGGGAGGCTTAGAAGTTGGAGACTGAGAGTCTTCCTCTTTATTGGGGGTTTCATTTTCTAGAGATTTCTCACTCTCTCTTCTTCGTGCATTTCTGCCAGATGTGGCTGAGGTCCCAGTCTGTGATGACTCACTTCCTGTCCTCGATCGTTCCTGTTCCTGAGTTTCTTCACTTTGCCAGCTTGGGTGCCTCTCCCGAGGCCGTCGTTCTAGTTTTGGCCCATCCAGCTGATGCTGCAGTCTCTCTTGTTCCTTCTGTAGCCGCTCTTCTACTTCTCGTTCTCCAGCAGCTGTGTCAACAGGCTTTGCCCCTCCAAAGACAGAGGCTGCCCGACTGGACTGGGAGGTGCTAACGGAGGAATCATCTTCCTTAGGAGTACTCCGAGGCTTTAGGGTCAGTTTGGGCCTTTGGGGGGGACCTCTGTCATCCCGCCTATAATCATCCCGAGAGTAATCATCTCTGGAGCTCTAGGACCGGTCATCTCGTCTGTCCTATCTGTCTTCATAGCGGTCCCCGCCTCCTCTGTAGTCATCATCCCTACGGTACCCACTACCGAACACTCTTCTGCCACTGCCTATCCTGGAATCATAGCCTCTGTCATAGTCTCTGCCACCTTGGTCATCATAGTGATCTCGGCCCCCATATCGATCCATGTCCCGGCATGGGCCATCATGGTAACTGTCCCGATACCCATCATGATATCGGTCTGAATCGTAACGATCTCGATACTTGTCTCCAAAGCTATCATCACCCCTTCTAGGCGGGTAGTCATCAAAGCTGTCTGCAGCAGGACGGGCCCTCCAGTCGGTATCTGTTTTGTCAGAATCACTATTTCTATCTTGGCCAAAAGAACGATCATCCCTGTCTTTATCCTGTGCTCGATCAGCAACGTCCACTCGAATTCTCCTGTTACCTAGAGACTCTTCGTTGAGGCTCAGGGCACTGAGCAAGGAATCCAGGTCCTCAAACTCAGCATAACCAAAACCTTTTAACCTCTCAGGATTGCTGGGTTCAGGCGGTAAACGCACCGCACTGATATTTAATCCTCTAAAGAATTCCTTAATGGAGTCTTCTGTCACATTATAGGGCAGGTTCCCTAGAAAAGCAGTGTAGGGTGGAGATTTGGGAAGATGGCTCCGGTCGATACTGGGTTCCCGAGCAGCCCGTGGAGCAGTGGGCAGGATGGAACGGTCAATTGGAGGTGCCTGATACACTTCATCATCATTACTATGCCAAGTGGTTGAAACATCCCCTTCCAGATCATCTGTTTCATCAGCCCAGCTGACTGGTTTGGGGACAGAGGTGCTGCCTCCACCAGTCCCTCCATCCTCAGCCAGAAAGTCTGTCAGGGAGATAGTCTTCCCCTTCTTATTCTTCTTTTTCACTGAGGCCGCCATGTTGGGAGAGGGAGAGAGAACGCAAAGGTGCCATTTGCTTTTAATAGCCTTTATTTTTTAGAGCGATTTTATGCTCACAGCAAAACCGAGCATCATGACAAAGATTTCCTGTATTCCTTCTGCCCCTCAAATGCAGTCACCCCTCTTTATCAGCACCCCATTCACTATCTGTGTGTCTGGTTTACTGTTACAGCTGGTGAGTATGCATCACATGTGGTCACTGTCCAAAGTCCGCCGTTTGCATTGAGGTTCACTCCTGCTCTGGAACATGCCACGGGTTTGGATAAGTGTGCAGTGACGTCATTACAGCATCATCTAGAACCATTTTGTGGCCCTAAAAATCTTCTGTTTTCTGCCAATTGATTTTATTTTATTCTTTTTTGGCTGCACCGCATGACTTTTGGGCCTTAGTTGCCCATCAGGAAAGAAACCTGCGCCCCCCGCAGTGGAAGGGCAGACTCTCAACCTTGGGCGGCCAGAGAAGTCCTGGTTTCAATTTTTCCATGATTAAGGGGTGCTTGGTCTCTTCTTTTATGATTTGGGGGCGGGAATGGCTAGAAAGGCTTGCCTCACTCTACAGGCGTGTAATAAACACTCTCTGGTAACTTATTCTAGTATTTTTATGGTTTCCTTTCTTTTTTTTTTTTTTTTTTTTACTATTTATTTATTTAGCTGTACCAGGTCTTTGCTGTGGCATGTGGGATCTAATTCCCTGACCAGGGATCAAACCCAGGCCCCTTGCACTGGGAGTGTGGCATCTTAGCCACTGGACCACCAGGCAAGTCCCTATGGTTTCCTTCCTTAATCCATCAGGATCGTCCCCTCTGTGATGTACATCCCAAGACGGTTCACTGGACGGTCTCTTACTGCAAACACCACCTTCCCCGCACCCTCAGGCTGGCCTGTGGAAAGCTCTTTCTGGCCACGTTCGAAGCACAGGCGGATGGTCCGAGGGATGCAGGCACACCCAGCAGGACTTTGAGCAGCTGAGAGGCCAGAAGGATGCCCCTCAGAGCAGGTGGGGGGGGGGGAGGTGGCAAGGAGCAGCCTGATCCAGAAATATTTGGGAGACAAAATCAAGGGAGTTAATAAGGAATCAGATATGGGGCCTGGGGGAGCAGTGGGGGTGAGGGACGACTTCCTGGGGCTGGGCTCTGTGAGTGCTGGACCTGCAGGTACAAGGAAGCTGGGTCTCCACTGCAGATCCAGGCCCCTGTGGCTGATGGAGAAGGGCCGGGCCGCACAGGGCCTGGGGCTCTCTCCCCTTCTGTGGCTCCTCTGCCCTCCCGGAGTTTACGCAGGACCGGGCCCAGACCCCGTCCTCCTCTCTTTCTATAGGCTCCGCAGCCTCAGCTCTCACTCCCCAGGCCACGTGGACCCAGTCCAGCTTACTGACGGTTTCCTCTAGGATGGGGTGCTCCCCTTTTATGAGCAGCTGTGTCCAGGGGCCAGGGGTCCTTGGAGTTGCTACTTCTGTGCTGGGGACCAACAAGCTTCCCTGTGGTGGGGGGAATCACCTCTCTGCTCTTTCAATTAGGGATTTCATTTGGCTCTCTACCAACTTATACTAAAAGTAACAATGGCTTAAACCTGGTGGACATGAACTTTTCGCTTATATTGAGGGAAGGCCCAAAGTCAGCAGTTATGGGCTGGTGTGGACATCAGCATCAGGATCCAAACTCCTGGCGTCTTGCTCTGCTTTTCTGCCTTGAGGCTGCCTCAGGGCCCAGGAGGCCTGCAGGAGTTCCAGGCATCAGATCCACATTCCAAAGAAGAAGCAAGAAGAACAAAGGAGAGGCAAGAGGGACCCAAGGTCGCTGTCTTCCTGCTTTTGAGTTTTTCAGAAGTCCTGCTTCCCCCCAAGCCCTGCTTACATCTCACTGGCCAGAAATTAGTCCAGTGTCCATACCTAGGAGCAGCGCAGCTGGGAACTGGAATCTCTAAGCTGGGCACACTGCTGCTCCGTTTAAAGGTAAAGTCAAGGTCCTATGAATGTAAACAGTGCATGTGAGCAAATGGCTAAATCTCCCTTAGGTGATACCATGGGAGGGAAAGGTGAATATCAGTTCAGTTCAGTCACTCAGTCAGGTCCGACTCTCTGCGACCTCATGGGCTGCAGCACGCCAGGCCTCCCTGTCCATCATCAACTCATGTCCATTGAGTCGGTGATGCATCCAACCATCTCATCCTCTGTCGTCCCCTTCTCCTCCCACCTTCAGTCTTTCCCAGCATCAGGGTCTTTTCCAGTGAGTCAGTTCTTCCCATCAGGTGGCCAAAGTATTGGAGTTTCAGCTTTAGCATCAGTCCTTCCAATGAACGTTCAGGACTGATTTCCTTTAGGATGGGCTGGTTGGATCTCCTTGCAGTCCAAGGGACTCTCAAGAGTCTTCTCCAGCAACGCAGTTCAAAAGCATCAATTCTTCGGCACTCCTCCGAAGGTGACTATAATACGAGGCTATGTTTATCAGAACCAAGCCCGGCTCCTTGGGCCCAGATGACCGGGCACAGCTGGGGCCAAGCAATGGTCTGCAGGGCCACGAGGTGACTGGGCGCTTGGGGGGACAGGCAGGGAGCTGAGCCGCCGACACCCTGTGAGGGAAGCGGAAGGGGGGCCCTTGCTGTCGGAGAAGGGGTTTGGTAACGCCACAAAGGGAGAAGGTTACAAAGAACCTGAGGCGCTGGACTGGGTTGGATATGGTATCAACTCATCCATCTCGATGTAGCCATGGAGACGTGTGTGCACTGGGGTGAGTGTGTCTATACGTGTGCATGCTAACTCGCTTCAGTCGTGTCCGATTCTTTGCGATGCCATGGACTGTAGTCTGCCAGGCTCCTCTGTCCATGGCATTCTCCAAGCAAGAATACTGCAGTGGGTCGCTGTGCCCTGCTCCAGGGGATCTTCCCAACGCAGGGATCGAACCCGTGTCCCTTACATCTCCTCTATTGGCAGGCGGGTTCTTTACCAGTAGCGCCACTTGGGTGTACAGTGATGTGTACTTAAATCTCATCTTTCTCCCAGACAGTCTGGGGGCAGTGACACCCCAGTATACCTCAAACTTGGTCTCCCAAAACGTCTTCTCCAGTCAAGGGTGCCTGGCCCCTAGAGGAATGGCGAGTCCGCGAGGCGAGTGTCCCTCCTCCCCCGCTCCTTCCCTTCGCCCTTCTTTTTTCTCTCTTTCATCTCTCCCACTACCCCCATCCCCCCAAAATACCCCCCAGTTTCACCTTCAATGGCCCAGCATCCTAGAGACCAGGTGCTCAGAAGCATGCTACAGAGCTGGCATTTTCTGCTCGCTCAGAGAAAGCAGGGATCTGGGGAATATGGAGGAAATTATTCCGATTACTTGGAGGAAATTAAAAAAAGCATTTCCCTCACTGAACCAAGTCGCCATCCTTCTTTCTTCACCACGCTCTGCCCGCAGCCTGCAGCTGGGTTTGGGGTGACAGGCGGGCAGGGTGTGCCTGGGGCCCAGTTCCCCAAGGGCCTGCACCTGGCCGCTTTTCCTATGGGGTTTGCATGAGACTCATTTGCAAAAAAAAAAAAAAAAGGATGCCCTGCTGATGTTTAAGGCAGTTCCTGTTAAAATGTAAATGTGATGCTTAATTCATCCGCCCCTTTCAGGCTTGTGGGGTGAGTGGGACAAGGTGGGAAGAAATTGGATTGATGGAGGGGACTGGGAGACAGGCCTGGGGCGGGGGGTAAGACCAGTGTCCCCACAGCCTGGGAAGGGCTGGGACACTCCTGGGGCCTTCTGAGAATGCCCAGGAGGACATGCCTTTTGCCCGTTGGAGCAGTGTTGGGAGCAAGGCCCTCCAGGGCCAAGTGACCCGGGGCACCTCACATCTTTGCTGCAGGGTGAGGGTCTGCACGCAGGGGGTGTAAGCACAGGTGACCTGGCTCATGGGGCCTCCTGCCCAGGGCTGGGGCGAGGGGACCCAGAGAGGGCGTGGGGACACAGGAGGGAAGGAGGTGGGATTCCTGGAACAGGATGGGGACCTGGGATGGGGTTGGAGGCTGGGGCAGGGCTGGGGAGGGGCCGGGGCGGTGGCCTGCCTGGCAGAGGAGGCAGCTGTGTGCACCGGGATGCGGGCACAGGTGTGGCGCCCAGGGCAGAGCTGGTCTACCGGGTGACCAGGGCGGCCAGGCATCTGCTGGGTCTCCCGGCGGGACACCCAGAGGCCAGAGGGCGCGGAGAGGAGGCGGTGCAGGCATGGCGCGCTCGCTGCGGCCCATGGCCCTGCTGGTCATGCTGGCCCTGCTGGAGGGGCTGCCGGCGGCCCGGGACCCCCAGGAACCGGACATATTCTGTGGAGGTGAGTGTGGGGGTGCGGCACAGGCCGGGCATCCCCGTGGCTGGACAGTCCCCTGGCACCCCAACGGGAAGCTCTCTGGGTTCCCACTGAGCCCTGGCCCGGGCTCAGGTCCAGAAGTTATGGCAGCGGCTGTGTAACCTCTTCCAGCCCCGCTGTGAGCATGGGTGCTCAGTTCCTGTCTGTGGGCCGCGTTTGGGGGCAGAACCTTGGGGCATCTGCAAGGAGATCCAACCAGTCCATCCTAAAAGAAATCAGTCCTGAATATTCATTGGAAGGACTGATGTTGAAGCTGAAACTCCAATACTTTGGCCACCTGATGCAAAAAGCTGACTTATTAGAAAAGACCCTGATGCTGGGAAAGATTGAAGGCAGGAGGAGAAGGGGAAGACAGAGGATGAGATGGCTGGATGGCATTACTGATTCGATGGACATGAGTTTGAGTAAACTCCAGAAGTTGGTGATGGACAGGGAGGCCTGGTGTGCTGCAGTCCATGGGATCAGAGTCAGACATGACTGAGCGACTGAACTAAACTGAATTTGAGGTGTTGGCTCAGCTGTGGGGTCACGCTGGCACGTGTGACCCAGGGCACTTTAGTGACATCTCTCCTGGGATGACGAATTACTGGGACCTGTTAGTCACAGCTGATTTGAATACTTGCGTGCCCAGGTTTTGGCTCTAAGCTTGCCCGTTGGACTGTAGAACCTGCGGGTGGCTTTTAGTCTTTTCAGGGTGGTCCTTTAGTCACACCGAGGGGCGGGGCGTCATTAATGAGAATCGGGGGTCTGGGGAGGAGCACGTGGGCTTCCACTGGCCATCTCAGTGGGGACGAGACCATGCAACCGGGAAGCCACTCATGCCAGCAGAAGCGTCTGTTGGCTCCGGTCAAGCATGAGCCCCGCTGTGCTGTTTGTTTCTGCGCGGATCCATCATGCGGCCCCTGGTCTCTGGGTGGGTGGGGGGAGCCACGCCTGTCCGGGCAGTCAGAGGGCAGTCACTGACCTGTTCCGGCTTCCCTGGTTGGGCTCCTGGACGCCGTGAGGGTCAGGGACAGGAGGAGGGAGTCCCTTAGGACCAGGGCCTGGGGGCAGGGTGCAGAGGGACAGGTGGGGTGGAGCCACAGAGCCCACGGTTGAGGAGGGGCCTCAAGCTGGGGGCCATGGGGGGAGATGGGAGAGGGCGGTGCCCCCGAGGCCCGGGGGCAGGTGATCTGCTGAGAATCCCCAAGGACTCACTGGAGCCGTTCCGGATCCTCAGAGATGGGCCCCACCCACCTTGGGCTCTCATTGCATGCTGAGTTCCTTCAGTCGTGTCGAACTCTTTGTGACCCCACGGACTGTAGCCCACCAGGCCCCTCTGTCCATGGGATTCTCCAGGCAAGAATACTGGAGTGGTTTGCCATGGCCTCCTCCGGGGGATCTCCCCAACCCAGGGATCGAACCCACATTTCTTATGTCTCCTGCATTGGCAGGTGGGTTCTTTACCACTAGCGCCACCTCGGAAACCCTAATGTAGAGAACATGCAAACAGTTGGTTGTGTCTGTGTTCCAATAAGGCTTTATTTATAACAGCACGCAGAGGGCCAGATCTGGCCCGTGGGCTCCAGGCACCCAGCCCTGCTCAGTACAGGCTCCAGGCCCTCAAAGGACTGAACCTTGTGGCCGCCTCCACGCAGCTTGTCTGCTCACCTCTTCAGGTTCCCCCCCACTCCTTTGTTCTGGCGGGAACTCCACCTAAGGCAGGTGGATCGAATTATCGCCCGCATTTGCAGAGGAGGAAACTGGCAAAGCTGAGCTTTTCTCCCGAGGCCATTCAGCCGGCGGGGGCAGCGCCAGGCCCGTCCGCGGACCCGGGTTCTGCAGTCTGGATCCCCCGTGCTGTCTCGCGTCTCTGAGTGATTCTGGAACCAGTGAACGTGTGTGCCTGTGAGCTTCTCCAGGGCCCGTGGCGAGGGGCTGTGAGCCCTTGGAGGAGATGCTGCGGAAGAAGCAAGGCGCCTTCGCAGTGCCGAGGGGGAGACGAGGGGAAGGGGCACCCACGGCGGGGTGCAGGGGCGGCCGAGTCACACCCCACCCCCAGCCCCCGTGGCGCGTGGGCCCCCTGCCCTCCTGGCTTTCTCCCAGCTCCTCTTCGGCTCCTCTGTGGCCCCCCTCCCGTGTCTGCGTGCTGAGGCTCAGGCCTGCCCCACGGTGACCCCCTGGTCCCCAGGACCTTGGTGGCGTCCTCTGCTCCCGGCGCCCCTGGAAGCAGAAGCCCGATCCCTCTTCACCCTCGAGAGCAGCTGGAGCCTCGGCCGTGGCTTTGAGATGGGCTGATGCGACTTTACTGCACTCGTGTTCGTGTATCTGTGTCTCTGTGGAATGTGCGTGTATTGTGTATGTGTGTGTATGTGTGCCTCTGTGTATATGGGTGTGTGTGAATGTTTGTGTGTATGTGTGTCTCTGTGTATATGGGTGTGTGCCTGTATGTGTATACATGTCTTGTATGTGTTTGTGTGTGTGTTCTCTGTGGTATGTGTGTGTATTGTGTATGTGTGTGTGTGTATGTGTGTGTGCCTCTGTGTATATGGGTGTGTGTGCATATATGTGTATACATGTGTTGTATGTGTTTGTGTGTACGTATGTCTATATGTGTCTATGTGTCTGTGTGTCTCTGTGTGTATGTGTTTGTGTGAATGTCTGTGTGTCTCTGTGTATATGTGCGTATGTATATGTGTGTGTATATATGTCTGGGTGTGTGTGTGTGTATATGTGCTTGTGTGTATGTGTATGTGTGTGTGTGTGTGCTTAAATATTTGATGCTTAAATTTTGACTGCAAGGTCCTAACGCCTGAATGTCAGGCCACCTGTCCGTGAGCTTGGGGAGCTCACCCTGGCCGGTTAGGCAGCCAGTTTTGAAGTCTGGTCCCTCAGGACAAAAGGCAAACACCCAGCTGGCCCCAGGGTGGGAGGGGCCAGTGGCTGAGGGCCTCTGTCTGTGGCAGCCTGAGTCTCAGGACCCGAGACCACCCTGATGAGCCTACCCTGCCAGGGCATCACCTCCGCAACAGACCTCGCCCCATGCCATCTCGCCTGCCCACACCCTGAGTGTCGCCACCTTCCACCCGGCTGAGGAGTGGAGGACCAGGCGGTGCCTTTGACTCCTTCCTTTGCTCCCCGCCCGAGGCTTGCCCGGCGATTCTCCTCCACGGCCGTGCGGAGCCGTCCACTGCTTGCAGGCCAGGGCAGCCACCGGCACCTCGGGCCTCGTTTATAACCAACTGGCCCCCACTTCCTGCCTGCACCCTCTCCCCCTCATTCTCTGCACAAAGCCAGCATCTATTCTGTTTTAGTACTGTTTCCCCCCCAATTTTTGGCCATGCCTCGAGGCATGTGGGGTCTTAGCTTCCCAACCAGGGATGGAAGCTGTGCCCCTTGCACTGGAAGCTCAGAGTCCTAACCACTGCACCCCCAGGGCAGTCCCTCCTGTCGTAGGACTTGTTCCTTCCTCCATTCTCTCCGACCCTTTCTTTGATCTGCTGGGCTCATTTGGAGCGGGTGGGAGGCCCCTGCTGGGTGTGGGCCTGCCCTGGCCCCGCTGCACAAGCGTCGGTGCGGGGCTTCTAGTCCTGACCCCCTCCACCATCGCCTGCTATTCTTGGGGCACCTGTAGCATGGAGACGATCGCCAGGTCCCCCTCCTCTTGTGCTTTGACCTGCGGGCTGAGCGGGTTTCCCTCTCCTGGCCCTCCTCCTCTGCGCCCCCTCGCTTTGTGGGGGGAGGCCCTCTGTCCTCCGCAACTCTTCACAGACCTTCACGCGTGTGTGTCAGCCGTCAGCCAGCAGCGCCACGCAGGCTATTGATTTAGTGACAACCATCGCCGCTCAGGATTGATCTAATGTTTCCATTACACTAAAAATGCTTTAACAAGTTCATTGGGAATTAGGCAACGGCAAAGAGTGGCTCGGGTCGTGTCAGGTCCCCTGGAGGAGGGGACTTGTAGGGGACCTTGAGGGATGAAAGCCGCCTCCCTTTGGTCAGCCTGGTGGCGTGGGACTGCCTGCCCCCAGGAGAGCGGAGCCCTCGGTGTCCCCACCAGGCCTGCTGCTGGGAAAGGCTCGGTGTGGCTCACTCGGGGCTTCCCAGTGACCATGTCCCTGGGGCCCTGATTCTTTCTTCATCACCACCCCACCCCCCAGCAAGTGGCTCTGAAGGTCCCTGTCTTTGAGAGACCTCAGCTGCTCTGTCTGAGCGGGGAGGTCCACGTGCTCCACTAAGCTTCCCGTCTCTCCCGCTCACGTTTTCCCCATTGCTGACCTCAGTTTGGACCCTGGGTGCTTCCTCATCCCAAGACCCTGTGCCTCGGGCTCCCACAGGTAGCTGGGTGACGCCATTGGCTCTCAGGGAGGCGTGGACGTTCAGAACAGTGATGGGGCCAGGTGCCCGAGTGGGCAGCACTCAGGGCCACAGTCTCCCAGCAGGGCCGCTGTCCAGGGTCCTGAGACAGCACCCTGGCCATGGGGTCCTGCTTGCAGATGGCAGAGCCTTCCCTACCTGCGCCTGGCCTCGGTGCCAACCTCCTCCCAAGCCTAGGTCCCCAGCCTGGCACGGAGGGCTGGCCTTCTGTTCTGGACCCCATTCTGAGGCAGCGGTCAGCGGTTGGTCACTCAGTGCCCCGGGCCGGGACCGCTGCGTAATTCGCGAGGTGCGGGAGAAAGGCTGATGCAGGGCCCCTGTTCACAGGCCAGGGCTTCACAACAGCACGGCGGCCCTGCCCCGTCGGTCATCCCGGGAGCCCTGCGGGGCCAGATGCAGACGCTCTGTGGGTCTGGGCTCTCAGGGGCCCCTGCCCCTGGGCCCCAATGATACGGTGCTTCTCGCGCCCCTCAGGGTTTGCACTGGGGTCCCCTCTAGTGGGCATCCTGAAACCAGCCCCAGAGGCCCGTGTTGGCCGAACCCCGGGGAGCTCGGGTGTGGGCAAGGTCCCTTTCCCGGGGTGGTGACATCCCGGGTGGCAGGCGGTCAGGACAGGCCAGGCTGCGCTGGGTAACACCCACTCCCAGTGCTTCCCATTATGAGTACTTCTACCCCACCGTGGGCTGCTTGGCCGGTTGGCAGCTGTCATGGGTGGGTGAGGGCGGAGAGCCCCGGAGGGTCCTGGACAGCATGCAGATGCCGGGATTCAGCCATGACTCACCCTTGGCTCCACCCGAAGCTAGGGTAGGAAGACGGGGGAGGCCGAGCCCCACTTGCCACATGCCTGGGACAAGCCCAGCCAGAACTGTTCACTGAGCGC
Organism: Odocoileus virginianus; assembly: GCF_023699985.2. Classification (NCBI taxonomy): domain Eukaryota; kingdom Metazoa; phylum Chordata; class Mammalia; order Artiodactyla; family Cervidae; genus Odocoileus; species Odocoileus virginianus. The sequence goes on from NC_069674.1 coordinate 2,503,105, forward strand.
CGTTGCTAATGCCGTGTTTCTGAAACTGAGCCAGGCCTGAGCACAGCTCCCTGGGGCCATGGTGATTCACGACAGTGTCATGGACATCACCCTGGGCCCACCTCATTCATTTAAAACATCTGACACCACTGTGGGGTCTTTCTTCATGTGCACTTTCCCCATGTTGTTATATAACCTACTCTATCTGAAAAGCAAAACACCCAAGTCAGCATCTGGCATCAACCCCCAGTATCTAAGTTCTAAATTCTTTGATTTGTGTGTACACTGTCAGCCAGCTACTGCTGCATAACAAACAAGTCTTAGTGGCGTTTTTCCCTCCAAGTCTGCTGGTTGAAGGGAGCCAACTGCCTAGAAGGTCTTCCCTTGTAGCTCAGATGGTAAAGAATCTGCCTGCAATGCAAGAGACCCAGGTTTGATCCCTGGGTTGGGAAGATCCCCTGGAGGAGGGAATGGCTGCCCACTCCAGTATTCTTGCCTGGAGAGTTCCATGGACAGAGGAGCCTGGTGGGCTGCAGTCCATGGGGTGCAGAGTCAGACATGACTGAGCGACTGACTCATGTGTGTAGGCTCAGCAGGCGGCTTTCCCGGGTAATGTGGGTCCAGGTCTGTCCCACACGTGACTCCTCCTCCTCCAACCTGGGGCTGGGAGGGACGTGCTCTTCTTTGGCCAGGTTACGGCAGCAGGAGGACCAGTGGAGCTGTGAGATGCCCTGGGAAACCCAGGCTCAGACCTGGCAGACCTCGTCACAGACCGGGCTCAGACCTTGTCACTTCCACCTCAGTCCCCGGAGTCAGACGGCTGACCCAATGCCCCACGTGGGCAGAGAAGAACTGTAAGGTTATGTTGCAGAGCCAGGGTCCCCATCAGAGTGGGGTCTTCTCCCTCCGTCCTTCTGTAGATGGGTGTGTGTCTGCAGAGGGAGTCAAGCCTCTACTCCCTCAGGGCGGTTTATATCGCTGCTCTAGAAGCACCAGCTTAACCAGCCAGGTAACTTCACCACCGAGTGGGATTACCTGATGAGACCCACCCCCACACCCACGTCCCGCTTGCAACCAGCCCAACCCCACCCTCAGGAACCGTGGTCTTGTTGGAACCGACCTGAGCATCCTTGGGTGCTTTATCGGGAAGTCAGTTTCCTCCTGGGGAGACCAGGTGTCTGCATCCTCTGTGGGAGGCATGCATCCTTCTGGCAGGAACCAAGGGACCTCTGGTGATGGGAGCGCATCCACCCAGCCTGGGCTCGAGCACCCAGGATGACGCCAGCCTGGGCTGTGTCTTCATCAGCTCGTTAGAACTCAAGACAATTTTGCATTTAAGCTTCTTTCTACAACCAAACCTTTTATGATGGAGATTTCAGGGGCCGTAGCAGTCTCTAGGAGCCCTCCCAGGTGACCTGGCTCAAGTGAGCACTCTCGCGCTGTCCTTGGACGGCCCCACCTGCCCGCTCTCGCCCGCTCTGCCCGCCCTCGCTGGCTTGCTTTACCATCTCTCCACACAGAGGGCATTTGGGTGGGACCATGGTAGGTTCTGGAGATGCACCTGCTTTTGAGTCTCTGCCCTGTGGTCCTGTGTGACCCAAAGCAGATTGCTTCCTTGCTCGCCTCAGTTTTCTCATCTGTCAAATGGGATGAAAGACACAGCAGCTGCCCTAGAGTTTCTGTGGGTCTTCATCATGATGGTGGGCAGAAGCCTCAGCACAGAGCCTGATGCAGTGGGCCCACCAGTGGAAGCCCCCGCACATGGATGTGGTCCCCAGCTCCCCAGACAGGCCTGGATTCAGTGCCCTAATGGTCTTTTCTAAACTAAAGTATTGTTGACTTACTATGCTTAGTTTCTGCTGCAAAGCGAAGTGACTCAGTAATACACATATATACATTTCTCGTATTCTTTCCCACTATCTCAGGATGCTAATAGAGTTTCCTGTGTTGTACAGCAGGACCTTGTTGTCTGTCCATCCTAGATATAATAGCTTGGGCATGAGTTTGAGCAAGCTCCGGGAGTTGGTGATGGACAGGGAGGCCTGGCGTGCTGTAGTCCATGGGGTCGCAAAGAGTCGGACACGACTGTGCAACTGAACTGATATAATAGCTTGCATCCCTCACGATCTTTAATCACATCAGGATGTTTTTAATTGACAGGGACTGGAGGGCCGGAAGTCCCACTCAAATAGCTCTGACTATGCCTTGTGAAAATAGCGACCCACAGCCTGTTTTATGCTTTGCCCAGAATTTTCTTAACATTCCCAAGTCTCAGAGAAATTTCGTACTCAAGACGTGCAGAATAAAAACTTTCAGAGTAATCAGTTGAGAAGGACCTGAACCAAAGAAAGAGATTCTAAGAGATTTAAGAGGCGTTTGGGTTGATGGCACTTCCGGTCACCTGAAGGCTGACCGGAGACCCTTGTATTGTTAGCACCGGAAATCTTCCAGTGGCGTACCTGCCCACATTTCTCCCAGAGTAAACAGCATCTGCCGGCTGTAATTATCTCTTCCCCTGGTGACTGAAGGCTGCTGTCCTGAACGTCAAGGATGATGGAGTGAGACGAAAGGTAAATAGAATTACAGTGAAGCTGGAACATTCCCTGGGAAACAAACACTGCCCCTGAAAACCCTAAGGTTGCTTCTTTCTCTTAAAGGCGTGTGGGAGGAAAATGCCCGCCAGTTTGGGTTGTGAGTAACCAGGGTTTGCCTGTTCGAGTAGAAAATATCATGGATCGGATTTGCCTTTTCTACCGCGCATCTCTCGTCTTTGCACACCTTCACGTTGTTAACATGAATCCTCACAGCGCCTCTGTTTTTAGATCTGGAAGATATAATTTGGGTTAAAACTCGATGGGGAGTCGCTGGGGCGCTGGGTTGCCGTGGTGACGTGCTGGGGCGGCTCTGTCTTTGCACCAGCTGGTGGGCCTCCTCTTTCCAGGCCCCGCCCCCACCTGCTGCCTCCCTGAATCACTGCCCAGCACTGAGATGTTTGTGGGGTCCCCGGGCACGGTGCAGGCTTGCTGGCAGAACTTGGATTTTCTCCATCTACAGAGGGACCGAGAGCCTCAGAGGCCAGGCTGCACCCTTTCTGGCCCCAAGGGGTAGATCTCAGTTGATCTGAGCTAAACATCATCATTTTATTTCCATGCCAGTGACTGACCTGGGCCAGGTCACAGGACAGTTCTGGCTAAGGACAGCGGGAGTCTGCCAGGGGCATCTGGAACTTTCCTTACAAACAGGAGCTCACAGGCGAGGAAATAGTTGTTCAGACTCTAGGTGTCACATCTGAGGCTTGGAAGCTGAGGACCGCAGGTGACACTGCACGCCTGTGCCGGAAAGTCAAGAGGGTGGCAGAGAGGCGGAACCAGAGTCGGGGAGTTGCTGAGACTCTGAGCTCACCGATCTGGGGTGTCTTCATATCCGGAGACAAACTTTATTCCCGAATTGTGCTCCCCTAAATTCATATGTCGAAGCCCTCCCCCCTTGTACCTATGAATGTAATTGTGTTTGGAGGTAAGGTCTTTTCTAAAATTGTGCTTGTTTTTCCTGGCTGTGCTGGGTCTCTGTTGCTGTGAGGACTTGCTCTGGCTGTGGCGGGTGGAGGCTCTTTGTAGCTGTGCCGCGGGGCTTCTCACTGCCGGGGCTTCTCTTGTTGCGGAGCAAGGGCTCTATGTGCTCAGGCTTCAGTAGTTGCCGCAGGCGGGCTCAGTAGTTGTGGCACATGGGCTTCGTTGCTATGCTTCTAAGCCCACGTGGACCTTCCCGGACCTGAGATCGAACCAGTGTCCCCTGCATTGCAAGACGGACTCTTCCCCGCTGGACCACCAGGGAAGCCCGAAGTTCCACTTTTAAGGGACTGGTCAAATTGGATTATGACTTACTGCACGGCTGTTAGCATAACGGACGCCATCTTGGGCCCGTACACCCCGCCTGTGCTTCTACTGAGCCCACCCAGGACTCTGCTCTGGAGTACCTTTCTTCTCTGTCATCAGGGGCTTTGTGGTGGACAGGCACTGTGTAGCGATCGTCAGGTCCAGGTGGCCTCGGGGCTCTCAGCCTCCAGACGATTGCGTAGACGGATGATGTGTTCCGGGCACCCCCGAGACTAGCGCCCCGCTCACAAACCTGCCCGGCCCGCGGCCTCCTCGCCAGCCACGCTCCTCTCACGCGCTCCTGCTCAGGCATGTGGACGGGCTTCTTTCTCCACTTCCCCCAGACACACTGACCTCACACGGGCATTTCGCGTCTGCTGGGCCCTCTCTCCAAGGAGCCTGGACACGCCTCACCTGCACCCAGCCACCCTCACCCGCCGTGTGCAGCCCGCCCACCCTCAGAGGCCTGCCCGTGAACCGGCCGTGCTCCCGGGCTGGGCAGGCGTGGGCTAGCGGCCTCAGGTCCCCCTGCGCTAGCTCGTGCGCCCGAGTCCTGCAGCGGCCCCCAGGGCGGGTCTGGGGCCTGGGTGCTGGCCCTTGGCTTCTGCCTGTTCCCACCTGACCTCACGGTCAGCAGTCCTTCTGGGCTCTGGACGGGATGGTCAGACATCCCAAGAGGGCAAAGGTGAATGCTCCCAGGCCCCTTGAGGCCTGGCCCTGCACACATCACTCCTTCATTGCTATTGGCCAGCCCAGCAGTGTGGGAAGACGGAAGGACATGAAAATACATCATGTCCATACATGAAAATAAATCTCAGAATGTCTCAGAGCCCGCGAGGGTCTCCTTTCTGGAGTTGACCCACACTCCCCTGTCCTCTGCAAACCCCGAGTGGCTGTGGTCAGGACGGTGGTCTTCTCTTACCTTCCATTGTAACTCCGGCACCAGGTACGGGGCCTGGAAGAGGGTCAGGGTTTTACTATTTCTTGAATGATCAGATGAATGAGACACAATGATGTCCCCAAGTTCACTTAAAACGCAGCTATTTTGCTAATAACGATCCTTAGTGAGGCAAATTATCCCCCCTTTAAACAGGAGCGGGTAGAAGAGTTAGGGCGATTGCGGTGCATCTTCTCGGTGGGATATCACACGCAGCTTTTATAACAGTCACCGCTGAGCAGCAAGTCGAGAATATACTGATGGTAGAGAACTGAAGGAGAAAAGTGGGACAAAGGAGTCACAATCGTGCAATAGCGTCATTCCATCGCTCAAATTCGGATACACCCATCATTCCCCGGCTGATACAGCTGCTCCCGCGGGGGGGATCACCCCCTTCTGGGAGCTGGTGGTCTCTGTCGGCCCGCCTGGCCGTCTCCGGCACTAGGGAGGCCCTGAGGCCCAGCCACGCGCGTCCCGTGACTCTCCCTGCCCCCGCCCATGCCGTCTGCCTTCCTCGCGCTGTGTCTCTGCCCCTGGCACAGCTGAGACGTGGTGCCCGGGGGTGCTGGGGGGCTTAACAGTAGAAGTGCATTTCCTCACGGTTCTGGACACCAGAGGTCTGAAGTCCAGAGATGTCGGCGAGGCCACATTCCCCCAGAAACTTCTGTGGAGGGCCTTTCCCGCCTCTGCCAACATAGAGCGGGGGCTGATGCCTGTCAGCTTGCGGGCGCGTAGCCTCAGCCTCTGCGTCTGCCACCCCGAGGCTCTCTGTCCGTGTCTCCCTCTGGGCGACGGTCTCTGGGTCCCTCCTCTCCTTCCTAGACCCCAGTCACCCTAATGACCTCATCTGAGTTTGACCATCTGTCAAGACCCTGTCTCTAGATAAGGTCACCTCCACCGGGACCGGGGCCAGGCACAAATCCTGCTGGACACAGTTCTGCCCACGACCCTGGGAGAGGGAGGGGAGGAGGAAGGTGGCTGCAAGATGCAGGGCGCCTAAAGCTGAGGCTCGCTCCCAAGCCCAGCCGGCTTCCCGCATGCCTGGCTGGCACTCACACCTCCCCTGGGGGCTCTGGGCTGCCGGGGTCTCCAGCCCTGCAGGACTCCCGGGGGGCTGCGCCCCTCCAGGCCCCAGCTCAGGGTCACTGGTGTGGCTCGTCACTGGCCTCTCAGCTCATTTCCCGCCCACCCCTCATGGAACAGCACCCCCCCCGGCCCCCACACTTCTGGCGTCTTGTGGACAAAACATTCAAGAAAGACTTAAGTGCTGGCCACCACTTCCACTTGCAGGAGACCCAGGGTTCCTTGACGGGCAGGGTGGGGGAGCTGCCCTCTTCAGGACAGCCCCCACCTCGGGGGCCAGGGCTCGTCTCCCCAGAGGGCTGGGGCCCCACTAAGCAGAGACAGGTAGCTTGGTGGTGGGACGCAGGCAGAGCCTGGGCCGCTCCTGGGCTGGGACCCGGGTCTGTGTCTTAGCATCTGCTCAGCTGAATCTGCTCGTCGCCCGTGCTGGTGCACAGAACTGGCTGCTGCAGGCGACTCTGGGGGTTCAGGCGGCCTCACTCACCTCGCTGGCGAGGTGTCTGCAGCCCCACCCCGCACTGCTCATTTCTGTGCCCCTTGGTGAGCAGGCCGCCCTCCAGGCAAACACAAGCGCCCTGAGGGCCTGGCTGGGACTCCTGGGACTCCCCTGCTCCTCGCATCACCCTGCAGACCACAGGTCCTTGAACGCGGGTGACTCCTGAGCCTCTAGGGCGTGTGCCCAGCAGGGTGCGGGAGTGGGGCGTGGGGAGAGGGGTCTGGACCCCTAGGTCACACGTGTTCTCTTGTGGGAGTGGCATCAGCAGAGGGGACCGGCAGGCTGCAGGCTTCCTGGGCACTGTCCCCACCCTCAGGGCTGGGAAGGGGGGTGCCCCCCACCTGCCCTCCGCAGCCCCCAGGGACCATCCTGACGGCCCCGAACACCCGCCGCGTCTCCTCCCCATTTCCAAATCTCACTCCCAGAAAGAGAGAGAGGAGAGGCCAGCAGAGAGGATGAGGCAGACGGAGGGAGGAGACAGGCGGGCCCAGCTGGGGGGAGGGCTCGCCCTCTGGCAGGCAACGTGACCCGCCAACCCCCTCAGGAGGCTCCAGGCCCGCCGCCTGCTCTAATAAACTCGAAACTCCAGTGACTTAAGTGAAGATTTCAGATTAACATTTAAATTAATGCCGGACTAGAAATCTGGAGGCCCAGGTCGCTGATGTGACTGTGTTAACTTGTTCTGTGACCTGGGGCGAAAATGTGAAATGATCTGTTCTGCTCGCTCAGCCCCTTCCCTGCACCGGGGAGGTCAGGACGCAGGCCTGGACGACCTCACGCCCTCCAGGGCTGTCCTGGAAGCCCGGCCTTCCACGTGGGTGGAGCTCACCTCTGCCCCAAGCCACTCTGCTTGACCAGCAAATGTGGCCCCTGGAGGCTGGGACCCCAGGCAGCTGGTGCCACAGAAGAGAAGGCAGGGCCGGGGGCATGGGGACCACGGCGACCCTGCCGTCAACTCCGCTTTCCTCTTCCCGGCCTGTCCTGGCACTCCCCAGACATGGCCTGAGCTGAAAGGAGTAGGACATTAACAGGACCGATAGCCCGGGGATAGGCACGGTGGCTAGGTCCACCCCGTGAGCTCCACAGAGCCTGGAACATCCTAGACCTGCTGGATCCTGGAACATCCTGGAACCCAGTCTGCAGACACAGGGCAGAGAGCCAGGCAGGACTGGGGTCCCAGGAGGGTTGCCAGGTCCAGCTGAGGGGGAGGGGGTGGTGGTCCGCTGAGTGGATGTTGACACTAGGTGGCTTCTAGGTTACCCTCACCCTCTGATGAAGAGAGAGCTAAGTGAGTCAGAGCAAGTGAAGCAGGCACCCCAGGGCAGGCTTGGAAGGCCCAGGCTGTGAACAGGGACCCCGCTGCCCTCCAAGCGGGCAGCTGTAGCAGGAAGGGCTGGTGGCACTGCTGGAGCATGGAGCCCCCTGGTCCCCCGGGCCCTGCTCCGTGGGGCTCCTCAGGCTGGCCTGCCGAGGTCCTCTGGGCAGGGGGGGAGCCACATAGCTCCCTGGAAGCCGCCTCGCAGCCCTGCGGCCACACCAGCCACTGCCCCTTCGCACTGACCGTTCCCTTCCCTGCGGCCGAGTCTGGTTCCCACTCCCTTCCCCTCCTGGAAGCAAGGACTGAAAGGGCATCAGGAGACCCGAGGACATCCTTCCTCACACCTGTCCGTCCCCAGGGATCCCGAGTGGTCCTCAGCTGCAGCGGTCACCCGCGCTTTGTTCCCAGGAGGCCTCCTGGCCGAGATGCCGGGCCATCTGCCAGCTGCAAGGCCGGGGAGGTGTGGCCCCCACCCCGGCTGGTGGGCTCGGCGGGTCAGGGACCCTCCGGAGACCCTTTCCTGGGACCATAATGGACTTGGAAGGGCAGCGGCTAAGGCCCCTCACAGAGCAGGAAGGCTGCCATCCAGGGGGCCGGGAGAGCTGCCCCGAGTGCGCAGGGCGCTGGTCCAGAGCGACAGGAGGGCATCACTGGGTCAAGGGCTTTCAGGAGGGTGCTGGGATGCCTGCTCCAGGGCCAAGTCACAGGCTGGGGATGGAGGAGCAGGCATGCCAGGCTCCTGGCGTCGGGCAACCGCCCGCTGCCCTTCCAGCTCCTGCTGTCTCCTTGGACTGATGGGCTCTTCTTGGAGGCCTGAGAATGGAGAAAGAGCGGGTGCTGCTCAGGGGGCCGGCGCCTCCATAGTAGGTAACCCTAATGATCAAGGATGGCTCACACTGCCCGAGGGTCACCCGGTCAGCAGCTAGGCCGGGTGACCCACGGCCTGACTCTCAATCACAGACCTGCCCGTGTCCGTGTAGACATGCTCTGGGTGGCCTGTGGAGAGGAACTGGGGAACGTCCTCCAGTCTCTCTAAGCCTCACTGTGACACAGGGTCACTCTCCAGGCTCCGAGGAGTGTCGAAAGCGTGGCTCAAGACCCAGCATGGGGCAGGCAGGACGTGTCTGTACTGTCGGCATCGGCGAGACTGTGGTTGGCTCTTGCTGCCACTGACGCAGGCTGAGCCCACGCCATTCCACTCTGGTGTACAGTGGGTTGTTGTTCAGTCACTCAGTTGTGTCTGACTCTCTGCGACGCCATGGACAGCAGCACGCCAGGTCTCCCTGTCCTTCACCATCTCCCGGAGTTTGCTCAAGCTCAAGTCCATTGAGTCGGCGATGCTAACCAGGAAACAGCGCTAAAACCAGGGTCGGCCGTGCCGGCGTTCAGATTTGGGAATTTAAAGGTTATGCTGTTCACCCCTGAAATGCAGTGCTCAAATCAGACAGAAAACGTGTTCACGCCTCGTTTCACACCAGGCAAGGGGCTGTGAGCAGCCCAGGCTTTGCTGGGCTCCTCCGACATCCATGTCAGAACGGGGGCAAAGACAGAATGTTCAAAACCAGCATCCTGTTGAGCAAACGAGGTTGATGCTGGAGGCATCACTTCGTTTACTTTTTCTTGGCGAGAATTCTCAGCTGGGTAGCCCTGCCTGAGAAGAGGGGCAGAATCAGCTATAGAGCTGGGTAGAGGGAGGTCGGTTTCAGAGGTTCCCTGAGATTTTAAACTCAACCAAAGAGTGTCTTTGGGAGCAGGGCCCCGTTTTGGACAAAATGTTTCCTTTGCTGAGGCTCTGTGGGGGTAATGACTGTGACCCAGTGGGGCTTAGGGAACTCTGAAGGACTTGGAGCTGAGGTCTATTCTTTAAAAAAAAAAAAAAACACGTGTGTTTTACATGAAAAAGTAAAATGTATGTGGTTTATGAAAAACACAGGGGCCAAAGGATAAGCAAAGGAAGCCTCAGTCTGGCTGTTTTTGAAAGTTCTGCGTGTCTCAGCCTGTGCAGAAGAAACCGGAGGAGAGGAGCCGTCCCAGCCCCGGGGACCGCAGGCTCGTGACTCTGCAGCTGGACGGGGGCTAGGGGCAGGGGCCCTTCCGGGAGTAACGTGCACGCCTTGCCTTGTTTAGCGTGCAGAGCGCTGATGGACGAAGTGGAATACGACGTCACCAAGGCTCGGCAGGAGAAGACCAAGGTGGGCTCCTTCCGAATGAATCCTGACGGGACGCAGGAGAGGAGAAAGGTAGCGGAAAAGAAATTATGTCCCCGTGTATAATTGCGGGTGTGGGCAATTACCAGCCATTTATCCAAACAGCAGTTGGTCTTAATCTTCTAACCTTTCTCTTGTTCAGGGTATCAGCTCTAAATTGCTTCTGAGTCCTGGGGGACCCAAAGTAATCTTTAAGCTTGAAATTGAAGTCTCTCTCCCAGCACCTAAATTTTGTGTCTCGTCAAGTCGGAAGGCGTTCTGGCACTGTTGTGCATCAGGATAAAAATAGCGCTTCCACGGTTCTTGGGCGAGGCCTGCAGGGGACCCAGAGCGACTGCGGGGGCTGCCTAGGGACCTCAGAGGCTGAGCACCTCCCCCCGGCTCCCCACCCCTGCTGCCACGATCCGCAGAGGATCCTCCTGGGGGTGAGGATGCGAGACCCGTCTCTAAGACAGACCCAGTCACTCATCTGAGTGGAAAGATGGATATGCTTCTTCCATGGATGCCCCCCGGGAGGGCCCCCCACCCCACCCCAGCCCGCCCCGCCCCACCCTGAGTGTCTGATGGCAGGGGTCTGAGGACCCAGGAAGGAGGGGCTAGATGGGGCCAGGGCGAACCTAGGCTCCTGTCTTCTCCCCCCACCCCGCACACAGGTGGTAAGTGCCCAGACGAGTAAGTGATTTCACAGTCATCCTAAGCCAAACAAGGGCTTCCCCGGTGACTCGGTCAGTAAAGAATCTGCCTGCAATGAGGACTGACCTCAGTTCAGTCCCTGGGTCGGAAAGATCCCCTGGAGGAGGGCATGGCAACCCACCATGCCTAGAGAATCTCCATGGACAGAGGAGCCTGATGGGTTACAGTTGATGGGGTCGCAGAGAGTTGGATACGACTGACCGACTGACACACACAAGTGAATCAAGGCTGGAGAAGGTGTTGCACCACGTCACCCAACGCGCTCTGGGCTGACCGGAAGTTGGGTTTGGATTTCCTGTTGGTTTGTCCAGCATGGCCGAGGTGGGCCGTCCGCTTTTTCCACCTCTTTCTGGAGCGTTTGCCCATCAGAGAGCGTGGGAGTGGGCTGGTTAAGGCCCAGCAGGACACTCTGAAGGGAGCCTTTAAGAGATGTGTTGGGTCAGGAGCCACCCCGAGAAGGGCAGGGCCTTCCTTCCCACGTCAACCCTTCTCCCGTAATTTCACCAGGTAATTCACCAGAATGATCAGATAATTCTGATAACTCAGGTGCTTCCCCGGGAAGGACCATGACACTTGCGTCACCATGCACCCACGGCAGCTCCATTCAGGCCAATTCCCCGTGACAAGGTGGCCCCGGCGGCCACAGTGACCTGCAGGGGGGAGCAGCCCTGGCCCCTCCACCGGCCACACCGTCTCCCACCATCCAGCAGGGCAGCGAAGGTGTGTGTGCTGGGGCCAGTGCAGCCTCTGAAGTAAACGGAGGGTCGCTACGGTAAAAGGTTAGGCTGTGGGTTACCTGACCCGCTGCTGGTGCATCTGGGCCCGGACAGAGGAAGGAGCCTTTCTCTAAAGAATGACTGACCCAGGGGACCCGGAAGGTCCCAGAGGAGGTGGCGGGGTGGGGACCTCGGGGAGCTGGCGGCTGATTGTTGAGAACCCCGCCATGCCAGTCTTTCAGTGATTTCCCATCCTGACAGCGACCTGCAGAATAAACCTGCTTTCTGATGACAACATGCAGAGCAGGTCAGCGGTGTCCCAGGGTCCCGTAGAGACAGTGGGCCCCGTGGGGCTGGGCCGGGGCGCACCTGGGCCCTGCACCCTCCAAGCTCTCCCACTGCGACCCTGGGGGTCTTCCCTGGGGTCCGTGCGGAGTGCCCCGAGCTCCCACGTGGACTCACCTCTAGCAGCGACAGGCTTCCTCACACCGCTTGGTTCTGCTCTGAGATGATCTACTTGAAACCACATTTTCAAAGTTACCGCAAACTGTCTGCTGAGCCCCGAGGGCCGCCATTCCGGCGCGTCCATCTCTCGGGCCAGGGTGACCTCAGAGTCCAGGCAACCGTGAGCCCCACCATCCTGGGGCATGCTCAGCGGTCACGGGGAGAGGCCCCCCCAGCTCCAGCCCTTGGCGCTGGAGCCGGATGCTCCGGGCCTGCACGGGGAGGCTCCACGGTGACCGGAGAGGCTGGGCTTCCAGCCACGTGTCCTGGAACCATGTGGCTTTGGGGTCAGGGCTGGCGGTCAGCCTCCTGGCCTCTGGCCAACACGAAGCCAGTGACCGCGACGGCTCCCATACGTCACAGAAGCCAGCAGCCTTTCCTCCCACCCACCCAGGAAACGCTACCCAGCTTCAAAGCCCCGCGGCCATTTTCTCAGCCAGTCGGACTTGAAAGGCAAGGCCTCGTGTGGTGTGAAGTCGGGGCCTCACCCGCCTCCTTGGACGCGGGCCTGGCGGGCCTGCCGGCGGGGCTGGTGTGCAGCCATCTCTCTGTCCTTCTGCCGCAAGCAAGCGCGCAGCCTGTGTGAGCTCAACTTGGTGTTTGAGAAGCGCGCGCACACACACACACAAAACAAGCGTCCGGCGGGACTGGGCCTGTGCTCCACTGAGAGAGGCCTAGACTCAGGGTGCGTCCCGACACGCTGGCCAAGGGTGCAAGACCCACCTTCTGCTCTGTCCTGCTTTCTCGTTTCCTGGTTTGGCCCTGTTTCTCCAAGGACGGGGGGGAAGCCCTGACCGGCGTGCTGTGCCCTCCAAGCTGAGGGTCCGGGGGTGGCGGGGGGGAGACAGGCCTTCGTCGGAGGGAGGGGGGGCGGCCCTGCTGAGAGGCCCGAGCTGGCATTTCCAGCGCGGTGTGTGGACAGTTTACACACAGGTCCATGCAGCCTGCTCGCCCATATCCAGCCTGGCGCCAGGGAGGGCGGCAGCGGAAGGGACGTGGCCAGCTGCTCTGGGTTGGGTCATGTGTGGTGAGTGGGCTGCAGCCGGCCCTGCCCAGCATGCTCCGTCCCCCGTGAAGGTGGGCTCAGAAGATGAGGTGCGCGGGTGGGGGCAGCCCTGAGGGGCCGCGTGTCCCCCAGACGGCAGCTCCTGATGCCGCATCGCTGCCGCAGCCCGAGGACCAGGGTGCCCTGCGCGCCTCCCCTCCACACTCTGCAGAGGCAGCAGTGGGGCCTGTGCAGAAATCCACCGCCTTGTGCTGTTCCCCGACTCTTCCCGCGGGCACCCCAGCTGGGAAGCCTAGCCCCTGGTCCAGGAGCCGGGGGAGCCTGGGAGGCGTGCTCGGGGGCCCCGGGGAGCCTGTGCTCAGGCTGCGCCCGCCCCAGGGGGCAGGCCCGGCTCTGCGGGGTTAGGACCTGCCCTGGCCCCGCCCGCCAGCTGCACCCCGCTTGCTTTGGTTCTGCCGTGCCCTGTGGCCCTGGGCCAGCCTGGCCTTGAGCCCTGCACCCCGCTTTCCTCTCTCAGCTCCGTACACCCGGGGCAGGCCGCCCGCTGGACCACGGACACCAGGACACAACCCTGTGTGGCCACTATAGGATGCTGGGAGGTGGGGACGTCCGGAGGGCCAGCCCTTGGAGGATGCGGTGGGACTCGGGTGGGGTCAGGTCAGGGTTGAAGTCAGGTTTGGGGTTGAGGTGGGAGATCAGTGTTGGGGTGGGAGGTCAGACTTGGGGTGGGAGGTTGGAGTTTGGATGGGAGGTTGGGGTGGGAGGTAGAGGTTGGGGTGGGAGGTCAGGGGTGGGAGGTCAGAGTTGGGGTGGGAGGTTAGAGTTGGGATGGGAGGTCAGTTTTGGGTGGGAGGTCAGTTTGGGGTGGGAGGTCAGGATTGAGGTGGGAGGTCAGGGATGGTGTGGGAGGTCAGGATTGGGGTGGGAGGTCAGAGTTGGGGTGGGAGGTTGGAGTTGGGATGGGAGGTCAGTTTGGGGTGGGAGGTCAGTTGGGGTGGGAGGTCAGGGATGGTGTGGGAGGTCAGGATTGGGGTGGGAGGTCAGAGTTGGGGTGGGAGGTCGGGGTTGGGGTGGGAGGTCAGTTTGGGGTGGGAGGTCAGTTTGGGGTGGGAGGTCAGGGTTGGGGTGGGAGGTCAGGGATGGTGTGGGAGGTCAGGGATGGGTCGGAGGTCAGGGTTGGGGTGGGAGGTCTGGGTTGGGGTGGGAGGTCAGGGTTGGGGTGGGGGAGTTGTGGCAGATGCAGCCTTTCCCGTTTCCCCGGGGGCTCCCACTGACTCCAGGAACCCTGCTCTCTCCTAGAGTTTTCTACAGTGAGCAGAAAGGGGTAGACTGGGGGTGGGGCAGTGCAGGGAAGGGGTCTACTACTCCTGGGTGGGGTACCTCTCAAGAGCGCTGCCCCCGCTCTGGACCATCCCCAGTGGACTTGGGCCCCAGCCACCCCCGGAAGATCCACCTTTACCTTCTGCCCCCACTTCCGCAGACACTGCCCCTGCCCCGCCCATGTTTGGAGAAGGGAGGGGAGGGGGCAATGACCCTCCAGTGAAACCCAGACCCAGGCAGTTACCATGAGGCCCTCTCAGGCAAAGTGCCCCTCTGGTCCCCCTCCCCAGGAGGGCCACCAGGCCACCATCAGCTCCCCACCTGGCGTGGTGGGCCGGGAGACCCTCGGGGAGAGGCCCCATTTTCTCTGAGTGGTAACCAAGCAAGGCCTGGACCAGCGCTTTGCAGACTCAGTGGACAGCGGAGCCTGGGGTGCCCAGCCTGGCTCCGTGCCCCGCACCCGGGCAGGCCTGAAGGGAGGGGCGTGTAGTGCTGAGACGAGGAGAAGTCTCATTTGCTGGAACATCCTCGTGGCAGCATGGAGGCCTGTTTGCCAGCGAGATGAGAGGGTGAGTGTTGGACAGTCACGGGCCAGCTGGAGGGCAGAGGGGAACTCAGTCCCCAGTGACGGTCAGACTGCGGGCCACCCCCCAACCAGCAAGCCGCCAGTCAGCACCCAGGGGTGAAACTGGCGTGGAAACGTGTACGTGAAGTGTCAGAGTGCTTCTTGACAAAGGAAGCTATTGTCTCCTGACGCTTTATGTAAGGAATTGCATTGGAAAAAGTGGGTCACATCCCGAACATTGAGAGCCACGGCCCCAGATGGCCCTTCTCAGCATGGGACCGCAGCCTAAAGGTCTTTCATTCTGGAGGACTATTCGTACCCAAACAATGCCACAGGAATTGCTATTCCCCATGCGGAAACCAACAGAACCTCTCCTCCAGGGGTTACGGCAGAAAGCAGGGCTGGGTCTTGGTGGTCTGCGCTGTCCGTGGACCCAGGGACCAAGGCGCCCTGGGGGCCACGGTTGTCTCCCCAGCCCAGCGGGGGCCCTGGCAGCCTGGCTCCCAGCTCCCAGTAGCCATGGCTCAGAGGTTATGCTCTGGCCCCAGGGCCACCCTGCGCCAGGACGCCTGGTGCGTGTTCAGCCTGCACTGGGGGTGGTGGAGAGGAGGAGTTCTCAGACCTCAGAAGGGAGCACCGTGAGCACAACGTGTGACGGCGGTGAGAGACGATCTGGTCTTCGTCCCCACCCCCGGCATCAGAGCTTGATGGTTTCAAGCTACTCGTTTCAAAAAGGCGGCCCTGGGAAGCGCTCAGCCTCGAACAACAGGCCAACCAGCTAAAGCAGCGTCTCCCGTCCTACACAGGAGATAGTCTGCATGCCGGTGGCCCTGGGGGCGAGTTTGGAGGCCCAGGGACCCCAGGGGTGGCCGAGCCCCTTTCTGCCTTTCCTGTCTGCCGATCTTGGCAGAAAGAGAGCTCGGCCTGGTGGGCGGAGTCTCCTCGTGGCCCCCAGTGAGCCACGCGTCTCCCGGTGTCACGCGTGGACAGCCCTCAGAACAGAAAAACGGAAAAGTGTTGCCTTAGGTTTCTTTTCAACAAGTGGGGAATTTGTCCAAAAGACCCCGACTCCCCAGCCCCAAGACAGTGCGGATGGTGTCTTACAGTCAGGACACCGTGAGGGAGTCCCCGGGAGGTCAGGCCAGCCCTGGGGTGGGGGCTGCTGCCCGAGGAGAGGAGGGGCGACAGAGGCGTCTGGCCACCTGAGGGTCGGGGGGCAGTGGTCTTGTGGCAGGCGGCCACCCGGCAGTCCACACTTCTGCCCTGTGCTGTGAGAGCGAGGGCTCAGAGACAGTGTGGAGACCCTAGTGTGGCGATGGGACTGAAACGGGGTTGGGGGACATTCCTGAGTTCTCTCGAATTTTCCTGCAAGCAATAGAAAGAGATGGTGTGAATGGGTGCAGGGCTGGAAGCTACACTGGCAAGCAGGAGCTGGGAGACTACCCCTATGTTGTTTCATGGACGTTGTCAGCCCGCGGTGTGTGTGTGTTCAGTGGCTAAGTTGTGTCTGACTCTTTGCAACCCCATGGACTGCAGCACGCCAGGCCTCCCTGTCCATCACCACCTCCTGGAGTTTGCTCAAACTCATGTCCATTGAGTTGGTGATGCCATCCAACCATCTCATCCTCTGTCGCCCCCTTCTCCTCCTGCCCTCAATTTTCCCCAGCTTCAGGGTCTTTTCCAATGAGTTGGCTGTTCGCATCAGGTGGCCAAAGAATTGGAACTTAAGCTTCAGTCTTTACAATGAATATTCAGGCAGTGGTTAACACCTTAATCAATGTATTACTTTGACAACTGAAGATAAAATTATGTTCACATGGACCCGTGAATCAGCATGTAAGAAAATCAGAAAGGTGCAGTGCAGTTTTCAAGTACAAAAAAGAAGTGACTACTCAGTGTATACAGATACTCCCCATGAGTGAGCATCTGGTCTTGGGAGATGGGGGCACAGAATATACGCCTTGATGATGATGGGGTCATCCTGGCATTGCTGTGAGGCTTCGTTTTTGTTTTTTTTTTCCTCATCTTTCTAATGTTTTCCCATCATGAACAGATTACTACTGTGTAATTTTTAAAAATTGAGTTTTGGTTGGTTTTTTTTTCCCCTGAGAAATCAAAAGAATTCCATGTCATTTCAGGAGTTCCAGTTCTCAAAAGTAGCCTTGCTCTCAGTAAAGTGGAAGGCACACATAGCTCTCTGCTACACAGAACACGCGGCACAAGCAGGCAGGTGGCCACCCCCGTCTGTGCGGCCTCTGCTCCTGGTTCCTGGTGGCCCACCAGCTCAGCGGTGGGGGGCCGCCCTCCATCCCCGTCCTGTGGAGGTTCGGACAGTCCTGGGAAGGCAGCGCTGGAGTCAGGGGGCTGTCACCTTTGTTTCTGTTGCCGATTCTTCTCTCTAAAGCCGCGGGGCCCCAGGACCCTGTCTCTGAGATGAGCGGGTCTCCTCTCTCAGGCGTCCAGAGGACATGCGCAGAATCTGTGTGTTCAGTCCTCGACAGCCTGGCTGCTTTTCTCCCAGGCTCCCTTTCCCCCCTCTCCCGGAGAAGGACGAGGAGAAGGAGCGGCCTTTCTCGTTTTCCAGACTGTACACTTGGGGTTCGTTGCATCTCTGTCATTCGTTTGGTTGACAGCTTTGACTGTGTGTCATCTTCTTTTTTACCTCTCCTTCTATTCTTTTATTTTTTTAAACAAGTTATACTTGAACTTTTTTCTATTAAGAATCCTTTTTTAAAAACTCTATTTGTTTTTGGCTGCGCTGGGTCTTCGTTGCTACATGCGGGCTTTCTCTAGTCGCAGCCGGCAGGGGCTGCCCTCCGCTGGGGGCTCAGGCTTCTCACCGCGGTGCCTTCTCTTGGTGCAGAGCACAGGCTCGCGGCACACAGGCTTCAGTAGCTGCGGCTCGCAGGCTTTAGTTGCCCCGTGGCACCTTCCCAGACCAGGGTAGAACCCATGTCCCCTGAACTGGCAGGCGGATTCTTACCCACAGAGCCGCCAGAGAAGTTCCTCTTTCACTTTTTTAAAAAGAGAAACCCTCTGGCTCTTGTGCTGATTTGTTGATACGGTGCCAAGGGCGTCTTTCCCGTGTGAATCCAGGGACCGCTCCCACGATGAGAGCTGCCCTCCTGCCCACCGGCGCCGGTGGGTGGGGGAGGCTGCTGCCTGGCTGTTCAGGGACCCAGTCCTCGGGGTCCCCTGCATGTTCCGAGGGAGGGTGGGGAATTCGGGGCAGGGGACTCCTGGGGGAGGTCCAGGGGGCAGGGTGAGAGTGAAACGTCTCCCTTCTGCCCGCACACCCAGCTCTTGTCTCTGGCACCCGTGCTCACCTGATCGGTTTCCAGGGAGCTGGGGTCAGGTGACTATATGGCGGTTCCGCCCCGTGGCCACTGGGGACAGGCTGTGTCGCGGGGGCTCTCTGGTCACCAGGCATCTAGGGTGTCACCCAAGTGAGGGTTCCTCAAACCAACGACCTGCAGCCCTAGCACAGAGCAGCTCAAAGCCTATGATCTCCCCGCACAGTGGGGTCCGTCACCCACCTTGGGCTTGTCGAAGCCCAGCCTCGCTCCACAGACACTGAGGTCCCAGGGGGCCCCAGACAGACACCACTGCAGGTCTGCAACTGGCAGGGTCCCATTTTACATGTGACCCGATCTCAGCGCCTCTAACCGGGTAAGGTCGGCCAGCACAGATCTGCAGACGATCCTTGCACCCATCACATCTCAGCCAGGGTTCTGCTGGGTATAAGAACCCCTGCGGTGATTTTGAACAGAGAGGAATTGAATGCAGGGTTTCTAGGTTTAGATGCTCCCATGCAGCCGCCAGGGGAAGGAGGGCCTGGGGCCCACAGCTAGGGGGCAGAGGGTCCAGGAAGGTTGGCGCTGAGCAGGCGCACTTGTGGCTGCTCCAGCCTTGGGGCCAGGACTCCGGGACGAGGGTGGGAGTTTGGATTCCTCAGCCGTGGGTCAGTGGAGGGCACTGCCTGGCCCCTGCCCAGCTGGTGGACGTCTGGGCCCTGCAAGACTGTTGGTTTCTTCCTCCCCCGGGGCTGACAGGCTGGCGTCCCCTCTGCTCTGCAGACTCCAAGCCAGCCCCTCACCCCTGCCAGAGGCCCCCAGCTGTCTGAGTCACCCTGGACCTGTCCCCGGGGCGGCACTGCCCCTGGCCGGACCCCCAGGTTGGAACCGCCCTGGGTGGCCAAACCCTCTTCCTCTTCAGCCAGAGTCGCCCCCCAAGAGGCCAGGGTGCAAAGGCAAGCAGCAAGTGTGTGCAGGTGTGTGTGACACGTGTGTGCACGGACGTGTGCACACGTGAGCATGCCTGCATGCATGCGTGCGCACCGCATGTGCATGGGTGTGACCGTGTGCACACACGCACGGCACAAGCCCGTGAGGGGGCAGTTGCCCATCTCAGAGCAGAGAGGGGAGACTGGGTCACCCAGCGTGTGCGGCAGTGGCAAGTACCAGGGTGGGCAGGCCTGGCCGGGACCCACTCAGAGGGGAACGCTGAGGGCCCCGAGCGCAGCAAAGACGCAGCTCTGCCCGCGAACCTTGAGCCCTCGGCCCGGGCGCTCGGTGCTCTTCCGGGCAGGGCCACCAGGGGGCCCTTTCCCCCAGGGCTTCCCGTCCAGCCGCGCCTCAACAAGGGTTAACCTCCCCCCACCCCCAAACCGCGGGGATTAAACATTCACGGCGTCCCCGGGGCATGCAGCATAGAGGGGTGACGCAAAATTAAAAGGGAAGGAGATTATTTTTAATCCTCTTGGTAGGTGTTGAAACAATGCAGGGAGGGCCAAGCCGCTGAGTCGCCTGAGACTGAGGCTGGAAGGACAGACGTTGCCGTTGGGAGCAGGTAATTACAGACTGCCTGTTTTTCTTTCCTAAGGAAGAGAATTGCTCTAATCCCATAGAGATTGCTTCTCCGGTCAAAGGTGCTCAGATTTTCACTGCGCCTGACGCTGTTGGCGAGTGGAATTCGGAGTTGAGGTCGACCTCTGCCTCTGGGGGCGGACTGAGGAAGCCAGTGTCCCGTGAGTCCTAAAGGACACCCTGACGCCGTGCGGGTCACTTCGGGCCTTGTTCCAGGAACTCTCTCTTCCCAGCTGTCAGCTGAGTGATCTGAAGCCTCTGCCGCCTGAGCGCGTACTTAAAAACTCAGGAAACAAGCACTCATTCTGCTTTGAGTCTTTTTGCGGATGGCATCAGCTTTCCTTTTTTTTTTAATCCAAATTTTACACTTTTTATTTTGTATTGGGGTATAACTAATTAACAATGTTGTAGTACTTTCAAGCGAACAGCCAAGGGACTCAGCCACACATGTACATGTATCTACTCTCCCCCAAACCTCACAAACTCCTTTTTTCCACCTCTCTCTGACTGATCGGCACGTTCCAGGATTTAATACAGAGCAGTTCCTTTTTATGTACTTATTTTACTGAAGTATAGTTGACATTGTACAGGAGACAGGGATCAAGACCATCCCCGTGGAAAAGAAATGCAAGAAGGCAAAATGGTTGTCTGAGGAGGCCTTACAAACAGCTGTGAAAAGAAGGGAAGCGAAAAGCAAAGGAGAAAAGGAAAGATATTCTCATTTGAATGCAGAGTTCCAAAGAATAGCAAGGAGAGATAAGAAAGCCTTCCTCAGCGATCAATGCAAAGAAATAGAGGAAAAAAACAGAATGGGAAAGACTAGAGATCTCTTCAAGAAAATTAGAGATAGCACGGGAACATTTCATGCAAAGATGGGTTCAACAGAGGACAGAAATGGTATGGACCTAACAGAAGCAGAAGATATTAAGAAGAGGTGGCAAGACTACACGGAAGAACTGTACAAAAAGACCTTCACGACCCAGATAATCAGGATGGTGTGATCACTCACCTAGAGCCAGACATCCTGAAATGTGAAGTCAAGTGGGCCTTAGGAAGCATCACTACGAACAAAGCTAGTGGAGGTGATGGAATTCCAATTGAGCTATTTCAAATCCTGAAAGATGATGCTGTGAAAGTGCTGCACTCAATATGCCAACAAATTGGGAAAACTCAGCAGTGGCCACAGGACTGGAAAAAGTCAGTTTTCATTCCAATCCCAAAGAAAGGCAATGCCAAAGAATGCTCAAACTACCGCACAATTGCACTCATCTCTCACACTAGCAAAGTAATGCTCAAAATTCCCCAAGCCAGGCTTCAGCAATACGTGAACCGTGAACTTCCAGATGTTCAAGCTGGTTTTAGAAAAGGCAGAGGAACCAGAGATCAAATTGCCAACACCCACTGGATCATCGAAAAAGCAAGAGAGTTCCAGAAAAACATCTATTTCTGCTTTATTGACTATGCCAAAGCCTTCGACTGTGTAGATCACAATGAACTGTGGAAAATTCTGAAGGAGATGGGAATACCAGACCACCTGACCTGCCTCTTGAGAAACCTATATGCAGGTCAGGAAGCAACAGTGAGAACTGGACATGGAACAACAGACTGGTTCCAAATAGGAAAAGGAGTATGTCAAGGCTGTATATTGTCACCCTGCTTATTTAACTTATATGCAGAGTACATCATGAGAAATGCTGGGCTGGAGGAAGTATAAGCTGGAATCAAGATTGCTGGGAGAAATATCAACAGCCTCAGATATGTAGATGATACCACCTTTATGGCAGAAAGTGAAGAGGAACTAAAGAGCCTCTTGATGAAAGTGAAAGAGGAGAGTGAAAAAGTTGATTTAAAGCTCAACATTTAGAAAACTAAGATCGTGGCATCTGGTCCCATCACTTCATGGGAAATAGATGGGGAAACAGTGGAAGCAGTGTCAGACTTTATTTTTTTGGGGCTCCAAAATCACTGCAGATGGTGATTGCAGCCATGAAATTAAAAGATGCTTACTCCTTGGAAGGAAAGTTATGACCAACCTAGATAGCATATTAAAAAGCAGAGACATTACCTTGCCAACAAAGGTCCATCTAGTCAAGGCTATAGTTTTTCCAGTGGTCATGTATGGATGTGAGAGTTGGACTGTGAAGAAAGCTGAGTGCCGAAGAATTGATGCTTTTGAACTGTGATGTTGGAGAAGACTCTTGAGAGTCCCTGGACTGCAAGGAGATCCAACCAGTCCATCCTAAAGGAGATCAGTCCTGGGTGTTCACTGGAAGGACTGATGCTGAAGCTGAAACTCCCATATTTTGGCCACCTCTTGCAAAGAGTTGACTCATTGGAAAAGACCTTGATACTGGGAGGGATTGGGGCAGGAGGAGAAGGGGATGACAGAGGATGAGATGGTTGGATGGCATCACCGGCTCGATGGGCATGAGTTTGAGTAAACTCCAGGAGTTGGTGATGGACAGGGAGGCCTGGTGTGCTGCGATTCATGGGGTCGCAAAGAGTCGGACACGACTAAGTGAGTGAACTGAACTGATAGTTGATTCACAATGTTATGTTGATTTCTGTTGTACACCAAAGTGACTGAGTTATGCATACATAGAGGCATTCTTTTTTGTATTCTTTTCCATTACGGTTTATCACAGGACCTTCTTGTTTATCCAACCCGTGTACCCCTGTGTGTGTCTGCTCACCCCAAACTCCCAATCCCGCCCTCTCGCACCCCACCCGCTGGCAACCCCAATCTGTTCTCGAGGTCTGTGAGTCCTTGGCAGTTTGGCCAACTGAAGTCATGTCAAGGTTCTGACTTGCCAGCCCTGGCCTGTTCCTTCCTCCCGCCTTCTGAGCGGTGGATGGAACGGGAGGCTGAGACAGAGAGGCAGAGACACGCGCTGCCCAGGGTTCAGCCCATGTGGGGATGACTGTGGCAGGGTGCAATGCTGGGAGACCTGACTCTGCAGTTATCTGCACGTGGTCACACCAAGTCCAGGTTATCTGTAGGTGGCCACGCCGAGTCCCAGGTTATCTGCAGGTGGTCACACCAAGCCCCAGGTTATCTGTACGTGGTCACACCAAGTCCCAGGTTTTCTGTATGTGGTCACACCGAGTCCCAGGTTATCTGCAGGTGGTCACACCGAGTCCAGGTTATCTGTACGTGGTCACGCCGAGTCCCAGGTTATCTGATATCTGTACGTGGTCACACTGAGTCCCAGGTTATCTGATATCTGTACGTGGTCACACTGAGTCCCAGGTTATCTGTACGTGGTTACACCGAGTCCCAGGTTATCTATTATCTGTAGGTAGTCACACCATGTCCCAGGTTATCTGTATGTGGTCACACCAAGTCCCTGGTTATCTGTACGTGGTTACATCGAGTCCCAGGTTATCTGTAGGTGGTCACACCATGTCCCAGGTTATCTGTACGTGATCACACCATGTCCCAGGTTATCTGTACGTGGTCACACTGTGTCCCAGGTTATCTGTAGGTGGTCACACCATGTCCCAGGTTATCTGTAGGTGGTCACACCAAGTCCCAGGTTATCTGTACGTGATCACACTGTGTCCCAGGTTATCTGTACGTGGTCACACCATGTCCCAGGTTATCTGTAGGTGGTCACACCATGTCCCAGGTTATCTGATATCTGTACATGAGCACACCGAGTCCCAGGTTATCTATTACCTGTAGGTGGTCACACCAAGCCCCAGGTTATCTGTACATGGTTACACCGAGTCCTAGGTTATCTATTATCTGTAGGTGGTCATGCTGAGTCCCAGGTTATCTTTACGTGGTTACACCGAGTCCCAGGTTATCTATTATCTGTAGGTGGTCACGCCGAGTCCCAGGTTATCTATTATCTGTAGGTGGTCACGCCGAGTCCCAGGTTGTCTGCACGTGGTCATGCTGAGTCCCAGGTTGTCTGCACGTGGTCACGCTGAGTCCCAGGTTGTCTGCACGTGGTCACGCTGAGTCCCAGGTTGTCTGTACGTGGTCACGCCGAGTCCCAGGTTGTCTGTAGGTGGTCACACCGAGTCCCAGGTTGTCTGTAGGTGGTCACACCGAGTCCCAGGTTATCTGTACATAGTTACACCGAGTCCCAGGTTATCTATTATCTGTAGGTGGTCATGCCGAGTCCCAGGTTGTCTGTACGTGGTTACGCCGAGTCCCAGGTTGTCTGTACGTGGTCACGCTGAGTCCCAGGTTATCTATTATCTGTAGGTGGTCACGCCGAGTCCCAGGTTGTCTGCACGTGGTTACGCCGAGTCCCAGGTTGTCTGTACGTGGTCACGCTGAGTCCCAGGTTGTCTGTAGGTGGTCACGCCGAGTCCCAGGTTGTCTGTACGTGGTCATGCCGAGTCCCAGGTTGTCTGTACGTGGTTACGCCAAGTCCCAGGTTATCTGTTATCTGTGTGTGGTCACACTGAGTCCCAGGTTGTCTGTACGTGGTCATGCCGAGTCCCAGGTTGTCTGTACTTGGTTACACCAAGTCCCAGGTTATCTATTATCTGTAGGTGACCACGCCGAGTCCCAGGTTGTCTATTATCTGTAGGTGGCCACGCCGAGTCCCCAGTGACCACCCACGCATGATCTGTGTGTGGTTTATTCTTAGCTCCTCTAATGGCATGGACGATCCCCCAGAGATGTCCTGCTGTCTTTAATCTGTATGTCAGCAGGCTTGAATGGATATCCATTGCAGATCTTTTTGGTTTTATTGCGTGGTAAAGAAGAAATTAACGTATTTTGTTTTCTGACTATAGACTGAGGAGGAAATGGATGGTAACATAACATAAAGCCATGGCATAAAAAGGTGTCCTGGTCTCCAAACAGTCAAAGAACCATTTAACAGGACAATGACCCAGAGAAAGAAACAGCCCTCAGGGCCAAGCATGAATTGGCAGGCAGAACAGATGGAACTGTTTTTGTTATAAAGCAGCTATTAGAGAATATCAGGCGAACTTTCAGAACCAATTTTTCTCCCCTTTTCTAAATTTCAACATCATTTTCACTTACAGAGGGTCCTAACAGATGCTGATCTGATTGAAGTAAACTCCTATTTGTGATGTTGAACAGATGTTGACACGCATTCTGCTTTATTTGCTCAAGCTGTCGTTGAGATCCAAGCTGACTTGGGTCTCACACTTTCACACAAGAGTCTCCAGGGAGTTGGGCAATTTACAGTGCATGAGCAGGACTCGTTCTCCCAGGTCTGTCTGATACATCCTGGGACATGCGGGGCTCAGGGCTCAACCCTCCAGGGACCCGACGGGCAGTGTCCCCCTTCCCTGGTGACAGGGCATTTCCCTGGATCTCTGCCCCTCTAGCCACCAGCCACGTGGCCCATCTTGCTTGGATTCCCGGCTGTGTCTGCCTGACAGACTGTGAGGCGCTGAGAGCAGCCAGAGTTCCTGAAGGCTCAGCTGAGGAGTGATTAGGAAACAGACAAATCAGGGACCAGCCCACCTTGGAGTGCGGACAGTGCATCACCAGCCACCACCCTCAACAAGGGGAGCTGGAGTCCCAACGCAGAGGGAGAGGACGAGAGCGGTGGGATGGATCTGCCAATGAAAGCAGGGGCCCCCAGCCATAAGCACGCACACACCGCTGCCTGGCCTTGGGCTCAGCGCGTCCTCGGTCTAAGGCTCAAGGAGACCTCCTGCCATCCAAATGCATCTTTAACCTTCTAAGTGTTATCTGGACCTCCCTAATTCAAATGTCATGGCTAGTCTAATGACGTACATGCTAAGTTCACATGATCTTGAGGGAAAGAAATTCTTTAATTTAGCTTCATATTAAGCAATAATGGCAAGTGAAAGTGAAGTTCGCTCAGTTGTGTCCGATTCTTTGCAGCCCCATGGGCTATACAGTCCATGGAATTCTCCAGGCCAGAATACTGGAGTGGGTAGCCTTTCACTTCTCCACGGGATCATCCCAAGCCAGGGGTCGAACCCAGGTCTCCCACACTGCAGGCAGATTGTTTACCAGCTGAGCCACAAGGGAAGCCCAAGAAGACTGGGGTGGGTAGCCTATCCCTTCTCCGGGGGATCTTCCTGACCCAGGAATTGAACCTGGATCTCCTGCACTGCAGGCAGATTCTTTACCAGCTGAGCTACCAGGGAAGCAGGGGCTAGTGTCCCTCACAAAAGAAGTGCATGCATGCTCAGTCATGTTCAACTCTTTGCACCTCCGTGGACTGTAGCCCGCCAGGCTCCTCTGTCCATGGGATTCTCCAAACAAGAATACTGGAGCAATTTGCCATTTCCTTCTCCAGGGGATCTTCCAGACCCAGGAATTGAACCCACATGTCTTGCATCTCTTCATTGGCAGGCAGCTTCTTTACCACTAGCGCCACATGGGAAGCTCCGATATGGACCCCATTCTTTGAATTTCAATTTAAAAACATAAACGTGAGAAGGCAGAGAAGATTGATTGTCAAGAATTTAGGTCTAGTATGACCCCAATTTTTTTTTTTAAGAGTCTATCTATGATGAGAAGCCTATTCACAAATAAAATGTGAGTGGTCACCCAGTGTGCAGGGCCTGCTGTCCGCAGAGGCCTGGAGGCTGGTGTGCACCTGCTGGCGAGGCAGGGGGGTGGGCCCGGGTTCGGCGGCCGAGGATGCCACCACGTGCTGCCCGGGGTCAGCCCGGACACCACCGCCAGCAAGCCCAGGGGGCCAGACGGCCTGTTTCCCCATCACAGTGACTCAGCAGAGGCTTCCGCTAGGAACCCGGTCTGTGGCTGCGGGTCTCTGCTGGGGGCGACCCGGAGCAACACTGGAGATGTGGCTGGCGGGGAAAGTGGGGGGCCAGGGAGCTACCTGGACTCGCAGGGAGAGGCGGACGCTGCGGGCACAGGACAGCCGCTGCCACAAAGGATTCCGCGGGTCTTCGCTGTCCCCAGCGCGGAGCTTGCGAAGGCCTGTTCAGCAGGAGCCGTCTTCTCCCGTCAGTTAGCCGGTGCTCACTGTTTGTGCGGGATCTCGGCTGCTGCTCGGGCTTCCCGCTCGGGGCGAGCTGGGGCTGCTCTCCAGGTGCGCTGTGCAGGCTTCTCACCGCGGTGGCGTCTCCTGCTGCAGGGCACGGGCGTCAGGGTGCGGGGGCTTCAGGAGCTGTGGCTCCCAGGCCCTAGAGCACAGGCCCAACAGTTGGGGTGCCCCAGCCTAGCTGTGGGAGCTTCCCGGACCAGGGGTCGAACCTGAGTCTCCTGCATAAAGTAGGTGGATGCTTCACCACTGAGCCACCAGGAGAACCCGGGAGTTTTAGTGGCTTAGACTTGGAATTCCAGTGTTTAGAGAAAGCTGGAGCTGTCACTTTACAAAGCATGGCCACCTGGAGTTGCATGGCTCTCTTACGACTGAAACCCCGGCTGCCACGGTTGGACCTCAGCTGTGGTCAGGTCCAGTTTGGAAGGAGTGACACCCCTGCCGAACACACAGGGCAGAAGGTGCATGGAAAAAAATCACACGCGAATCTGGGGATGAGCTCTAGGCTGAATAGCACCCCCCATTCACATCCACATAGAGCCTCAGAATGTGACTTTATTGACAATAGGACCCTAGGAGGTGTCTGTTGTTAATGAGGTCATGCTGGACCAAGACGGGCCCTGATCCGGTGACTGGAGTCCTTACGGGAGGACCAGCAGAACCGGAGATGCTCAGAAGGGAGACGCAGGCAGGACACCTAGGATGGCCAAGGGCACTGAGGCTGGAGCAGGGGGAGGAGGGACTCTGCTCAGAGACACGGTGTACTCCCTCTGTCTCCCAGGCTCGGAGGCCAGTATTCCCGGCTGGGGGCAGTCACCCCCCTGGCAGGTGCAGACTCTGCCTGTAACCGGGTCTCTGACAAAGGAGAGACGCCTGGAGGAAGCAGAGGACTGTGCTTGGAGGGCGGAGGGCTGCAGGGGGCTCGGTGGGCGTGAAGACCACCTCCTCTCCTGCGGGGTTCAGCTCTGGATGCAGAAACTGCCTCAGCTTGCACAGCCTTCTGGGGGCATGGACGGGGGGCTCTGATGCGTGGTTTTCAAGGGCTGGACCCCAACGCCCCTTCTCTCCAGTCCCATGTGATTTCTGCAGTGGGGACAGCCCCTGAGTCCCCCCGTCGAGCTTGACGTGGGACAGAAGGAAAAGTCGGGGCCCTGCTCATGATAAGAGGAGAGGCCGAACGGAAGGGTTGGGGTGGACACAGCACCAATCGAGAGGCTTTAAAATTTATATGAAGAGAGAATATGCTCCCCTGTCCACTGTTGAAGTTCAGTTAAAAAAAATAATTAGGCTCTTTGGGCTGTTCTCACATTCTTCCTCCTGAACTTTCTGGAACATCAGAGGGAAGGAGGCATCTCTGGCCACTCGACTGGTTGGAGTTCAGTCCGTCTGGAGAGCTCTACGGGAAATGTGGGGTGAAGAGTGGCCTCTCATGGTCCAGAGGCCGCTGGACCCACTAATAAGCTCCCCCGTGGGCACTCTCCAGTGTTTCAGGGGAAGAGTCGAGTTCTCGATGCAGGGTCAGGCGATGCTGCCCAGAGGCTGCGTCTCCGGGGGCTCCTGGGGGTGGGGTCTCCCAGACAGTGCGGAGCAGTGGGCTGGGAGCCCCTGATGGGTGTTCAGCGGTTTACAGGTGGTATGGGATGCACTTGTATCTGCTGACTATTTGCGGTTTTCAATTTTTTTTTCTTCATTGAAAAACTTAAATTACAGAAGTAATGTGGTAATTTTAACTTGAGATCCACACCAAAAAGTTTGTCAGTGACCCTTCCACTCTCCCCTGCTGGCTTCCCACCCCCTCAAATAATCCAGGGTGAGGGCACTGCCTTTTTCAGCATCCTCCACGTTCCTCAAACCTGTACAAACATGCACATCCCATATGGATTCATTTTTCTCTTTTTATCATTTAAAGATAATAGTAAAATCATGCTATATATATATCCCCCTGAAGGGTGTGGAAGTGTTAAACCGATTTAAATGTTAAGTTTAAATGCATTTCTCGCCCTGTAGACAGGATGGTTGTCAACCGCCTCCCCCGATTGACATGGCGAACCCTCACCTCCCCCCATTGTGACCGTGTTGAGGTCTTCGAGTAGGGGATTCAGGTTAAGTGAGGTCATAGGGTGGGGCTCAGTTGCATGGGACTGGTGTCCCCGTAAGGACAGACAGAGACGCCAGCCCTCTCTCTGGGCTGCGAGAGGTCACAGAGAGGAGGGGCTGTGGGCCAAGCAGGAGGGGAGTCCTCAGACTCACCCGGGCCCTGGATCTCGGGTGTCCAGCCTCCAGAACTGTGCGAAAACACTTCCACTGTGTAACCCACCCAGCTGGTGGTGGCCCACGCTAAGATACTCACTTAATGAGCGTCCGTCATGGATGGCCTCCAGGTCAGTGGACAGAGACCCAGCCTGGCCGCTGGGACTGTTCTCCTACAAACGCACACACAGGCTGCTTCCAGTCTGTTGCCACTACAGCAACAGTGCAACAAGCCTCCTGATTACGTGTGTGTGTGTGTGCGCGCGCGTTAGTCGCTTAGTCGTGTCTGACTCTTTGCCACCTCATGGACTATGTCCTCCAGGCTCCTCTGTCCATGGGATTCTCCAGGCAAGAATACTGGTGTGGGTTGCCGTTTCCTCCTCCAGGGGATCTTCCCGACCCAGGGATCGAAGCCTGGTCTCCTGCATTGCAGGCGGATTCTTTACCATCTGAGCCCCCCAGGGAAACCTGATTATATATGTGTGGTTCCCATGATTTCTGCAGGACAGACTCTCCACGGGGTAGGGCTCCCAGAGCACGCACGTCTTGACTCGAATCCTTGCCGCCAGCTTTTCTCCCCACAGGTTGTTGCCACATTTTGTGTTCCTGCTGGCCACGCGTGCGAGCTCTTCTGTTTTTGCCAGGACTGGATGATGTCATTGTTTAATTCCTGGTAATATATGAAAAATGGCATTTCACTCCCGTCTTAATTTCCCCTTCACTGGCTCCCAGGATGTTAAGCAGATTTCCTTTGCTTCGAGTTGCTTCTTTGTGACCTTTCCCTGTGTTCTGTGAGGCTGTTTGTCTTGCATGTTATTATTTCCCGGGTGACCGTGCAGGGCGGCTGGCTCCATGCCACCCACGCCTGTTCTTGGTGGCATCTGTCCGAGGCCCTGGCACCTTTGCCCCACACACGGTCTCTTTCCTTGATGCCTTTGGGTGTCTCATCTCGTTCAAGACTGCGTCCCCATCTTTGTATTGATTGTTTTCTGAATTTTCTTCCGATGGTTTGTGCTTTCATGTTCCAACATTGAGTCTATATGGAACTCGGTTTTTGGATGTGGTGTGAGGTGTGGTCCAGCTTTCTTTCCTTCTGGCAAGTCATTTGTGTTAGCACTGTTTATTAAACAAACCACACTCCCCCTCCCTGTTGCATTAGAATGACACTTTGTCAGCTTTTCAAGGATGCATTTGTCAGAAACTGAAATACAGGCATTCCCTCGCAAGATCCGAACATCTGAAGTATTTTTGTAGCTTTTTCAGAGCGTTTGTTAAAGCCCGTGATTCATCCTCGTTACTTGCGTTCTATCGTACCTCTCTGTCCTGAAGGACATGCTTTATCTTAAATGTTCCCTACATGTTCCCTACACCTCATAGCATGATATTTGGCTCACAGTGTGTTCATTCTCAATTTCTGTGAAATAAAAGAGTAACTGTTTGCTTGACAGATATGTCACTTCTCCTTTGGTTCTGTGAGGTGTTTGGGGACTGCTTCCACTATTTTGTGAAGAGCCTGGGAAGATGATAGAATGTCAAGGAAAAAAAGAGTATCCGGGGACTTCCCTGGCGGTCCAGCGGTTAAGACTCCCGGCTTCCACTTCAGGGGACGCAGGTTTAATCCCTGGCCAGGGAACTAAGATCCCACATGTTGCACGATGCTGACAAAGAGTTAAAAAGTGAATAAATAGAAACTTAATAAAAGAGGCTCGCCACCGGTGAGCGTCCTGGGCGTTTGATCTGATGATGTTTTGAGTGTGGTGTCAGGCGTGTGCTGAGCAAGCACAGAGGGGTCTGAAAGGGGCCTGTGACGCCAGCATCTGCGTCTGCAGACCTGGGAGGGCTGCCCTGTGCCCTGAGCCCTGCGAACCCCAGGGCAGCCATGCACATGGCCAGCCCCTGGCCCTGCATCCCCAGCCCCCGCGCCCGCAGGTCCCACGTCCTCTGCCATCCCTGGTGCTGCTGGACTGTATACATGACACGGGCAGAGGCACCGTGGTCCGATTAGGTCAAATACTCCGGCTGAGCGAGAAAACACTGACACTAGCATCTGGGCGTATAGAACAATTCAACGCCACACTATCCTCCGGGAGAGGAGATAAAACAGATGATTCAGTACCCATGGACAGATAAAAATAATAATTATCAGAGGGCAGAAAGTGATGGGAGAGAATTAAAGATTACAGTAGCTTAGCACAGAATTAAGGTTAATTAACCAAACTCTGGCCACGCATGCGTTTCAATTGATCAATACAAACAAAAGGAGTGATACTGACTCATGGTACCGGCTAGTGGCCTGGTGGCTGCTCCCTCTCCCCGGCCTGAGTCCTCCCGGGCCCCTGAAGACCATGGGAATGCCCCCCTCTCCCACTCGGATCCTGGAGGGAAGCTGGGAGTGTGGCTTCCGCAGCGCCTCCGTCCACAGCTCCCCTCCTGCCCCGGGGCATCTGGACTCAGTAGCTCTTCATTTCTGACACTTGTGTCGCAAAGCACCACAGATCGGGCCTCAGGGACAGACTGTCTCCCAGCTCAGGAGGCCAGAAGTCCAAAACCAAGGTGTTGGCAGTAGGTTCTTTCTCGGGGACTCGGGGAGAAATGGATTTCCTGCCTCTCACCGCTGCAGTCCTTGGCATTCCTCGGCTTGGAGATGTGTCCCCCCTGGGTCTCTGCCTCGGTCAGCACGTGGCCTTCCCCTCTCTGGGTGTCTGCGCTGTCCTCCAATTCCCAGCAGGGCATCAGCCACCCTGGATCAGGGCCCACCCGAAGTGAATACGCCCTCATCGTATCTCCTTACCTCTGCAAAGACGCTCCTGCGCTCACAGGTGCCAGGTGTGTGGACGTGCACATATCTTTCCGGAGACAGTTTGACCACTGCAGGCTTAGACTTGGCGACCCCGAGGGCCTCCCAGCCCTGTCTTTCTGATTCCTCCAGGCTGAGTGGGCTTGCCTTCCCACCCTGCCCTTCTGCCGAGGGTCCTCAGGTGACAAGGGTGCCAGAGGGTGGGTGGGGACCCTATGCGGCCCCTCATGTTCGTTCGCAGGCTGCTAAGGCCGAGGGCAGTGGGGTTGGGGCTGGGGCATCCCACCCCACGTAGAGTGGTGGATGGAATCAACGCAAAAGACTTTAGGGGAACAAACCCTGACCCTGACCCCCACGCCCTCAGGAATCTTGGCTCCCTTCCTGGCCTCCGTCTGGGCCTGCAGCTGAGCTCCTTGTACCTCTTGTCTCTGATCTTTGCGTTCATTTGCAGCGTGTGAGACTGTTCTCCTTCTGGCTGGTTCAGACCATTTGGCGAGAATAACTTCACGAGCCTGGAATTAGACGCTGCACAAAAGTCTAAATACATAATGCATTTTGTAATTCTGTCACACTCAAAACAAGCTGTCAAAACTGTCTGGCATGACTTATCCTTAATAAATCCCTCGTCCCGTTAATTGCTCCTTATTCCACTGAATCGGAATTGTTCGACTCCACAATCGGGGAGGGATAAAGGGTTGCATTTGGAGGATTGTGCTGTTTTCCCAGTGCAAGAGGAGCCAGGCCTGGCAGTGGGCGCCGGGCAGCCCTTGGCGAGGGAGCTGGGTGGAACGTAGCACAACTTTGCATCTGCACTTTCAAATGGTTCTCTCCTTGGAAACTCTGGAGGGAAAGCAACGTGCTGATGGTCATGAGAAAGACAGCTGAGATGTGAGGCTGAGTCCCCTGACACTGGTTGTTCTCTACAAACAGTAGCTTTGGGGCCCTCCCATGGTGCCAGGTGTCTGCCCAGGGCAGTGCACTCCATGAAGGCTCGGGAGGAGTCATGCCTTCTGGCCCCCCACACTCAGAGAAGGGCTTTAGCCTCAAACGGACCTGACTAGCTTCTGGCTTCAGCATGTACCCAAGGTCTGTGACCTGGAGCAAGAGACCAACTTCTCAGTGGTGTGTCTGGGGAAGTGGGATGGGGCCCCCAGCCTTGGTGAAAGGAGCCCGGACAGGGGCAGCCTTGTGGATGGAGAGAAGGGCATCTCATTGGGAGAGGCCCCAGGAGCCACAGACATTTGCTGTGTCCGCTGTGGGGCCGGCTGTGTGGTACCAGAGGGAGAGGCAGGCCTGGCCTCCTGAATTCACTGAGTAAATCTCTCGAGGCTTCCATTTCCTGGCCTGCAATACCAGACAATACCCACCCCAGCAGTGTGTGTGTGTTGGGGGGGTGGTTCCTATATCAAAGCATGCAGTAAGCTCCACAACTGTAGTGACGGTGGCGTCACCGTGGGCGGGAGGAGAGCGGGGCCTGGGTAGAAGATGCTCTAGGCTCCCTGGGAGCCATGAGGCTCACTCAGTATCTGCATGTGTATCCACGGGTGTGTGCACACGTGTGTGTGTAAACACATCTGGAAGACCTGTTGTCGGGTCCTCCGGGAGAGAGGCACTGCGGGCCGCCAGGGCAGGGAGGACGCTGGGGTGGTGGGAGCTGGGGAAGCTGGAACACATCACTCAGGGGGGCGGGGCCGGGTGGGGATGGGGCAGCGGTCAGGGGCCCACCAGGAACCGGGGCTCAGCGCGCCAGAGGAGGGCTGGGCAAGAGTCTTCTGGAAACAACCAGACAGATTTACCGTGGACACTGAAATTCGAATAGCATTTCATTTTCACGTGTCACAAAATATTCTTTGGATTTTTTTCCCAGGCATTTGTAAATGTAAAAACCGGTCTTGGCTCATGGACACAAACCTCGAGGCCAACATGGCCCTGTGAGATTTCAGGTGGGGGCCAGACCACAGGTTTTGGGAGGACAGGGGCCACCTTAATTTTGTTCACTGCTGTCTCTTCACACCTAACCCAGTATCTGGAACCCAATAGTTCAGTTCAGTTTAGTCGCTCAGTCGTGTCTGACTCTTTGCGACCCCATGAACCGCAGCACACCAGGCCTCCCTGTCCATCACCAACTCCCGGAGTCCACCCAAACCCATGTCCAACGAGTCAGTGATGCCATCCAGCCATCTCATCCTCTGTCGTCCCCTTCTCCTCCTGCCTTCAATCTTTCCTAGCATCAGGGTCTTTTCTAATAAGTCAGCTCTTCGCATCAGGTGGCCAAAGGATTGGACTTTCAGCTTCAGCATCAGTCCTTCCAATGAACACCCAGGACTGATCTCCTTTAGGATGGACTGGCTGGATCTCCTTGCAGTCCAAGGGACTCTCAAGAGTCTTCTCCAACATCACAGTTCAAAAGCATCAATTCTTCTGCACTTGGCTTTCTTCACAGTCCAAATCTCACATCCATACATGACCACTGGAAAAACCATAGCCTTGACTAGATGGACCTTTGTTGGCAAAGTAATGTCTCTGCTTTTTAATATGCTATCTAGGTTGGTCATAACTTTCCTTCCAATGAGTAAGCATCTTTTAATTTCATGGCTGCAATCACCACCTGCAGTGATTTTGGAGCCCAGAAAAATAAAATCAGCCACTGTTTCCACTGTTTCCTCATCTATTTGCCATGAAGTGATAGGACATGCCATGATCTTAGTTTTCTGAATGTTGAGTTTTAAGCCAACTTTTTCACCCTCCACTTTCACTTTCATCAAAAGGCTCTTTAGTTCTTCTTCACTTTCTGCCATAAGGATGGTGTCATCTGCATATTTGAGGTTGTTGATATTTCTCCCAGCAATCTTCATTCCAGCTTGTGCTTCTTCCAGCCCAGCGTTTCTCATGATGTACTCTGCATAGAAGTTAAATAAGCAGGGTGACAGTATACAGCCTTGACGTACTCCTTTTCCTATTCGGAACCAGTCTGTTGCCCCATGTCCATTTCTAACTGTTGCTTCCTGACCTGCATACAGGGTTCTCAACAGGTTCTCAACAGGAACCCAACAGGTGCTCAGTAAACATCGGTCGCCTGATAGATTTCGCCATTTGGGTCTGTGGGCCTCTCCTCAGAACGTTCTCCTCGGAATGTTGTTCCGGCTCCCGCAAGGGTAGGGAACTTGCCCTGTCCTCAGGGTAGTCCACCCGTCCTGCTTCCCAGCCCCGCGCTCGCTGAGTGGAATTTAGCCATGCAGGTGGCCTCTGTGATCCTGGAGCCCAGTGGAGAGGTCCCGAAACTGTCACTCCACCCACGGCCCAGGCCCCACCCACAACACAGGCCCCACCCACAACACAGGCCCCACCCATGGCCCAGGCCCCACCCACGGCCCAGGCCCCCACCCACAACACAGGACCCACCCACAGCTCAGGCCCCACCCACGGCTCAGGCCCCACCCACAACACAGGCCCCACCCACGGCCCAGGCCCCACCCACGGCTCAGGCCCCACCCACGGCTCAGGCCCCACCCACAACACAGGCCCCACCCACGGCCCAGGCCCCACCTAAGGCCCAGGTCCCACCCACAGCTTCCCTTTGGGAGCGATAGGGGAATGTTTCTTACTCCCAATTTAGAAGTAAGTATAGAATATATTTAGAAATATAATCCTCCTCCAAGATCTGGGTGTTAAAGAGCAGAAAGATAACATTTATCCAGATGCACAGAAATCAGGAAGAAAGCTTTCACTTTACCTCTTGGAATTGTTCATTTTTATCCAATAGTGAAAGCTCGGCTCAAAAGGAACAAAACGACCTCAGGCTCAGCTCCTTTTGGAAGCGTCAGCAGGGGGCAAAGTGGAGACTGTACTGTGACCGAGCAGAGCCCCGTGGGCGCTGAGCGAAGCCGCAGGCCCTGTGATAAACCCCAGCCGTTGATCCTCTCACCGTCTCCCTGGAGCAGGTTTCTGAGGAACTCGGCACACAGGCCTGGAGGGAGCCGCTCCTCTTTAGGGAAACTGCTGAGGAACTTTGCCCTGACTGAGCTCGTAGTTTATTTTCACAGGTGTCTCTCTGTTAGGCAGACTGGGGTTCGTGGTCTGACCAGAAGCATCAGTAGATAAAACCAAATAGGACTTGGTTAGCCTACATTATGGAGAAGGAAATGGCAACCCACTCCAGAGTTCTTGCCTGGAGAATCCCAGGGACGGGGGAGCCTGGTGGGCTGCCGTCTATGGGGTCGCACAGAGTCGGACAGGACTGAAGCGACTTAGCAGCAGCAGCAGCCTACATTAAGGAACACGGCCTGAGAAAATAATCCAACAGGAGAAAAAGTACCTCATGTGCAGAAATGCTCAGAGCAGAATCATTCATCTCGTTTTAAATGTGGGCAACTCCCCACATGTCCAAAGTGAAGGGGCTTCGAGGAGGGTGTGGATTCTGATGGGTGCCCACCACCCGGATGATCGGACGATCATGGGGCCGGGGGCTCCCAGAAAGGCCTGTGATGGGGCAAGGGCGCAGTGGGGACACAGGAGGGGGATGGGGCCAGGGCCGGGCGGGATGCTGAGATGGCGGGCAGCTCCCCCCTTGCGTCTGAGCCCGGATGCTTGAATGTAACAGCACCTCCTTGCACACTTAGCTTGTGAAGGCGTTGATCTGGGGAGACGAGTTCACTGGCGGCCCTCAAGGAGGAAAACCAAACCAAACAAGCCAAACGTTCTCTGGGACAAGAACAAAGCTGACTTATGAACCGTCTCTCTTTTTTTAAATTAAAAAAAATTTTTCTTGGCGGTGCTGGGTGGTTTGTTACCACGGGGGCTTTCCTCTGGTTGTGGCAAGCGGACTCGACTCTAGTTGCGGTGTGCAGCCCGCTCATTGCGGTGGCGTCTCCTGTTGCAGAGCACAGGCCCAGCAGCTGTGGCTCACGGGCCCAGCTGCTCCGCGGCTGGCGGGATCCTCCCAGACCGGGGATGGGCCCGTGTGCCCCGCAATGGCAGCTGGACTCCCAGCCACTACACCCCCAGGGGAGTCCCCTCTCTGTCCTTCTGTGGAGAGAGGTGGGGGATCTCAATCAGACCCATGTTTTGCACCCATTATTTTGAGCTTTTAAGAGATGCTACAGACCTAGAACCCAAGAATTAGCAAGAAAGCAGAAACACTGATGACCCTTCTCCCTGGACAGGGGACGGTGGCTCCCTACACACTTCAGGAGTTTACTGATCACTGGCCTCCATTGCACCTGAAGCTACAACACATCTGGTCACCACCCCATGACTCACTGGCTCAGAACTGGGTGCTCCTTTTTTTCTGTTTTTTGGCATTTCCCTGCAGCATGTGAGACCCTAGCTCCCCAACCAGAGATCAAACCCATGCCCCTGCATTGAGAGCTTGGAGTCTTAACCACTAGAATGCCAGTTAAGTTCAGTTGCTCAGTCCTGGCTGACTGCGACCCCATGGACTGCAGCACACCAGGCCTCCCTGTTCATCACCAACTCCTAGAGTTTACTCAAACTCATGTCCATCGAGTCAGTGATGCCATCCAGCCATCTCATCCTCTGTCATCCCCTTTTCCTCCCACCTTCAATCTTTCCCAGCATCAGAGTCTTTTCCAAGGAGTCAGTTCTTCGCATCAGGTGGCCAAAGGATTGGTGTTCCAGCTTAAGCATCAGTCCTTCCACTGAATATTTAGGACTGATTTCCTTTATGATTGACTGGTTTGATCTTGCATTCCAAGGGATTCTCAAGTCTTCTCCAACACCACAGTTCAAAAGCATCAATTCTTTGATGCTCAGCTTTCTTCACAGTCCAACTCTCACATCCATACATGACCACTGGAAAAACCATCGCCTTGACTAGACAGACCTTTGTTGGCAAAGTAATGTCTCTGTTTTTAATGTGCTTTCTAGGTTTGTCATAGCTTTTCTTCTAAGGAGCAAGTGTCTTTTAATTTCATGGCTGCAGTCACCATCTGCAGTGATTTTGGAGTCTAAGAAAATAAAGTCTCTTACTGTTTCCATTGTTTCCCCACCTATTTGCCATGAGATTCTGGGACTGGATGCCATGATCTTCGTTTTTTGAATGTTGAGATTTTAAACCAGCTTTTTTACTCTCCTCTTTCACTTTCAAGAGGCTCTTTAGTTCTTCTTCGCTTTCTGCCATAAGAGTTGTGTCATCTGCATATCTGAGGTTATTGATATTTCTCCTGGCAATCTTGACTCCAGCTTGTGCTTCATCCAGTCCAGAGTACTCTGCATATAAGTTAAACAAGCAGGGTGACAATATACAGCCTTGATGTACTCCATTTCCTGTTTGGAACCAGTCTGTTGTTCCATGTCCTGTTCTAACTGTTGCTTCCTGACCTGCATATAGATTTCTCAAGAGGCAGGTGAGGTGGTCTGTTATTCCCATCTCTTTAAGAATTTTCCACAGTTTGTTGTGATCCACACAGTCAAAGGCTTTGACATAGTAAATAAAGCAGGAGTAGATGTTTTTCTGGAACTCTCTTGCTTTTTCTGTGATCCAGCGGATGTTGGCAATTTGATCTCTGGTTCCTCTGCTTTTCTAAATCCAGCTTGAACATCTGGAAGTTCTTGGTTCACGTACTGTTGAAGCCTGGCTTGGATAATTTTGAGCATTACTTTACTAGCGTGTGAGATGAGTGCAATTGTACGGTAGTTTGAGCATTCTTTGGCATTGCCTTTCTTTGGGATTGGAATGAAAACTGACCTTTTCCAGTCCTGTGGCCACTGCTGAGTTTTCCAAATTTGTTGGCATATTGAGTGCAGCACTTTCACAGCATCATCTTTTAGGATTTGAAATAGCTAAGCAGGAAGCTAGGGAAATCCCCAAACTTTTTGGGGGGGTTTCTGAGACAAAGGAACTTCCGAGCCTGGAAGAGATGCAGGATCTCAAATGTCGTGTTAAAGCTGTTTTAAAGCTGCTAGCGTTGGGTGACCTGAGTTTGACGCATCAGAGAAAACACGACCCTTTTCTGTTCTAATGTTTCTTACTCCACGGCCTGGGCGCCAGGCTGGGGCAGGAGGGTGTGCCCTGATGTGGACTCCCAGTTTGAGACGCTCGCCCTGGCACCAGGACCTCCCAGCAAAGTCACACTGGGGACCACACCCCTGCCTGGTGTGGGTTTGCAGAACTGCGTGAGAGAAAAATAATGCCACGGAGAATGGGCTCATTGTTTGCTGTTTTCAGTGTTCAGCCTTGTAATCTCCCCTCAAGCCAGGGGTCCAGGAAGGCTGTGCCCCTCACCGTCCTCCATGGCCCCTTCAGTTTTCTCTGCTTGTGCATGCAAGATCTGTGCCCTGGGTCTGCGTGTGCTCACTCATGAACTGCTGTCTCACTCAGCTCAGCGCTCGTATGGTAACTGGGGGGGCGGGGGGTAGTGAGGTCCGTCGACAGGTGCTGTCCGGTCTGAGGACCCAGGCCTCTTTGCGGGTCACCCCACACGCGTTTCTAAGGACGAGCAGCCCCCTCTTGCCACTGCCGCCCCGAGCGTCAGCAGGGTCCTAGGCCGTGATGCCCCTCCCTGTGCATGCGGTGCCCAAGGGGCTCGGGGACGGGTAGGATGGCAGCAGGTCTGGGGGGGTCGTGGGGTCCTGAAGCCAAAACTGCTGGGCCTCGGACCACGCTTTGAGTACCACGGGTCTGGACACCTGTGGCTGACAGCTCTCAGATTCTGAGAGGACGGGAAGGGGCGAGGACGGTGAGAGGTCCTCAGGCTGGCTATTCAAGGCACTGCGTCGGAGTCCCAGGACTGTCTGCTAGCCCACCGGTAGGGAGGCTGCAAAGATGGGCCTGTGCGCCTTCAGCCCGCGTCACCTGGAAGGCAATCTACACGCTAAAACAGTCGGCGTCCATCCGAGGGAAGGAAATCAGGTCCCTTTACATCTGTGGGGCATGCCATACTCTCGGAGGGTCTTCCTGCCAGTTACCTCCCCTGGTCAGGCACACGAGAGCAGCTGGCGCTTTCACCCCAGGTTTAAAGGCCAAGCCTCTGGCGAGCGAGGAGCCAGCGTGTGTTCCAGCCCTCCGTAGGTTGTAGGCGGGGCCAGACCAGGGTGGAGCTGTTTGGAGGGACTGTGTAGGGTCCCCCCGGCTCAGACGGGATCACAGCACACGTGCCAGCCCGCGGTGTGTGTCCCTCTGTGTCCCCTTGTGACGGCAGGCACTCGAGCAGCCTGGGTCACCTCTTGGGTGTGAGAGGTGAGAATCGCAGGACTTCAGGCCGGGGCTCAACATGGTCTGGGACTGTGTTATGAGGTCAGCTGCCAAAGTCCCACAGACCAGGCGGCTTAAACAGCAGAAAAGTATTGCCTGCAGTCTGGGGCTGGGAATCCCAACCAGGTGTGGGCAGGGCCGGTTCCCCCCAGCCCCTCTCCTGTCCGCTTGATGCCCTCCTCCCCCCGCCCCGCTGTGTCCGCACACGTTGCCCCTCTGTGCGTGTCTGTGTGCTGAACCCGTCTCGTGAGGACGCTGGTCGGATCCGGGCAGGGCCGTCGGGACTGGTCACCTCAGCTTACCTTGCTGTTGCCGCTCAGTCGCTCAGTCATGTCCGACTCTTTGTGACCCCGGGGACTGCAGCACGCCAGGCTTCCCGTCCTTCACCAGCTCCCAGAGTTTGTTTGATGTCCACTGAGTCGGTGATGCCATCCAACCAGCCCATCCTCGGCCGCCCCTTCTCCTCCTGCCCCCCGTCCTTCCCAGAATCAGGGTTTCACCTTACTCACCTCTTTACCGGCCCCACCAACTGAGGTCTGGGGGGATGGCCCTGCAGGCCGCTCGGTGGGAGGCAGCACGGGTGCCGACTGAAACGGTGCTGCCCTGTGGGGCCCCGGCAAGTCGCCCCTGTCGGAGCCTCAGTCTCCCCACTTGGGAGGGGGTCTTCAAGGCCTTCCTGCCCCCAGCGTCTGCGCGGCTGAGTCCTCAGCATGATGGCCTGCCCGCGTCACGGCTGCAGAAGGAAGCCTCTGGGCCGGGGCTACTCAGCCAGGACAGGCGGCAAAACACTCACCTCACCCCCTCAAAACTATCATTTCAGGATAGAATAAGGTAAGCTATGTCCCCAAACTGACGTTTAACAAACAATCCGGAGGGATTCTGCCATAGCTCACACTGGCCAGGAGCTCCCTTTTGAACCAGTCCTCAGGACATGGGACATCTTTGAATCTGCATGGGTTTAAGTTTAGCTGCCTCCGCAGTGCGTGTCCTTCATCTGAGGTCCAAGGGGAGACCGTCCTCAGCCTTCTGGACATGCCTAAGACCTTTTTTCCCCAAGTGGGAAGACAGGGGCTGTGCTGGGCTTGGATCTTGTACAAAGAGGAGGACGCTCAGAAGTGCACACATGGACACTCACATATACACACGTGCACATGGACACATACACAGAGACACTCATGCACACACACACATGCACACAGAGATACACTCGGACACACAGACACATGTACATAAGACCCACATGCACATACACATGTGCACACATAGACACACACGGACACACACAGACACATACATACAGACCCACATGCACACAGAGATACACTCAGACACACAGACACAGGTACATAAGATCCACATGCACACACACGTGCACACAGAGATACACACGGACACACACACACGTACATAAGACCCACATGCACATACACACATGCACATGGACACATACACAGAGACACTCATGCACACAGAGATACACTTGGACACACAGACACATGTACATAAGACCCACATGCACACACACACATGCACACAGAAATACGGACACACAGACACATGTACATAAGACCCACATGCACACACACGTGCACACATAGAGACACACAGACACACAGACACATGCATACAGACCCACATGCACATACACACATGCACACAGAGATACACTCGGACACACAGACACATGTACATAAGACCCACATGCACATACACACGTGCACATGGACACATACACAGAGACACTCATGCACACACACACATGCACACAGAGATACACTCAGACACACAGACACATGTACATAAGACCCACATGCACATACACACGTGCACACATATACACACACGGACACACACACATACATACAGACCCACGTGCACATACACACATGCACACAGAGATATACTCAGACATACAGACACATGTACATAAGACCCACATGTGCACACACGTGCACACATAGAGACACATGGACACACAGATACATGAGACCCACGTGCACATACACACATGCTCACAGAGATACACTCGGACACACAGACACATGTACATAAGACCCACATGCACACACACGTGCACACATAGAGACACACGGACACACACGGACACATACATACAGACCCACGTGCACATACACACGTGCACACAGAGATACACTCGGACACACAGACACATGTGCGTAAGACCCACATGTATACACACACATGCACACATAGACACACATGGACACACACAGACACATACATACAGACCCACATGCACACGCACACATAGACACACATAGACACACAAGGACACACACAGACACATACATACAGACTCACATGCACACAGAGATACACAGGGCCACACAGGCACACATGAGAACAGACCCACATGCACATGTGCACACACACACAGACATACATAGACACACAGGCACCCAAGGACACACACAGACACACATACATACAGACCCGCATGCACATACAGACCCGCATGCACACACATGCACACACATACACACAGCTGTGCACCAAGAATGTTTCTGGAGGATGGAGAGCTGGGCTTTGGGGTCTGGGGGAGGCGTTCTAGGGGGAGGCATCAGTCTTACTTTTTACTCTATGCTTTTGTTGCTTTCGGATTTAAAACAAAAATCAAGTGAATGTGTTACTTTTTCTATTTAAAACTATTTTTAAAGAAAGGCTTTTCTTTGCGGCCAGCGGGAACACATCTGTGTGCTCATGTTTCCACAATGAGGGAGATGAAACACCCCGGGTTTCTGAACTGATCCCAGTCTTCGTCCTTTTCCTCTGAGAGTGCTAAGACTTTCAAACGAGATCTCACAGGGATGACGCAACCGGGAAATGCCACAACAGAGTTCCCGTAGGTGACTTTTCACTTCTTCTATTCCAGGAAGCAGTTTGCAGAAGTGGTTAGAAATGGATGCTTACTGTGTTTTCAGAAGCAAGATGGTGAAAGACTGGCAGATTTGGGAGGTGGGGGGCAGGAAATTGTAACATAAGGACGGGGTATGTATTTATGTGATCTTTAGCTAAACTGATAGACAAGGAGTCATATTATCATCCACCGGGATTTATTGGCTCTCTTCCAGGCAGTCTTGTTCAAGTATTTCTTTGTAATTTTATGCAGAGTCACAGGAAAGTCCCCTTTAAAAAGCCTGAATTAGAGAGGTAAGTTTGTCTGATACGGAGATGGAGTTGAATAAATATTGTTGACTGAATGAACACATTCCCACCACCTCTATCACTGCTGCAGTTCTTAGCGCCTTTGCCCTTTTAAGCACTGTCACTTTCTTCTATTACTTTTTTTCTAATCTGCAAAATCCTTCCGGGGTAAGCCAGCAGAGGTCAAAGCTCAGAAGCAGCGTGAAAAGGTCGCCCTAAATCCTCTCTTGGAGC
This sequence comes from Odocoileus virginianus, assembly GCF_023699985.2. Taxonomy (NCBI): domain Eukaryota; kingdom Metazoa; phylum Chordata; class Mammalia; order Artiodactyla; family Cervidae; genus Odocoileus; species Odocoileus virginianus. The sequence continues at coordinate 2,546,307 of NC_069674.1, forward strand.
GACTTGAACAAAGAGTGAAAAATTGCAACATTTTTCACATGGACAGTTGTGTTTCAGTTCACCTAAAAATGTGTGAAAAGTAAACTTGCTTAAAAGACTAATAGAATACTTTTCAAGATGAGAAGTCAAATGGCCCTGCCAATTTTGTATTTAATAATGAAAAGAAAGTATATATTTTTTAACTTTAGGAAGTCGAATTGAGTTCAATGACCCCCATTTGGAGTTCATTAATGGTGATCCATTATGCAATTTTTCTATACTTTCAAGTTTTCCATATTGTTTAGCTGAAAACAGGCTCCAGAACTTTTAAAAAACGTGATTGAAATTTTAATAGTTTTGAATTCCAGGAAAAATTTCCCCCCAATCACATTATTATTTTATTATTGCTATTTTTCTCACAATCTGAGCGTATACTTTATGTTGACATAATACGTCCAGGAATAAAAATAGGAAACACTTGCAAAATATTTATTTCAAATGATGACTTTTTCTCAGTATTCAGATTAAAGGAGGCAAAATTTTTGATGTTGTTTTCATAAATTTATTGTGTCATTTGTGGTAAATTGTGCTGCAGTCTTTGTATTTTTGCCCCCAAGGTTTTATTGATTGCACAAATTCACCTGTTTTAACATCAAATTTATGTAACTGAAAAAGCTAATATTAATTCTGTTATATATTGGCTGGCTTTGGCTCTCTGAACAAAGGCTGCTTAAAATCTCTCTTATTGATTAAGTCCAGATGGGATTCATTTTTTCTGATATACAGAACACTGGAAAATTTATCAACCTTTATTATTCTTCATCAAAATGAGCTTCTTTAGATTTCTAATTATATTGTCCAATAAAACTAAACAGTCAATGCTATTTGCATATTATATGAAGAAGTGTCACACAACAAACTCATAGCAGTCAATTAACATAAAAGCTAATTATATATCTCATCAACTTACAAGTTTCTAAATTCATGCTCTCCCTGTTGTAGCCTAAAGCAAAGGAGGTTTGAATTTTCACTCCTAAATATTGACTTTTAACTAATATCAGAAGTGATTTCAGTATTTTTATGGATGAAAAGTTAGTGATTAAAGCAGATGTAATATTTGCTGTAATGCAATTAAAATTTTTACAATAATGAAACCTCTAGGAAGAAAACCTTTGCAATAACGTGAAACTAAGCAGGTTGAGTGTTGGTTTCCTATCTCAGGGACCTTCCAAAATAAGCGTCCAGATAAGTAAGATTTATTTGAGATTGTCAGGCTGTTACGAAGGAGACAGTATACCACAAGGACAGTTTTCATGTCCGACTGTACGCTGTAACATAATTGTATTGCTGCCTGATTGTGATAGCTATCAAGCAAGAAATTTGCTACAAGATTAACAGAGACAGTAATGAACGAACACGGAAAGCACCCTGTAATTGACTGTTATTAAAGTGTTGCCATAGTGGTTCGGAATAATTCCCTAACTCCAGCTTTCTAGAGAAACTGAAGCCAAAACTTTCAGCTACCTTTTTCTGTTTTCAAGTAGGAATATGAGTACCTCCTCCCATCCCCATGTCATTGCTCACAGAACAAGCACATGGTCAGAAGGGGCCTAAAGGGGAAAAAAAAAAAAAAAAAGTCATAGCTAGGTTTCAGAATGAGAAAACTTAGGATTTTACTCTGAGGGTGCACTGAGACAGTAACGAAATCGAAACGGATGGTTTTTGTATTTATAACTGATACCAAATGAGTCCATGTGTAAAAGCAACGGCTGGTGAATCGGTTTTCTCCCGATACAATGATGGCGGCCTTTTTCATTCATATTTTAATGAGGTTAGTATCTCTGAGACCCTCCTCCCAGGACGGAGGCAACACTCCCCTGAGACTACAATAGGAGTTGCTTTATTGACAAGTGCTATTCAAAATCTTCATAGTATAGAAAGAAAGCCTCAGTTTTATTCCACTTGTCTCAATACTTATTGCACTCTTAAAATCAAAACACTTTGAGGGGAGAAAAAGCCTCAATTATTCCCCGAACAGTCTTTAAATTTAGTGAAAGTAGTTCAGCTAAGTGGAATCATTTTAAACCCTAGTTGTGTGCATTTTAAAAGTGGAATCATGTTAAACCCTAATTGTGTGCATTTTAATAAATGTATAAATAGCTGCCATGCATAAGTACCGTTTTCTTTAAAATTTTCTCGCAAAATCAGATGCTTTGATTGGGATTTTAGGTCAATTTTAAAAAAAATATTTCTGTAGAGTGGACTGTACTAGTCTCCTGCTGTGTGTTTTTCTTTCTTGCTCTCAGTGAAGACTGTAAAACGGCATTTTCTGAGCTCTCTGCCAGCAACATTTCCTACTCTTTCTATTAAAGAACGTTTACTAGAAAGAGCCAGCTAATTACATCAAAAAGCCAGTTAGCCTTCAAAGATGTATGAAATCCACAAAACTCACGTGTTGATCCCTGGATATAACACATTTGTGTTAAAATTGGTGCAATACTAGTCTATTCGGACATACAAAATCCCACTTTCAAAACAAGAAAAACAATCCTGTTTCGTAGAAAGTTATCACATGGCGATGATTTTTTTGTTTTTTGGTTTGTTTGTTTTTAAAGCACCAACGGGAAATAAATAAAATGGCTCTCAAAAGTAAGTTGTGGAAGGTCTCACGTTATTAACACTGATCTGTTCAGATCTTACATACTGAGGGTTTTTGCATGCCGCTCAGAACGTCAGGTCTGTTTTAAAATACGATTTCGAAAGTGGGTCTCGGCGCCTCGGGAACTAGTGTGGTGTATTCGTCCAGGGTTCCAAAAGCACCCTCCAGCACGCGGAGCCTCTCTTTTCAGTGACAGCGTCTCCCCAATGCTTACGGTAAGACTGGGGACAGGGCTAGGGAGGGGCAGAGAGAATGCATTCCCGATGACAGGTTTCTAAACGAAAGCGCCAGCTCTTCACTTGGAGGTTAAAGTGCCGCTTTGTTGACATCCATAAAGTGCTAGGAGCCTCTTGCTATGGACCAGACCGGGAAATACACGGCAGCACTCGCCTGGCAGAATGAAGACCATACTCATTCTGTTCACGATCTGCTTGACTAATTGTAATTTAAGAACTGACTTCTCTTTTCTAGCTTTTAAGTCCCAACACGTATTTAATCTTTCGTCTCCGTAAGTCCATAAAGCAGATTCTGTCGGTTAACCTATGTTTTTGGTTGTGTTTACAACTTAGGAGGCTTACACGGCACAATTAGAAGTGTGACTACATCGTATTCATTGTGGTTCGATTGTGCACTTTCAGCTACTCTTTAAGGGTCTTCTGATTGTAGACATTTTTAAAAAATCACTCATTAAAAACAAACAAACGGTATTTTAGCGAATAAAGGATGTTGCAGTAAACTCCAGTTTAACAATCGACTTAATTGCCAAGTGACCGCAGGGGCCTTGAAAGCAGCTCGGAGTCGGTCTCCAGGTTCGCCAGGAGAAGGTGGGAAATTTCACCCCCACGCCCGTGGTGGGGCCGGTGGAACGTTCCCGCGCTGCCCTTTCCCTTCGCACAGAGTTGGCTCCTTGCTGAGACGGGGGGTGAGCGCAGGGCCGCCGGCGTGGTCGGGGCTGCAAGCAGGTTTGCGCGCAGGGGCGCGGGGCGCGGGCGGCGGGCGGGGCGCGGGGCCTTTGTGCGCCCGGAGCGCGCCCGTGAGCGCCGCGCGGTCGCCGGCACCGGAAGGGTTCACACTGCGTCTGAAAGGGGGACAATGGAGGCGCGGTATCTGCACAGCGCCGAAATCGAGTTCATTTGTGATCCGGCCCCTTTCACCCCGGTTGTCAGGCAAACTTCCTACTTTGATCAGCAGAGGGTGAAGAGGCAGAAAGGCCCGCGGAGGCCGGGGCCGCGGCGCGCCCGCGGCGCCCTTGGCGGGTCCCCGCCCCCTTCCGGAAGGAGCCGCGGGGACGCGGCCTCCTGCACCTTGACCTGTCTAGACGGCCCCCGAGTTGGTTTTTTTCTTTTTTTGTCACGGTTACCAAGGGCGCGGGGTGCTCTTTGACCCCCGTGCGGGGCGAACGTGGTGGTCACAGGGTCCCCTGAATCCTCGCCGGATTCCGGAGGGAGAGGGGCGCGCGGACTCCCGCACGGGCTGCTCCAAAGACAACGCGCTGACGGCCGCGCCCCGCCAGCGGGGACACGCCGTCCGCCCGGCTTCTTCCCGCCCCGCGGCCCCCGGCCCTGCCCCGGACCCCGGAGGCCACCGAGGGGCCAGGAGGCTGCGGAGCGCGAGCCCGGGCCTGGGCCCAGCTCGAGGGGTGCGCGGCCGTAGAGACCCCGCGCGCTCCGGCTCCTGTCTGTCGGTTTCTCGCAAGTAAATAGATAATAACAGCCTTTCTCTGTGGCTCAGAGCCTTCTGCATGTTCCGTGATTTTCAGAAATTATCTCCTGTAGAAGGATAGTTGCTAGTTTGAATAGTTTTTCTTCTGGCCACTTTCAAATATAGCACCTGTTAAAAACCGGAATTTAAGCCAACCTCTTAAATGCTGTAAATAATACAGCTGGGCAGTAACCGGACAGGAAAACTGTTTGCCCGCGCGGAGGGTGGGGGCGGGGTGCGGCCACGTGCATTCGGGGGGATGGCTCTTAAGTAACACTAACATTAAGTCAAGTTTCCTGCCTTTTTCGTTTTTGTTTTTTTCTTCGTAGATCCCCTTAGCCCAGTCGGAGGTATTCCTCACAGACCTCCTGGACAAAGTGTGCGAGCGGATGAATGACTACAGACTCGAAGAAGACCCCGTGACGAAGGAGAAGACTTTCAAGAGATTTGCTCCGAGGAAAGGAGACAAAATATACAAAGAATTTAAAAAATTCTATTTTTATTCAGATGCTTACAGACCTTTGAAATTCGCGGTAAGCTGTTTTTCCGCAGAGGAATCCTATGCTCCGTGAACGCGTTTTGGGTACTTTAAAGAAATTTCTTGCTCTTTGGGATTTTGTTGAGTTTCAAGACAGGCCCATTAAATGTTGTCTGTTAGCGTTGTTGTCCTGCTGCTTTCTCGGTGTTAACCAGGCGCTCAGAGACTTGCCTTTCGCATCACTGGGGGGCTGTGGTATTTTCATCTCCATGGAGACACTTAAGTGATATTTTCCAGAAAGTGTGTTACAAGTCCCAGTGACTTGGAGGCACCGTTTGCAGGTTGCTTTGCTCCCAGGGACGGTGGGGAAGGGGACTCAGTCAGTCCCATGGGCGGGCAGCTCTTCTACAGGCTCCCGTGTCAGGCAATAGGGGCCGTGGTCCTGAGATTAAAACCTAAATTAAAATGAGTGCTGTTTTCAAATATGGATAGCCACGCAATAGAGGGAGAGTGACGCATGTCACTTTTTTCTCCTCGGGCTTCACAGAAGAGGGAGAGTTCTTTCTCCTCTGGAGTTAATTCAACAATTTTAGCACAGACTTGGTTAAACAAAGGCTTAGGGATGTTCGTCGGCCTTGTGGCACATTTCATAATGTTTACTTTACGTGGACGGTGGCCTCTGACTCAGAATGTGCCCACCAAATATATGGCAAGAGATTTCACTTTACTTATGCTGTTGAGTCAGACCATGATGGGAAAGCCTGTTTAAGAAATGTCTGTGGTTCACACAGTGGCCAAAATGTCAGACATGCCGACCCCCTGATAGAAGGGCTGCAGCTGACTTTGGACGATTTCGTTTTAATTAAAAAGTCAAGGCAATAATTCAGGGCTGAAAATACTATAGCATGGGGACTGCAGAGAGGAAGTGTGCTTATATTTCACAGGTCTTCCACAAACACGTGATAGTGGAAGTTAAATATTTTTAAATGCCATTTAAAATTTTTTATAGTCTCACTTAATGAACTCAGAAAATGAGTTCCAAGTCTCCAGTGAACACCCTTTAGCATCACGGTTCCTAAGAGTGTAAGCTTGTGTTTCCCCAAGGCAGACGCATACTCTAGTCAGAATTTAAGGGTTACAGAGGCATGGGTACATTTGAGCACCCTCTTTTCAGAAATGTCAGATTTGCGGGCAGAGGGTGGGGGGAGTGAAGTGAAATTACAGATGGATCTAACTGTTAGGAAAAGAAAGTTTCCCGAGTGACTGACAAGCCGTTATCCAGAGTGCAATGGAAGATGCATTTGTGTTTTCATTGCTGAGAAAGCTTAATTGTTTTCACATTTCAGATCCTGCTTTAGAACCACAAAATGGATTGTTATGTTAAATATAAAGGAAACTGGTTTAACCATTTTAAGGAGCCATGTTCTTTAAAGTTTCCAAAAAACAAAATAACAACAGCAACAACAACAAAAATAACCCACCAAAAAAGCGAAGACTTTTCAGCTCCATAAGTAGGAGCGCCGCCCCCCCTTCCTGTTCCTTGCATTCCATTCCAGTTTGAGGAAGAGAAACAAATACAAAGAACCATTTTCCTGCGGTACCCTCATCTTTCAACAGGACTAATCAGTCAGCTGAGTCTCGGGGAAAATGATGCAATTAGCATTCTGGGGAGAGGGTTAATCCAATGCAATGATGTCTTAAACCAAAAGGGCTAATAAAAATGGACCACCTTGGTAACATGATTTTCTGTTTTTAGCTAATAAAACTGTGACAAGTCCTTCCTAGCAAGATGTCCTGTGAGCGCACATCTATCCACGTCTGTTGTTGTTCTGTTTCTGCAGTGTGAGACTATAATAGAAGAGTTCGAAGATGAAATATTTTCACTTATCACCCAGGAGGCACACCACCTCGCTGACACGCTGTGCGGTGGAAAGTCAGGTACTGTGTCTGATGTGGCGGCGCCCTCTCCCAGGCCCACCCCTCTCCCGCTCAGCAGCTTTTTTTCCATTTTTTTTCAAACCGAGCCTGTCTCCCCGCCAGGGCTGGTCTCTACTGAATCAGAGAAGACACCAGGTGAGGGGAGCAAACAAACCCACCTCGGGGCTGTGTGGCCTTGTTGCTTGCACTTCTGCACCTCGGCAGAAGTGAATTCACACATGCTTGGCTTCCAGCCGGGAAGGAGCACAGGCTTGGTCAGCCCTGCCTGGGTCCAAAGCACTTCTCCTTTTAAACTTTTAGAGCTGGGTTCTCCACTCTGGACCAGGGAAGGATTTCTTTATGACTTGCCTGCTCACCTGCACCAATAGACAGTGGGGTCCCTTTAGTAAGAAATATCTAATGTTTTCCTGTTGGTTTATTTGGGCTGGAATTTTTTTTTTCAAGTTCCTTTCCCCAAATATCTACTTCTTAAAACTTTTTTTTTTTCTGGTGTGGAAAATAATATTTGATTCGTATTCTTAAACACACTCATACATACACACAACCAGAAGCTAGAAAACACTGCCAAAACTTTATTTCCTATATACAGAGTTGAAACACAGGATCACCCCGACCCTCCATTCTGCTTAAACACAGGCCTTTTAGTCTGTGTCATTTTGACACTTTTAAAATAGGTTTATAAGAATGTGGCACAGGTTGTACATTGTTTTCAGATATCTTTGAAAAAAATGGATGTGATATATGGAGACAATGATTGAAAGCTGGGGAAATACTTTTATGCAATTATGCAAGCCTCAGATGTCTAGCATTCAGCAATTGTTTATAATAAAATATGATATACCTGCATCCATAGAATCAAATTTAGTGCCAAAGTCCTTAAAATAATAGTTACTGTGATTTGAAGATAAATATTTGTCATTCGAAGTTATTGAACAAGAAAGTAATAGATTTCCATTAACATGACGAAGTTTTCTTACTGAGTAGATAATGGGGGTTGTTCTCTGTTTAAAATCCAGTTTGGTTGGGAGTTTGAAGACCACAGTGAAATAATATAGTCAGAATATAGCCAGGAGTTCCAGAGCTTTTTCCATTGATTTTGGATATGTACTGTTGTAAGTGGTGAACGTCACATAATTGAAGTGAACTTCACATCATCACAATTTCCCAAAGAAATTATTTTTGAAGGTTTTCAAGCAATTCAGAGATGAATGTGTGTGTTAGGATGTAAGCAAAAATGTAATGAACAAGATTGGGAATATTTATTTTTCTGTTTTTCCTCAAAGGGTTTGGGCTTGTCATTATCATCTTTGCTATATGAATACCTGCTCAGATATTATGGAAGTCTCTGGAAAGTTTCGCCAACTTTTTATGGCAGGAGTTGCTTCAAATAATAAGATTCTGAGGAAACGCTGTTTCCAAGTGCAGCAGTTGGGCTTAATTTCAATTATAGTAACTATCTCTTTTCATTCCTTCCGTATGTTTATAATTGGAAATAAAAATTAATATATCCTAAAGAAAATGCAGTGTAAAGCATAAACTTAAGATGTGTGCTGTATTACTAGTGTAAAATAAAACATGATCAAATCATTCTTAATAGTATCAATTTTTAAAAGACTGATTAAGTGTTTACTGTAAACATAAGTATCAGTGCACCAGACCTATTGAGATCACAAGGTGACCACTCCAAAGGCTTCTCCGCCACATGGCTGCTACCTAGTGAAGTGGAGTGAGCTTTTTCAGGCTGTTTCTTTGTGAAACATACTTATGGGTACTCTAAATAATTTATAAATAAAAATTAGGAATCCATTAATCCTAAAAAGAGGCAAGAGTCCCTGCCCCTCCTAACTGCCCCCCCCCCCCCATCATTGACGTATGTAAACCACACAGCAAGGTCAAGGGTTTTCCAAACTTAAAAATTATTGTCAGGAAAAAGCTGAAGTGACACAGTAATGAGAATAATCCTAAGTCATGACTGCAGCCAACAAAGAAATAGTATGTTTTAACATATCAGGATGGTTTTAGAAATCTGTGTAAAAGGTGAGGCTCTCGTATGGTAGAGAAACTCCAGATGCTTTTAACGTAACCTGAAATACAAGCACAGTGAGTTTTCTGTGGCAGCACGCGCGTCAGCCTGTGTTCTGTAAAGATGAGGCTTTGTTTTATCCTGTTCTGCCACCGCTTTGCTGCGATCCCTCTGCACGTCTAAGTGATGTTTTAGAGAGATGACCGTGTGTGTGTGCGTGTGCGTATGTGTACTGGAGGTTATGAAACTACATTAACCAATACTTGACCTATATACTATGAACAACCACTATACTGAGGGCTCATAAAATGTCTACATTGCTTTTAGGGAGATTAATAATCTTTTCAAAGGTAGATATTTTTAGAACTAGAAGTTTGGTTGGAAGGTTAATATACTTTATATACACCTTATATATTTGTGTGTGTGAGAGAGAATTTTGCTTTTTTTCTAGTTAAGGTAGACCTTTTCACTTTAATAGTTAGCATGGGAGCAGATCAGTGCTTATTCACAGACTTCAGCATTTCAGCTTTAGAGGTATAAATGACCTAGAAAATTTCTGTAAGGTATTTAAAGTGTATATCATGCTGATTTGATATGTGCATCCATCTAGTTAATTAACACAAGTATGATCGTTTAAAATACAGGAATCTAAGGCCCACTCCTACACACAAATACATGGGGAGTAATGGAGAAAACATGTTAAATTTAAGATGACTGTGTTTGGCTTTAAAAATAATACTTCTGTGAGATTTTCATAAACGTGTTATCTTTTTGATGAGTGAAAAACATCTTGGTGAAGTGCTATGGGTTTGCAGGTAGACCTGCAGATGCCACTGTAGTTTTATTCAGTGGACAGAAGAAAAGTTATCAAGTGCACTCTGTTTTAGGGGCATGAGACATCAGTAGTGGTATAGGGCTATTTCTTACATATCTCCTTTTTCTTCTAGGCAGAAAATAAGAGTTCATTAGATTTTCCTAGTTGAATGTTTTGTGGCACATGACCCAGTCTTCTCTAGATTGTCATTTTAATGTCTTGAAGTAAAAATAGTATTTTAAAATCTTAATAAGATACAAGGTCATGATTAAAAAAATGGCTATATTTCACTCAAGGTTAAACATGTCACTCTAGATTATGGATGAATGGATTCTTTGGTTTGTGGAGGTATTCATTAAGAAGAGTGAGTTTATAAATATAAATACATAAATATGTTTTTTATACATATCACTTCTGCTTTGGTATCAAATCTTAGCATTTAAAAAAACATGAGACCAATAAGAATTTGTGACATGATCATTTTGAATGGCCACCTAAGGAATAAGGTCTCAAGTATTCTGAAATGGTTAGCCTGCATTTAAAGTAAAAGCATTTTGACCTTTCTGTATAGACTTTCAAGCATTAAAGAGAGTGGTAAATTCTAATATTAAAAATAATTACTTTCAAAGCAAATACATGATACAAAATAACACAAAGGCTAGCCTATTTTAAATAAATTATGTAGCTGGAATAATCCATAGCCCAGTCTAGATAGCTGGCATTCATTGCCTCCAGTGGAAAATGTACTATGTATCCAAGCCTCTCCGCTCGTTGGATTAAGTGCCCAGCACACTGATTCCCTGTCTGGAGTTTTCCTTAAATACTCCCATGGCCACAGGCAGAAGGACATAACCCATGGGCTTTGTTTCAAAATACTCCAGGAAAAAAGGCTGGCAGTGCCATTGGAATAGCAGTGGTTGACCAGTCTGCAGCAGAATAAACTGCATTCTTCTCTCTACTTGTGTGTATTTGAAAATGTCCATAAGGAAAGTTTTTGGGTTTTTTTTAAAATGTGCTTCCACAAGAATGTGCTTTTGCAGAAAGTAAATGACTTAACGGGCTGATGTTAAATGTGAGAGTGATGCCATCTAACTGTTTTCCCCCAGGTCTGTGTGAAACTTCCACTAACCGTACTGAACTCTAGGAATCACGGTGCTACTAGCAGAGAGGAGTCACGCCTCGGCCCCCAAGGTCAATGTCTGCATTTCTGTCTTCATGTTTCTTCACGAGAAGAAACTATGTGTCTCTTTTTCATACTGCAGGGTCTCCTGTTTGATATTTTATTGAAAATCTCTTCTTTGGCATCATGACAAGTCCCACTTCTTTCTCCAGGTGCAGTTGAGGAGTACATGAAGCAAATTACCTGTGTGGATTTTGATATTTACAGTCTTGGCAGGAAAGCATTTAGTAATAGGACAAATGTGAAGGCATTTCATAAATGAAATAAGGATTTAATAACATGTACTGCATATATTCATGCACATATACAAGTATAGTGTCCTGTTTGATAAGGACTTGATTTGATTTCATAAGTACTTGATTAGTCATGAAATTAAGAAAATACATTGCAAAATTCCAGGCTAATTTTTCTGGACTGTATGGCTATCACCAAAAGAAATGAATTCACTTTATGTCAGGAATGAAATTTAAATTTCTAGAAACCTTAAGTTTAAATACTTTCTAATTCCTAAAATTTAACCAAATACATAGAAAGCAGTGAACACTTTTATAGTGAACAATTTTATTGGCCTTTCTAATGCATGCATTCTGAATTGAAATGATTTAGAAAGTTGATTTATTATTCATGTATTTATTATCATGTATTCTTAGAGGCTGACACCAATGGACTCATTTATTTTGGTGCAAACTCTCCTGTCATGCTTTGTTTTTAAAGATTTTCACCTAATATTTAGCATGTAGATTTTACTACTAACCAACTATTGTTCTGTCTATGGATGTTTTTGTAGGTGTGGAGATGAAAGGAGAGGTGGAAACTTACAGAAAATTGCCTTTTGACCACCTTCATAATGGTGTGTAGTGATCTCATTCTTAGAGATTTCATTGTCTTGGGGATCTCATTTCTTGGAGATTTCATTGTCTCTCTTGAATTTACGTTTAGTGAAATAAAACTTTAATTGTTTAAAATGTCAGGGCATGCTTCACACACACACGTTTTAAAGAAGAAATTCTCGTTGCTATCTCTGAGAAATTTACGAAGTGGGTTGATGTTCCTCCTCCAAAAGCAGAAAGTATTTGCCGTGTGTTACAAGGTCGCCTAGAAAGCACATTACTTAAACCGTTCAGCTGGGGAGACACTTGGGGAGAAAACAATTTGTAAGTTTAGAAAAATTTGCTACCATGGAGAGAAAGAAGTTCCCTTTCTCCCTCTCCCACCTCAGCTTGTGTTAAAGTCAGGCTTCTGTGTTAATGTCGTTCATTCACTGAGAAAGTTTCTGATTTTTTAGCTGATTCAGTAGTGTGGAGCCTATATATTATAACCCGATGAGTCTGCACTGCCTGCAACTGACAAAAAAATGGAAATGGGATTTAAGAATCATTAGCGTCATTTTTCAGGACGGTAGGAAAACTGGGACTTAAAACATAGTGCCTAAAACTTTAGTAAACTTACCTATTTAAATTTCGTTTCGCATATCAGATAATAAGCTGTAAACATTTTCCCACCTTCGGCTTCCTTGGTAAACACACTGAACTATTTCTTCACGGGAACACCACAGAGACACTGGCGTGAAGTCCCCGTTAAAACCGTAACACGTGTGTGTGTAGGGGTGTCGCTGACAGTGCCCACATACAGACAGTGCCCTTGCCAGTCATAGAATTTAAGGGCGTGTGGGCTTTGGTTTCCACGCTGAGTGACTGTGGCGAAGTCTGCCTTCACTCCATTGATGGTGTTTCTCATGGATGTTGATGCTTCCACTGTGACAAGAACCACACACCTCGCCTCTGATGGTGAATATCTCAAGGTTTTGCTCAATATGGCTATTCAGTTTTTTTCTTATTTCCCAGTAAAAATAATCTTGACTCTTAGCAAAATTTTCAGTATCTCATGACTTATATATTTTGCTTTCCAGATCAGACTTGTTAAACTCATGTAAACATTTGGGATTGCTGATTAAAACTACATTTGAGTCCTGGATATGAGTCACTGCGTTTCTTATGGCTGCGACGACTGGGGTTTCCCTCCGGGTCGTGGTGAGGCTACGCTACTTTTGCTAATGAAAAATAATGAGAGAGGGGCCGCTGGCTCCACCGTCCCTCCAACCACATTCCTGCCTTTTAATGACCTTTATTGACCAAAAAACCAAACAAAAGCAAAAAGCCTGAAAAAAGGAAAAAGAAAACAACACCTAGGCTGTAACAGAAAAGTTTCTTAGAGTCCCTGAAAAGCCACCTAATACTGAGAGAAATTCCTGGAGAAAACGTTGGAGGGAGGCTTATATTACTTATTAGAATAATGAGGAAAGAAGATGTGTTTGAGGTGGATGGTTTCAAATCACACTTTTATGAGATGGTTTCTCTGGGTCTCCACGGAAGACTTCTGTGAGCCTCTTCTCATAAAGAAAAAGACCAAATTGGCTGAGATGCACAGCTTATATTTTGTTATGTGGATTACTATTTGCAAAGAATAAGCCAAGACCAATGAATCTATTTCACTGAGGAGTGGAGACTGGAATAGAGCAAAGTCCCAAATGGGAGCGATCAATACTTGATTTACTAAGACAAGCCCTAAAAAAAGAGAGTCAATAGCTGGTTATATTTTTTATACCTATTTCTCTGCTTGGTTGACATTTATTCATATATGTAATAGTATGATCTAAATAAATATTTTAAACTGTATACTAATCTATCTTAAAATTCATGTTGTAATGAATATGAGAAAACGCCAGCCTTTGATGTGATTGTATATCCTGTTTTAAACTCTAAGGCAAATCTTTGAGGTAATCTTAAATCTTGACACCCAGTCCATAGCATATTCCATAGTTTTATACCAAAATGCAATTAACAATATTATAAAAGGATAAAAAGGATACCCATTAGATATGTGCATTTTTTATTGTGATCTTTAGCCTATAATTTAATCCCCTTTATAAGTTTCTTAAATTCCTCAGACGATTTGCTTTTAGAGCAAGGACTTAAATAAATGAAAGGTCAAACACAACAAATGAAATATGAAAGTTGTAGAAACTCGTCGCCTGTGAATTACGCAGAAAAAGAGGCAGGAGATGACATGCTTCTCTCTGGAATCACGCTTGGGGCCTCCTGCCTGAAACGTATTTGCTGGAGAGGAAGGATCCACCCTTTGCATCTGTTTTCAGGACCTGCCCTGCTCAAACAGATGATGATTAAACTGAATAGGATATGGGCTCATTTGTCTGTAGGACCATCACCTGAGAGAGCAAGCTTTGCTTCGTAAGGACAGTTTGTGGAAGTGGCGTCTAAAGTATCAGATACAGCTCTGTGCCCTTGCCAATCCTAGGGGGGACTCGGAAGATAGATGGGTGGGTAGAAACCTAGGTTCATAGATGCAGCCAACAAACCTATGTACATAGATAGGAATCAAGTCAGGACTCAGAGAAGCCAGCTACAACTCTTGACTGCGCCAGGGTGATCCCAGAGAAGAAGTGCCCGGAAATTTCTTTAATTCCTTAAAGAAAAGAAAAAAAATCATTCCTGTACTCGCATCTTGATTTTCAAGAAAGAAAAAAGATAGCCTGTACCATGACACACATAGAAAATATTCTACCCCACAACAGCGAACTGTTCATGAGACACGTTTGATCTGTTAAAAGGTTAGTGGGAAGCGTACAGTGACAAAAGAGGACAGACTATGATTTCAATACCTTGAGACCATGGAATTTTTGCACCATGGTTTATGTCCCTGGATATGTTCCAGTGTCTCCTAGTTTACAGTCTATGAGAACTTGACTTTGTATCCTAGTGTTGTGTGAAAATTATATAAATCTTAATGATGTTGAATTGGTTCATGGTGCTTTTCAGGTCTACCATATCCTCCTACTTTTCTGCATATTCATTCTGTTAATTTTTGAGAGTTTGATACTGAAACTCCAGCTAAAATGCTTCATTTATTAAATAATTGTCATACATAGTGGAACTATACGTGAAGGACTGGGAAGCCTGGTGTGCTTCAGTCCGTGGGGTGGCAAAGAGTCAGACATAACTTAGCAACTGAACAATGAACAACAATATGTAACTTTGTTCTGTATTTCCTAAGCCTCCTGTAAGTGTGTTATTATACTTTCATAATTTAAAAAATAGAGAAAAAAGTTACTAGGAAGCAAAATAAGCCACGAGGTTACCTGGAAAATGTATTTGAATCTTATTATAATATGGCTTAGTATTATGGAACAAAATTTCAAGGAACCGTGGGTCAAAATTGTATACCTTCCCGCAAACATACTAGCACAAAGCAGAAGCCTGATACAGCAGGTAAGCCATTCGAGTAGAATAGAGTCGTGTTCTGTTGAACCACAGTGTAGGACCAAGTTTCCTAAGTGCAGACTTGGTTGATCTGTGATGCAGCTCAGAGGCACACAGGTCTTTCCTTAGAGCAGAGATTCTAGCGACTTCTTTCTCCTTTCAGGATTGTTGCTAAACCAATATCTAAGGAATGCAGGTTACATAATGAAACGTTGGCAGCCCAATGTCAGCTAATTAAGAGCCTGCCTGGGAGTCAGAAAGATCCTGTAAGTGACAAGTGAAAATGTTAATACCGGTCTCAAACTTTTTGAGCAGAGAAGTTGGTGCCTGAAGACTACCAATGCCTTCTGCCACTCCATGTTAGGGGTTTGCCCAAAGCTGCTCTCTGAACCAGTGGGGATTTCTCTGCTGTGTGATCTGATGGCAGCCGACGAAAGGTGCTGATAATCCCAGGGGGACCGTTGTCCACAGAGAGAGGAGTGCAGTCAGGTGATCTCCACTGTCTGATAGAAATGATCTTTATGGCTTTGTTCTTCATCAAAGGACCTTGATTAAGCACCTTCATGCCCTGTGGTTTGTAGAAGAAAGCAGAGAACCAAAAAATAGACTATTTGGTCCCCATTAAAAATGGACCCCATTTAAAGCAACATGGTATTAAAACAGAGCGAGATCTAATACAAATGCAGCTTCAATAAGTGTTATTAAATTATTAGACCTTTAGGTGAAAATATACCCGTGAACTGCCTTTATATGCAATCAAAGCTGTGATTAAATATTAATGCCCTAAGATTAAAGGGTCACTTGAGTAGGTTTTTTTAAGCAATACCCCCAAATGGTGAATAGGAGATGCTGCAAATTAGCTGCCTTTTGTATACTTTGTGGGCGCTAAAACCTGGACCAATTTTGAGGGTGAAAACCGCCAGGGTGTGGTCCAGCCGTGCCTGGGCTGAGGCCCTGTGTGCTGGAAGTGTGTTCTTCCTCCCTGTCAAACCACAGAAGGCTCATCCGGCCTCGCACCTCCTCCTGTTGCCGTGTAAGGTCCTTTCGCAGGAGGAGAAGCGTCAGAAGCAGCGTTTGTGTTTTATAAAACCCGAGGACGAGTTGATGACTGCCCGTAGGAACTAAGGATGTGAGACCTTCAGTCTTCAGAAAGGAACATTTGCTTCTCGCTCAGAAATCCTTTTCCTTCTCCTCGGCGTCTGGGGTCAGGTCCAGCAGAGACCCCGCCCCGCTCCGGGCAAGGCCGTCACGTGGCCCAGGCAGGGCCCCCCAGGCAGGTGAGGGGAGCAGGCCCGGGGGAGTGGCCCCTCGGGGGGGGTCCTGCGTCCTTGCCCTGAGCTGCCCCGGCCCCTGAGCCCAGCTGTCCTTGACCTGAGGCCCCGGGGAGCAGGCCCGTCTGCCGGCCAGCCTGTGAGGCTGACGGACAGCCGCGGGAGTGGAGGGGCGCCCGCCAGCTTCTCCGGCCCGTTCCCGTTGGTCTGAACCCGGGAGCCACCCCGGCTCACGGCCCTGCTCTCATCTGGCTGAGAAATGGAGCCAGGTGGCCTTGGCAGCCGGCACGGCGGCCGGACGCCTGGCGCCCCGTCCCGCGTGGGGTCCCTGCACGGCAGCCGGCACCTTCCCGACCCCCCGCCCGCTCTCCACATGCCTGGTCTTGCCCTGCCCGTCATCGTCCTGGGCCCAGCGGGCCCCTGGGTGGAGCGGGCACCGAGAGGCATCCAAGGAAATGTGTCCCTGACCGTGGGCACAGTGCCCTCCACCCCGCGGAACAGAACCAGACGTGGGAACGGGGGGCGTGTGCGGAGGGAGACTGCGCCGGGGTCTTCGGCGTGAGCGCTGACGTCCCCCCGGGGTGGACCCGGGCTGGGCTCTGTCGTCCTCCCGCGAGGACCACCTCTTCCGGGGTGACCGGCCCCTGGGAGCGGGGCAGCGGGTGCAGAGAGGGTGAAGTCCCGACTGGAGGCTGGGGAACGCCGACGGTAAACACGGCCAGCGACAGCTTTCGGAAGACAGGTTCCCTGGCCTTGGGTGGGCTTGAGAGAAGGGGTCTGGTATGAGAGAAGGGGTCTGGTACGAGAGCATCTGAGGCTGAAGACGCAGAGACGCTGAGAAGGAAGCTGGAGCCCAGCTGGCGGTGCCGAGGATGCAGGTGTTCTTGCCCCGCCCCCTCGGGGACAGCTCGGTGTAGGGCCCTCCGCGATCCTCAGCTAAGGGACAGAGACCAGCCCTACCTCAGGCGGCTCTTGGTTTTGCAGGAGGACCAGCAGGAAGTGTGGGGCCCCATTCTGGCCCCAGAGCCTCCACTCTGCACCCCCGGGGCCAGGCAGGGCTGGGCATCTTAGGAACCCTGCCCTCCGGGCTTTCCTAGAACTGCGACCTCCTGGGCTGTGCTGGGGCCATGGGCACTGCTTGAGTGTCAAACCAGGCGCAAGCTCCGATGGTGGAGCCGTTTCATCTCGTTTGGGTAAATTTCAGTAAGGGAGAGGGCACTTCGTTTTTATTTATTACCTTAGGTTCTTACAGAGCGGAAGGTCCGGGAGGAGATGGGCGCTCTCGGATCCCCTTAGAGTCTCTGTGTCGGATGACGCCCCTGGACCAGCCTGCATCCTGGCGGCCCCCCAGCCGGGAACCCTCCCTTATCCAGGGGTGGCGGGGTGGACCTCCAGCCTCGCTCTGCTGCTCTATCTGCTGGCCCCACGTCCGTGCTCGTGAGCCCCTGCGTGCACGTTGCTAGTCTTCTCCTCATCTGGGAGACCACATTCGAGACCACCTAAGTGTCCTGCCGTGCACTGGTTCTCCCTTTCTGGGGTCCACGGGGCCCACGCTGAGGGAGTCCTCGGTCCTCTGAAGGCTCAGAAAGTATGGTTCAGACCAGAGCAGGCGGGGCTGGGGCAGGTGGGGGTACCCAGGGTCACCTCAGTCTGCCCTGCCCGGGGCAACTGCAGAGAAGGGCATTTCTGCCTCTTTAACTTGCCTTTCCTTTTTTAAAACCAGACAAGACAGGGAATCCCCTGGTGGTCCGGCGGTTCAGACTCCATCCTTCCACAGAAAGGGGTGCAGGTTCGATGCCTGATTGGGGGAACTAAGATCCCTCATGCCATGTGGCCAAGAAAAAAAATCCAGACAAAACAAAATGAAAAACACAAGAAATCCCCTATGTTCCTTCTTATAAGTAAAAAGAAATACATGTATTTGGAAAATATAGATCAAAAAATGAGAAAATAAAACTTTTCTCAGCTTCATCACTCAGCTAATTGTTCATCTCACATATGTATGTGTACATGTGTGTACACGTGTGTGGCCACGTGTGTGAATTAGACATCGTTCCTCCTGCTTGTGAGTGGCCTTTGCCCTCAACATGCGGTGAGCTCCTTTCCCTGTCATCTCATCTCCTTCAACACCATGACTGACAGCTGCCAAGTGTGACCTCGGGTATCACACACACCACATTCATTTAGTCTCCTGTGTTAGGTCATTTAGATTATTTTCAGTATTTTTATCATTGTGAAAAAGACAGAGGTGAGTTTTGGTAACTGCACGCATGTGTGCTGTTGTGTCCAACTTTTCATGACCCCACGGACTGTAGCCCACCAGGCTCCTCTGTCTATGGGATTCTCCAGGCAAGAATACTGGAGTGGGTTGCCATGCCCTCCTCCAGGGGATCTTCCCGACCCAGGGACCAAACCCGCATCTCCTGCCTCCCGCATTGGCAGGCTGATGGTTTACCACTGAGCCACTTGGTAGCCAAGTCTTTAGCATATTCAAGGAAATTTCCTGTGGATGAATTTCTGGAAGCAGGATTTCTGGCATTAGCACATGTGAATCGCCAGGGTCTCTGCGTGGCCCTTGCGAGGCGGGCACTGTCGCCATCAGCCTGGACCAGGTTCCTCGTGGTCCAGGGAGGCCTTAGAGAGCCTTGAGTCTCTGGTACCCACAATGCCCTTGGAGTCCAGGACGGTGCTGTCCTCCTGGGGAGATCTGGCGTCCAGGAGCGCCATGCCCTGCTTGGCAAACTCCTACATCTTCACTCCAAAGACAACAGAACCTGCCTGACGAGGTTCCCAAGCCGTGGACTGGAGCCAGTCACCCAGAGTCGGGCTGAGCCCTGCCATACCCCACCCCATCTGGCCCCCAGAGCGCTCCACTGCTCTGGTAACTGCAGTCCCGGTGATGCTTCCAGACCCTTCCATGGGCACTGGAGGTGTCACCCTCAGACCACCTGGTTCAGAAACACAGTTACCGCCTTCACTTGAAGGTGAAGCAACCAACGTCTAGGACCTCCTTGGTGGTCCAGTGGTTAAGACTTTGAGCTTCCACTGCAGGAGGCAAGGGCTCAAGACTTTGAGCTTCCACTGTAGGAGGCAAGGGCTAGATCCCTGGTAGGAGAAGTGAGATCCCACAGGTCGAACAGAGCGGCCAAGAAATAAGGGAAAGAAAACCAGGGTCTGGAGAGACATTGTGACCAGAGTCAAAGGCCCAGGTGTCCCTACCGCAGGGCCAGGGTGCCTCCCTGGAGGGCCCCCGTGTCAGACCCAGAAGCAGGTCTGGGGCCCCTGGGCAGCCCCGCCCAGTGATCGGCAGGAGCAGGACCGTGGGGGCAGCCCTGCAGCTTGTCCGCAGGCGACATCTCCCCTCAGGACCACAGCAGGGACATGGTGCCAGTGAGAGGCGGGTGGGTGGCGGCTGGGCGGTGAGCGGGGCCATGCCATCCCGTTCAGGTTGCCGACACAGCCGGGTGCTGCTGGCTGATGTGCCCACCGGTGCCAGCTCAGCCAGACCCGGGAGGAGTGGCCCAGACACCATCCTGCAGAAACCGGCCGCTCTGAACACGGGCAGGTCACAAAGTCACCCCAGGTCAGCCCTTCAGCCCTCAGAGTCATTTCCCTGATTCACCACTGCAATAGGAGCACTGTCAACTTTCCCTTCTTTTGCCCTAAAGAGCTGCTTGACCTGTAGCCAACACTCAACCCCCTCAGTACCCTCTAGGCAGAGCCTATTAACCTTTTTTTAAATGCCACGGGAGCCCTGGGAGCCCTCCTTAGGCCAAGATGTTTAAATGCTTAAAGCGAAATACACAAGACCTCTAGGAAACCAATTAGATTTAAAATAGTTATAAAATACCCCTGTGATGTATGCTTCTTTACCGATAGGTTAACTAACGAGGTCTCAGCACCGATTTTGAAGCAGCAGACACAGCAGAAACTGTATTACTATCTGTAACTGCAGCGCCATACAGAAGTGTCTGTGGTTTACACTGCAACAGTGTCACAGGCGACGCAACCCTTGCCATGGCATCATTATGCCTATTTCATAAGGAAACCAACTGGTCCATTTTAGTTAGAGATAGATGAGGAGAACAGGATGGGTTTTTCCCATCCAAACGCACGGAGCCCAGGTGAGTAACTCCCGCCCTAAGGGAAATAGAAATAAGCAATCTTGAGAGGACAAATGAGGAACGGAGGGGCTAACTGTTTGGTCCAAGGCCACACAGCAAGTTAGAGCCCCACTGGGGCTCCTGCCAGAGGTGCTGACCAGTTGGTCTGGCTCAGCCTCTCCCTGCCTTATCTTCCAGTCCTAAAGTGACCCCAGGCTTCATCCTGAAATGCTTCCCAAAAGATCAGTCAACTGCATTTACTACTATTAGTAAAGGTACAAAATGGTCTCAAAAGCACTTTGTCATTCAGTCACTCAGTCATGTCCGACTCTTTGTGAACCCATCAACCGCAGTACATCAGGCTTCCCTGTCCTTCACCATCTCCTGGAGTTTGCTCAGACTCACGTCCATTGAGTCGGTGATGCCAACCAACCATCTCATCTCATAGGAAAAATTTTATGGATAGTACAAAGCCCAAATCGGAACCCCATAAACAGACTTGTTCGATCCAGGGGGATTAGAAGATTGATTTCATCTGAGAAACACTTCAAAAAAGCCAACCACCAGTGCTTTCTTTTGGGAGCACTCAAATCAGTAATGAGACTCCTTGAAGAAATCCTCCAGACCACTGTTCAGATTTAACGGAAGTATTTACAAACAAGTTAATGGTAAGCTCCGCTTATTTATACTTTGGTGGCAAAGGGCGATGTGACCGTAAGGTCTTCGGGTCTTGTGTTGCCAGAATGCTTTACAAAATGAAGCACACTGGGGGACAGTGGGCCCCTCAAATAGACTAACCTCATACATTTCCAGAAATAAATACCGGGAAGAATGGGGGCTTTTCTGGTGGTGCAGTGGCTGAGACTCCGCCTGCCAGTGCCAGTCCGTCCCCGGTCCGGGACGATCCCCCATGCCGCCCAACTAAGCACGCACACCACGGCGACTGAGTCTGTGCGCCAGAGCCCGGGAGCCGCAGCCACTGAGCCCATGAGCTGCAACTCCTGAAACTCACGGGAGCCCGTGCCCCGCAACAAGAGAAGCCACCAGAATGACAGCCCTGCACACGGCAACCGGATAGTAGCTCCCACTCGCTGCAGCAGCCACGAAGACCCAGCACAGCCCCGAATCTAAAAACAGGGGGAAAAAAAGAGACTGGGACAGGACATGGTGATTTCCTCACCTAACTGACCATCGGAATGAAAAGCAGGCAATTGGACGTTCTCCCTTTTCATCCATCAACTGTAGAACTTTCCCCGCGAGTGTCCCTTCTGGTCATGTGTTCCCACCTCCCAGGGCAGCAGAGTTACTGACTGATGGATGGTCTTGCCTCCATCGCCTGGGATGCTCTGAGCGTCCCAGCGAGCTCTCAGGGAGGGCGCTGACATCCACCTGCCACTTCCTCGGGGGCATCTTCTCCTGTGCTACCTCCCCCTGGCGTTTGCATCTCTGCCGCTTCACCTGTCACCACACTCACTGCCCCCAACCTGCCACCTCCTGCCCAACTCCTGCCCTGGGTCCTCCAAGCTTCACAGACCAGGAAGGCTCCTAGCCTGCCTCCAGCTGCCCCCCATCCTCCTCTGTCAGCCCAAGTTCGGCCCCTTCTTGCTTCTCAGGTCTTTCTCTCCAGTGTTGACCCGTCCGGCTCTCTCCACATTCTTCCTGCTCCTCCGGGGTGTCTGGATCCCCATATTAGGGTGTGGCTCTGTGTTTGAACAGCAGGCTGACTATACTGGGAAATGCTCGCCATAAATCTTGTAAACCCGCCTCCACTTGTCGCCACGTTTTTCCCCATCGTGATGAGGATTCTTAGGCTTGCTCTCCCAGTCGCCTTCCCCTAGGCAGGATTGTTCGCTCTGGTCATGAGGTGTACACCACACTCTTTTCGCGATGTGTGTAAATATCGAGTCTTCACACTGTACACCCGAGGTGAGCATAATGTTACCTGCCAATTACATCTCAGTCAAGATAAACGCATGATAAACGAGGCAGGTAACAGGTGCTGGGGAAACGCATGATAAACAAGGCAGGTGACAGGTGCTGGGGAGAGAGCTTGCAACAGAGGGTCGGACCCAGCAGACCTCGGCCTCCGAGATCTTCTTCCGTCCTCCCTGGGCGCAAAGGCCCGGCTGGACGGTGGCTCCGCCCCGCGGTTCTGTGAATTTCGCGACGCCTCCGCCCAGGGTCACGCACGGAAGTATTTGTCATCGCGGCGGTTTGCGGCCCTCAACCTGACCTGTCGGGTCTGCTCGTCTCGGCCGTGTTTCTGTCCCCACGTCCCCACATCGGGCGACCCGTCCTCCCTCCAGGGCCCACCCCCGCGTCCCGGGAGCCCCTAGGCCTAGCAAGGCCTCCCCCGCCCGGCCCTCGCCCCCAGCTCAGATGCTAATCGGCCCACTCCTCTCCCCGCGCCCGCTCTCAGCCCCCTCGGCCCTTCCAGGCTTAGCTGGGTTGTCTCCTCTTTTTTCCCTTTGTTGCTGTGGGTTCCCCAGACTGTTTGCACATTAAAAAAAATTTCCGTCTTCCATGTCAGCGCGTTCCCTCCTGCCACATCGAGGCCACAGCCCTGTTTCCTGCAAGCGCGTGGATGCCTGAGGCCCACCATGGCAACGTTGGAAGGGACCGGAAAGCGATGCCTCGGATCAGCCCCTCGGCCAAGACTTCCCCTCCTTGTTAGAGGAGGAGCCAGAAGGAGCGGCCGGACTCCGGGGGTGGGGGGGCGGGTGGAGAAGGTTCTGGACACCCAGCCCTGAGTCCAGGTGCTTAGGTGGCCCTCCTCCGGGCGTGCTGGGCTCTGGGGCCTGCCAGTGGAGAAACAACTCTTTGCTCTTTGTGTACTGAGTCAATTAGGTCGTGTCTGACTCTTTGCGACCCCATGGACTGTAGCCTGCCAGGCTCCTCTGTCCATGGGATTCTCCAGGCAAGAACACTGGAGCGGGTAGCCATTACTTTCTCTAGGGGATCTTCCCAAGCCAGGATTCAAACCCGCATCTTTTATGTCTCCCGCATTGGCAGACAGGCACTTTACCCCCAGTGCCACCCTCTAGTGTTGCTAAAAAAAAAAAAATTAGCAGGCAACTGGAAATACCTCCTTCAAGTCACGGAGTGGTCCTGATGCGGCAGCTTCAGGCCTGGCCCAGGGCCCCGGCTGCCCTTCCCGCAAACACTCCTGACAGTCCCCCTTCCGGGACATCAGCCTCCTGACTTGTGAGCCCCCTGTAGCCTCCGGTCCCCGCCCTGCCTCGCGGCTGGGGCAGGGCGCGTCCTGGCTCCGGATACTGATTAGAAATGTAAAAGGAGCAGCTGCCCTTCTCGTCTCTCTTCGGGGTGCGCCCCCGTCCCTCCGCGGGCCAGCCCCTCCCACTGCGCACAAGAGCGGGGCAGCCAGGCGTGCCGGGGGTGGGGCCCGCTAGCGGCCCCTTCGCCCTTTGCCTTCTGGTGGCTTCTGAACCATGAAGTCCTGGTCAGCGCCGCTCAGGACCATCCCTGGAGTGGGAGTTGGGGGAGGGAGGCAGGAAAGGACCCCGGGGGAGCAGCTGGGGGGGAAGGTCCTGAGCTCATGTTTCCTGTTTGGAAGCATCCCTCCTTCCCAGGGACTTGGCGCTGACCCAGGCTTGGGATGGAAAGGCCGGCTGAGAACACAGCAACGCTCAGCCAGAGAGCGTGGTCCTTGACCTGCGGGGACGCCCGCCTGGAACCTTGGTCCTCCTGGCCTGTGCCGGGTGGGGCAAGGGGAGGGCTGCTGTGTGGGGCCCCTCTGCCCGCTCCAGGGACGACACTTCGGGTCCTGGGGCGGTGGAGAGATAAAGGCCCGAACGGGAGCCAGGCTGCCCCCAGCACCACTGTGCCCGCTGACCCCGCTGCCTCTTGGGCTCCTTTCTTGGCATTCACCCCCCAACACCCGGGTGCAGGCCTCATGTCTTCTCTCCTGGCCCCTTGGAGGCCACCCCTCTGCAGCCCACCCTTTATCTGCTCCAGGGGCCTCTCACCACCGTCCCTGATGCTGCCCCCGCCATCAGGCCCTGCCACCACCTTCAGCGTTGCT
Organism: Odocoileus virginianus; assembly: GCF_023699985.2. Taxonomy (NCBI): domain Eukaryota; kingdom Metazoa; phylum Chordata; class Mammalia; order Artiodactyla; family Cervidae; genus Odocoileus; species Odocoileus virginianus. The sequence continues at coordinate 2,570,772 of NC_069674.1, forward strand.
TTCTGCGGCCAACCTCTTGGCCTGGCAGGTGGTTCTGACTGCCTGGGCACGCCCGCCTTCCCCGCCCCCGGCGTCTCTGACCCCACTTCCACACGCACGAGTTCTCACACGGCTTCCCTGCCCAGGATCCTGGCAGTGGGGCGGTCGCCGGGGGCAGGACAGAAACACAGACAAAGGGACAGGGGCGCGTGGGCTGGGGCTGGACACCCGAGTCCCAGGCAGCTTCCATCGCAGGAACGCATGCCTGCGCGTTCTGGCCCCGCAGGGGTTGTCTGTCTGTCCAGCGGCCCTCCCCGTCCTGCCCAGGGCTGGCACATCAGGCCGGGGCTGGGGTGGGGCTGTACCCCTCCTCAGTGTCCCCCGCAGGGATGCCGGGGAGGTGGAGTGAGGCCAGAATCATCAGAGCCCCGCCGACGATGGAAGCACCAGCAGACGGGAATGCCGCGCTACTGGGCAGAGTGTGACTTGGGGCCGCAGTGGCCACGGCAGCTGGAGCCCGGGGGTCGGGAGCCCAGCTGCGGGGGTCGCAGACAGGCCACAGGCAGGGACCCCAGCCCAGCTCAGAGCTTGGGCTGGCAGCGTTGTGTGGGCGGGGAGGGACCTGAGCTGGGGGCTGGGCCAGCTCGGCGGGCCACCCCTGGGGGATGGCGTGACTGCAAGGGGCCTCCAACCCGTCCTTCACCGGTTAGTTCTACAGACAGCATGCATACTAAGGATCTGGCGCTAGTAGCGCAGCGGAGCCCCACAACCGTCCCCCGGAATTCCTCCTCCCTTCACAGCCCCACCTCTGACCCCAGCAAGCGGCTACCCCCCAGCCCCCCAAGCTCCTGTGAGAGGGAATCCTCTAAGGGACTGTGAGCTGGAACCCCCGGGCCGCCTCCTCCAGGCTGTCCTGCCACCTCTGGCATCGTCTACACTGGGAGGCCACGTGCAGTCTGGACCAGTCAGACGGCGGGGAGGCCCCTGGCGAGGGCAGTGCCCAGCACAGAGGGTACTGCCCAGTGTGGCCAAGAGCTCTGCAAACAGTTCCCTTAAATTAATTACAATTAAATAAAATTAACATTCAGACCCTCCGCTGCCCTGGTCACATTTCAGAGGCCAGCCAGGCACGTGGGCGAGTGGCTTCCACGTCGGCCAGCATGGGAAGCCCTCCTGGACCGTGCTGGGAAGCAGCCTGGGTCTCCGCACGGCCCCTGGGGACAGAGCTGCCTGGGGATCTGGGCCCTGCTGGCGGCAGAAGGGTGTCCAGAGAAGTGCCTTCCGCGTCCTGTGCAGAATGCCCTGCGCTTGGGGGCTGCTTGTTGTAACGCTCTGTCCTCACAGAGGTAGATACGCTGCTGGGAGTGTATACACGTGATGGATGTATTTTTCAGCAGATACATGTGTACACATACATAAATTATGCCTCAGATGCATGCAGGTGCTGACGTGGTTGATAAAATGTCATTTAAAAGCCCCATGGAGGGCTTCCTTGGTGGCTTGGTGGTGAAGAATCTGCTTGCCCTGGTCCGGGAGTCCGGGAAGACCCCACATGCCTTGGAGCAACTAAGCCCGTGAGCCACGACTGCTGAGTGTAGCTCTAGAACCCTGAAGCCACGACCCCCGAAGCCCACGCGCCCTGGAGCCTGAGCTCTGTGCCAAGAGACGCCCCCATGATGAGAGGCCCGCACACGGCAGCTAGAGAGAAGCTTGCACGGCAGTGAAGGCCTAGGATGACCAAATATGAATCAACATAAAATTGTTTTTAAAAAAAGCCCATGGAGCTGGAAGTTGTTTTTTTTTCTGTCTACCTTTTCTCAGAAAGCACTACAACGGTAACAACCATTAGGCTGCGGATCTAATCTTCAGATGTTAAAAAGAGAACTTTTTGCCTGAAAAGGCCGGGAATCACTGACCCAGATGAGAGGGATGGGTCGGGCTGGAAAGGAGGAGGTGGGGTGTGAGTTCCTTCGAGCCGGCGTGAAGAGCCATGTGGGCACGACCAGGCTCTGACCGCTGGCCCTCGGTCAGGGGACAGGCAGGCCCGGACTGGCTCTCGGGGCAGACGTTCCAGGCACGGGAGGCAAGCAGGGCATCTGGCCTGGGCCTGCAGCCGGCCATCCCAGAACAGATGAAGAGAGCACCGTCAATGGGGAAACTGAGGCACAGACCGAAGCCCGCCAGCTCCCACACTGGGCAGTGAAGAGGCTGAGATCCAAAGCCAGGCCCTGCCCGCGGCCTCCGCAGAGCCCGCCTGGCGGGGGAGAGGACCATGCCGTCCCCCCAGGAGCGAGACCTCCCGTTACCCAGGTCTCCCGGTCAGCCCCGGCCCCCGTTCAGCCTGTCAGATTACAGGCAACCGTGCTCCAAGTTCTCTGATGTGTGAACACACCCCCTGGGAATTCACAGCCGCAGCCAAGAAATTAATTTGCAGAGGTCACCCAGCACCCTCTGCTGAACGGGTGAAAGCTCCCGGGCCTGCCCGGGGCCTCGGTGACAGGGACCCGCAGAGCAGCGCGCTCCCCCCCGACAGGCCTGGGACCCCAGGAGCAGGGTCTCTGGGTCGCAGCACCTGGTTTGTGACGAATGGCATCAGAAGACCCCTCCTTGACCCCCATCCAGGGCTCCACCTGACAGGCCTGGAGCAGAGAGCAGCCCTGGAAGGCCTCTCGGAGAGACGGGAGTGGGGCCCTGGTGGGGCTGGGGGCCACCGGTCAGGTCAGGGTTCTGGGGAGTCCCTGAACTTCCCAGAGTAATTGTGAGCTTAGAAGACAGACAACCCAGCGGGGGGGAGGGGGGGCTGTGACGGAGTGGGCAGGGAGGGGGCTTGCCAGGAGGCAGAGCAGCCCGTGGGGAAAGCGCCAGCCCCAGGGCACGAGGGGATGTTGGAGGAAGCCCAGCTGTGTTTTGGGAAAGGGACAGCTGGCCGCAGGGACAGCTAAGGAGCCACTGGCTTCCTGAGTCGAGGAGACCCCAGGGGTCATGGCGGAGTGGCTCTGGGTGGCTGGCTGTCACAGGTGGACTGGGGTCCTTCACACCTGTGCCCAGAGTACGCTGTTGGCCCTGGTGACCGGGGATCCAGATGGCAAAGGGGCCGTGCTCCCCTGTGAGGAGAAGGGCACCGCCAGGGACCCGCAACAAGGCAAGTGACCCCCTGGGTCGCAGCTCAAGGAGGAGCTGGTGGCTGGAGCAGGGGATACAGGAGACCTGAAAGTCACCGTCAGGCCAGCAGAGTTGAGTGAACGGAGCCCAGAGCACAACTCAACATGTCTAGTAGCAGGAGGTGTCATGCATTTCAGTGAAAAGTGTGTGTGCGGGGTCCTGACCTCAGGTGGGGCTCACGATGGACATGGTGGGGGGGGGGGGTGGCCAGGTGGAGACCAGAAACCCTGGAGGAGTTATCTGGACACTGTGCTAAGTTGCTTCAGTCGTGTCTGACTCTTTATGACCCCACAGACTGTATCCCACCAGGGATATCCCTCTGTCCATGGGATTTTCCAGGCAAGAATACTGGAGTGGGTTGCCATTTCCTTCTCCAGGGGATCTTCCCGACCCAGGGATCGAACCCATGTCTCTTACATCTCCTGCATTGGCAAGTTGGCTCTTTGGCCACTCGCACCAGCTGGGAAGCCCCTATCTGGATACGAGCATGTCCCAAGAGGAACAGCTGGCAAGCTCTAATTTGGCAGACCTGGCCCGTCTGAGCCAGGTCTGTGGTGGAGAGGGTGGAGGGGGCAAAAGGACTTGGAAGGGTCGGAACGGTGGCCTGCCTGCAGCACCCCAGTGGGCCCCTCCCGCATCTGCTGCCCACACACTTCCTTCCACCCAGGACCCAGGTTATCCGTGGATGCCTCCTGGAAGGGGCTGACCCGCCCCCAGCTCCAGGGAGGGCTCTGATTGGGCAGGTCAGTCACCACGTCACGTGGTCATTGGCTCAGGAAAAGCACAGAACCCGATGTGAGCCAGTGAGGCATCAAGATATGTTCACTGGGAGCCTCTGGGAAGGACCTTCCCTCTCTCCAAGCATGGGACCCAGGGGTGGGAGTCTTCTGGGTGTGAACCAGGAAGCTTGAGACTCCCATTTTGGCCAGAAGTCAAATTGTATCCATGCAGAAAGGAAGCATTAGGATGAAGCCAGCAACTTGGAAGTCAGAGGGAGAGATCAAGAAAGCCAGCCCTGGTGACGTTGGTGAGCCTTGGTCAAGCCTCACCTGAAGCCATCTTACTGCTGGACTTTGGGGCTTGTGACTGAAAGCATCATGACACAGCTATAAATCCATTTTATATTAAATAGTGCTGAATGGCTGTTCAAAAAATTAAGATCATGGCACCCCTTTTAATGACTTCATGGCAAATAGGTGGGGAAACAATGGAAACAATGATAGACTTTCTTTTCTTGGGCTCCAAAATCATTGCAGATGGTGACTGCAGCCATGAAATTAAAAGACACTTGCTCCTTGGAAGAAAAACTATAACAAACCTAGACAGCATATTGAAAAGTAGAGATATTACTTTGCTGACAAAGGTTTGGTTTTTCCAGTAGTCATGTACAGATGTGAGAGTTGGACCATCAAGAAAACTGAGAGCTGAAGAACTGATGCTTTTGAACTGTAGTGTTGGAGAAGACTCTTGAGAGTCCCTTGAATAGCAAGGAGATCCAACCAGTCAATCCTAAATGAAATCAACCTTGAATATTCATTGGAAGGACTGATGCTAGAGCTGAAGCTCCAATACTTTGGCCACCTGATGCAAATAGCTGACTAATTAGAAAAAACTCTGATGCTGGGAAAGATGGATGGCAGGGGGAGAAGGGGACCACAGAGGATGAGATGATTGGATGGCATCACTGACTTGATGGACATGAGTTTGAGCAAGCTCTGGGAGTTGATGATGGACAGGGAGGCCTGGCGTGCTGCAGTCCATGGGGTCACAAAGTTGGACACAACTGAGTGACTGAATTGAACTGCCAGGCTAGATGAATGAGGGTCTTATGTTTATAACAATATCTGAGATGCTGTTGTGGTCAGTGCATTTAAAAACCTTACTTCATTCATCATCTAATTTTCCCCTTGTGGACTATCTCAGTGAATAAGTAGTAAATGACAGTGACCATCATGCTACGGCCCTCACATTTGGATGTTTAAAAGGCCTCCTGTTGCTCGTGAGAATCAGCTAGACCAACAAGGACAGTCAGAATTTGCATAGGAGAGGGGGAAAAAAAAGTGATAGTCTTTGGAATCGTATCCTGATTTGGTTTCTTCTCTCCCAGATTGGAGGCCCAGAGCTGGGAGAAGGACTGCTTATCCTCCTGCAGAGTCTAGATTCTCTTCCCAGGCCCACGGCGGGGTACCAGACTGATCAGAGGGTCCCGGGTGCCCCCGTGACCCGTTCTGCCTTGATGCCTAGTTCCTGTCCTCAGGCCTGACACCCCCAGCCCCAGCCATGCCTCTGATGATGATCTGGCCCTGATTTGAGTCCTGGAAGGAGGACGCTCCCCACATCCTGCTGACAGCGAGGCTCTAACCTCAAATGCTCTGAGCAGATGCCCAGTCAGTCCCCCAAAGCCAGCAGAAAAAGACTCCGACCTCCAATTCACTCCATCACGGCTTGATTTCAGGTCTGCAAGCAATTAGCATTTGGCATCAAACACAGTAACAGACAGAAGCTGCCCCCCACGTACACACGACTCACATAACACACACACACAATCAGGTATACGTGTGAGTGTGCACCAGTGGGTGTGCACCCACAAGCACCTGCATCCACACGTGGGCGGGCACACACAGGTCCACACGTGCACACACACACATCACATGGGCTGCATGCAGGTGTGCACATACACGAGACTTCCCACATGGGTGTGCATCTCACTCACAAGCTTGCACACACACCATACCAATGTGGGTATACACAGCCTCACACGTGCACACCTGCGTCAGCCCTCCACATGTGTGGGATGCAGGACGCTTCTCCGCTCACCCCTCAAGATGCCTGTGCCCACCCCTGCCCACCGCCCAGCTCACACACCAGATAGAAGGCTATCAGGCCCCCAGTGAAAACTCTGGTATTTCCTCTGCCTCTAGGATATTTTTAAGTTTTCCAAGAGACAGTATTCTTGTATTGGAGAGAGGCTTGAATTAGGCTTGAATTAGGAAGTGGAAAACCCAGCCGTCCTTGAAGGCCTTCACGGGTGGGGCTCCCCAGGCAGCAGTGCTGAGCCAGGTGAGTGTCTTGCAGCTCCGGAGTCCACATAGCATGAGGCTGGGGAGTGGCTGGGCTGTGGGGCAGCCATCACAGTGACCCCAGATGACCCCTGGGGGCTCTGGAGCCCATCTGACCCTTTGGAAGGGCCCACATTGCAGAGAGGGCATGCAGATGCTCTAAAGCAGGCACGACTTGGGGGATCCATCGGCTCCCATCTTAGGGAGCACCATCCGCAGAGCTCAGCTGAGGCTGAGACAGACACCATGGGTCACAACAAACTGTCGCCGCCTAGAACACAAAAGGGTTTCACAGGGCGGGTTCCCCTGCCTGGGCTCAGCCCTAGGACATGGGAGTCACCACGGTGACTGTGGGGGTCGCATCTTGACAGATGTTCTCAGAGACCGCGTCGGCTTTAGCCAGCCCACAGAGAATGTGCTAAACAGCACAAACGAATTTTGTAGTGGGTGAGGGATGGTGAGATGCCTGGCAACTCTGACAGAATGGAAACACTTAGTTCAGTTCAGTTGCTCATTTGTGTCTGACTCTTTGTGACCCCATGGACTGCAGCACGCCAGGCTTCCCTGTCCATCACCAACTCCCAGAGTTTACTCAATCTCATGTCCGTTGAGTCGGTGATGCCATCCAACCATCTCATCCTCTGTCGTCCCCTTCTCCTCCTGCCCTCAATCTTTCCCAGCATCAGGGTCTTTTCAAATGAGTCAGCTCTTTGCATCAGGTGGTCAAAGATTGGAGCTTCAACTTCAGCATCAGTCCTTCCAATGATGCTAGGAGGACTGATGCTGGAGAAGGACTGATGCTGGAAGGATTGATGTAAACATTACCAAGGGCCAAGAATTTAAGTAGGGCTCAGGCACGTGCCTTACATGGAATATAAAATAAACACCAGAGCAGGGAGATCAGTGAAAACCCTCCAGAAATGGTCCCCAAATCTCAGATGTGGTCAAGGAAGGAACTTGAAAGGGGTCGTTTTCACGGGCTATTTTCTATGCAGTACACACAGCACCCCAGAACTCTGCAGGACTCAGCGGTTCCCAGGAGAAAGCGTATATCCTGCTCCTCAACCCATGAGTCAGCAGCAGTTCAGCTGCCCCAGGATGCGCTCAGCGGTGCGGCTGTGCATGGGCGGGTCCAGGGCTGCATCACACAGGGCCATCTGGAGTCCAGGCCACCTGGAGATTCAGAGTGCTGAAGTAAGCCAGCACTCTGCAAGCATTTCACATCCAAAGCTCAACATCGAAGCAGTGGGCGTGCACTCTATGCAAGGAGGAGGGGGAGGAAAAGTGAATATTTACTGAGAAACAGTCCTAACTAGCAACAGACCTAGGCAAGGCTTTCTGTTGCTACAAGTTTTGTTTCTGAGTCTTGCCTCGTTTATGTTGAGATAAACGTAAGGTGCTGGCACCCCTGTATTGACCTGCAGAGATTATGTTTCCTTCACCTCTTCTTTTCCTGAGATCTTCTTGACTTTTCTACCAGGGCTGCCACTGCCCTCTGTGCAGATTAGAGAAAGGCTCCCCCACTGAGTAGAAGCCTTGATGAGTGGGTGGCACCTTTTTGCAATTTAGAAAAAGGCGCCCCTTTCTTGAGGCGGATGCGGTTCTATGCCAGGACAGAGAGCTTGGCAAACAGAATACAGGTTGAGTTTTAACCCAACCATCTCAGTGGCTGTCGTTGTGCAGTGAGCAACCTACTCAACTGTACATGGCATCCTGTATCTGTAGCACGCTTCTAGCTCTGCACTAGCAAATAACACGAAACTGCACATGTAGGTCAATGGATGCCCTCTGAGAAACAAGAAGGAAAAGACTCGCGTTGCTTTCCATGTTCAGTAGTGTGCAAACACTTTATATTTTGGAGTGGAGGGCTCATAAAAGCTCACTCAAGCAGATAGTTTTCTCTTCCTGAGATAGTAGACACGAAAATGTAAATTTACTTGAGTTGGACAGTGTGACCCAGAGTGATCACAAAGAGTGTTGGGAATAGCAATATTGACGTTAGCCTTGAATATTTACTGTACAAAGAGTGTAAGAATAGTGCCAATGTCAGTACATTCAAATGCTGTTATAGGTGAGAACGTCCGATGACAGGGCATGTGGCACGGCTCAGCAGCTTTGAACCTAGCAGCAGATAAGCCTCTGTGCCAAAGACATTAATCACAATATCTTTAACCTCATTCTTAGCTTTGCCTTCTCAGCTCTGCAACTAGATGTCCACGTGGGCCCTCCTGCCCTTTCAGATCCCCCAGGGGATCTTCCCAACCCAGGGATCGAACCCAGGTCTCCTGCATCGCAGGCAGATTCTTCACCAGCTGAGCCCCCAGGGAAGCCCACACGGTAGATGTTAAACAGTTAAAACAATGGACATGCATCCTTTAGCATCCCAGGGGCTGTCAATGTTTGCCCTTGAATCTTCCTCCTCATTCTGGGTCGATGCCCTCAGAGGGAGAAGTGGAAAAGGATGAGGAACAAGAGGTAAAGGGTCACGGGCAGGGAGACCGTCCCTGTTCTCAGGACTGGCCGGCCCCAGAGTCAGGAAGGACGGGCCGCCGTCACAGATAGGACTCATGGGGTTTCTGTTTGGTCGCTGGCCTGTGCAGCTCCGACAAATCAGCTGCATGTCTTACTGTCCTGTTGGCCTAACTCTCTGGGTCCAAAGTGAGTTGGCGGGCTGTGATCCATGGTCATTTAGGGGTCCAGGTTGGATGTGGGCTCGCCGCCCCATGAGGTCATGTCTAACCTGAGGCATCGAGAGCTGCAGAGATGGAAAAGGAAGGATGGGGAATCTCATGACTCATGAGCCTTGGACCTGAAGTCCAAGTGGGTCACTTTGCCCCAGGACCATTGGCCAGAACTACTCCACTGTCCCCGACCTGCCCACCGGGAGGCTGGGAGATGCCAGGTGTGCAGAATGTTTGGGGAGCCATCGCCCCATGATCCTCCCACACTCGTCCTGTGCCCCGGTGCCAGGCATCCACCGCCAGGGCTCCCTTCTTGGGAGCAGCCGTGCCTCTGCCTGCCCGGGACCTGCTTTAAAAACGCGATCGTTGCTGGGCCGGAAACCTCAGCTCTGCAGTTGGCTTTGGGAGGGTCAGCTATGCCCTCCGGGCCTCACGGATGCCTTCCCAGGAACAGGACTGTGCTCCCGGGGCTGCGGGACAGGACCGCAGAGAGCTCCCAGGAAGGTTCGCGCTGAGATAGACAGATGGCTGGGCTCAGGGTTTGGCAGGCCCCGGGGTGGTCAGAGGGTGGGACCCGGGTGAGCCGTGCCCAGGGAGGGCCCTCCGCCTGCCTTCATGTCTTCATCATGCACAGCCGGTCCTCCGAGAAAGTGCAGGATGAGGGGCCTCCATCTAAAGCTTCCGCAAGTGTTCCCATCAAACAAGCGTCTGTTCTCTGCTGGAAGCAAAGTCTAGAACACAGGGTGCTGGGTTTGTCACAGGACAGCAATGCGTCCCTCCTTTCCTGTTCCCAGTGCTGGCATTCTGCAGCCGCGTCAACAGTGATGCTTCCAGTTTGAGAGGCTCAATCCTGACTCCGTGGATCCACGGCAGTGGACTAGACTCACTCCCCCATGAGTTGGCAAGACGGTAGAAACATCAGCCGTGATATCAGCTCCGTGTTAACAGGGGTCCTGGGCACCCAGCGAGACTCAGCACCTGCGGGGTGCTCAGTGGGATCCAATACCGCAGGGCCCCTTGCAGGACACCCTCGATGTCTCCATCAGGGCCCTGCATGTCACCCCCTCGCTCCAGGTACCATTCTCAAGGCCTCCCGGGGCGGCTCGGGGGGACATCCCAAGAGCCCGCAGGTGGCTTCTCTGCTTCCTTCCCTCCAGGTCTCAGAGGAGGAGACCGAGGCCGAGAGGGGAAAGGAACACTCTCAACAGGATAACTGCGTGCTACACCCTGGAGAAGGGGGTGGAAACTCACTCCAGTATTCTTGCCTGGAGAATCCCATGGACAGAGGAGCCCACGGTCTACGGGGTCGCAGAGAGTCAGACATGACCAGGTGACAACAGCAGCATGTGTGGCGCCCACGGGAGACAAAGCGCCTCTGCATGGATTGTTCTATGGGACGGACAGCGTCTCGCTGGGTCAGACGGATGCTGAAGTCGGGGGGCTATGTCACGGATGCCACAGACCAGCAGAGGAAGCTGAGGACCAGTGACTGGAGGACGAGGGCTCACCCAGACCCACCTCGTGTTCACCGCCAGGGAGAGCTCCATGGCTCAGTCTCCTGACCCTTCCATGGTGGGAAAAATGGAGTCCGTTGCAGGGGCTTTACTGGGAGATGGTTTAAGAGAATCCAGGTTACTTGTGGAATACTGGCTGGACTGGGCTGAAGAGTGTCCCCCCAGAGTCACGTCCATTCATGAACCTGTGAACAGGACCTTATTTGAAAATAGCATCTTTGCAGATGGACGTGAAGTTGAGGTCATGCTGAATTCGGGTGGGCCCTCAATCTTATGTCACTGGTGTCTTTGTGAAAGGGGGATCTGGACGCAGACCGGCACGTGGGGAAAAGACCGTGTGTGTCCACAAGCCAAGGACACCAGGGGCTGATGTACCGAGGCCAGCAGAGGTGAGGGACAGACCGTCCTGGAGCCGCAGGAGGGAGCAGCCCTGCTGGCCCCTGGCACCGACTCCTGACTTCCATCCTCCAGGACCGAGACAAACACCCCCAGTTTGCAATGCTTGGTTGGGGCAGCCGCAGGAAGCCAGGCCCTGAGAGGGACCTCAGCAAGCACAAGGGGTTCCCTGGTGGCTCAGACGGTAAAGAACCCGCCTGCAATGCGGGAGACCCGGGTTGAATCCCTGGGTCAGGAAGATCCCCTGGAGGAGGGCCCGGCAACCCACTCCAGTATTCTTGCCTTGAGAATCCCATGGACAGAGGAGCCTGGCAGGTTACAGTCCATGAGATTGCAAGAGTTGGACATGACCGAGCAACTAATACTGTCTTTCCAGCAAGCACTATGTGCAGTCATGATTTAAGACAGAAACACAATGGACCAAAAGGTTAGGTAGCCTGACTGCTGGCATAGGAAACCCGAAGGAAGAGCTGGGATGTCTCCTAAGGAAGCCTCCGGCCGAAGGACACGCTCACAAGTTGCTGAGAGAGACGGGGAGCCCCTGGCTGCTGGTCACGGTGCTGCTTCCACCCATACCAGCTGTGGGCTTATAGTAGCTGCAGTGTGGGCCTCTCGCCTCCTAACTCTAAGGGGCCTTGAGAGAATCGCGGCAGAAAGTGACATTCCTTAGTCCTGGAAACCAGGGGGCAGTTTGCAGGGTAGAGGCTGCCCCTCCCCCAGTCGGCGGCCAGCCACCTCCGCTGGGGTCCGGAGGGCCAGGGAGGGTCTTTCCAATGCAGGGCTGCAAGGCGAGCTTCAGTGAGAATCAGGTTTGATGCCCGAGGCAGAGGAGATTCTAACACACTCTGGAGCAGAAAGAGCCTTGCAGATGGCTGCCACGGGCAATACCTGGCAGCCAGGTTCCTTGGGGGAGTTTAACCTTCTGCGACCTCACCGGCGAGCGCTCAAGCTCTGTCTGTTTCACACACGCAGTCAGAGGCACAGATACGCCTGCGATCATCTCCAAGTTTTGCCAGGACGGTTTTATTTGAGGCAGCCCTACAGGCTGACACCCCTCCTTCTCACCCCACGGAACATCTTACATACGCACGCCTGCACAGCTCAGACGTCGAGCAGAGGCTGAGACTCAGGCAGCCAGGAACCTGCTTCCTTGCTGCTAACCAGGGCAGTACCGAATGTACAGTCGGAGCTCGGCAAATAATTAATAGTAATGAAAATTGACGTTGTAAAAATTAAAGGGAGATAGCTGATGGAAAGGAATTGGTTTGGTTGTCAGACCCCAAGCCTAAAGGGAAACACATTGCTTTGGAGAATCTTTTAATTAATTCCAGAGTCGCCCTGTTTCTTCTCCGCCAAATGAGCTGAGTTCCTTTCCTGGGCAGGAGGCTCTGGTGCAGATGCAGGGAGGGACAGGGAGAGCTGAATGGTTATCAGGGATCATCCCACCTCCATCCGGAGCCTCCAGAATTTCCCCGCCCTCCCAGCAAAGAAAGCTCAAGGTGGGGGTGACCACGGAGTCGGCCCCGAAGAGGGGTTCGTTTTGTAAATGTACTTTTTACTACCTATGAATAAACCAGGAGGTCTACCTCATTCATAGCTAAAATAAAAATGGATCTCTACAGTCTGACCAAGTTCAGCCACTGAGCTGCGGCATTAACTTGTATTCTAACAAGATTAAAATATATTTGTCCTGGGGATTAGCATACTTAAGTCCCCTTTCCCCTTTGGAGCGGTGGCAGGGCACTTTGATCTGCCTTGCGTGGCGAGAGCGCGGCTTGGGCCCAGCTATCCGACTGCCAAGTGTGAAATCGGCCTGATGTCATCCTCAGTCTTCATCTTTTACATCTTCCACCAGTTTAATTATATTTCCGCCACAAAGCTCCAGCGCCTCATTGCATATTCAAGTTTGACTAGGAAGCATTTAAAAAAAAAAAGAGGTGCGAATGAAATACCCCTGTAGGGGGTAGGGAGGGAGCCACACCTCGTGGTGCAGAGGCAGCTGCCCGGCCCCAGCCCTGGGTTTGCCCCAGACGCCCTCACCTGTGTGGAAACGTACATCCACCCAGCCAGCTCTGAGCTGGGCCGGGCGCCCTCGTGGGGCTCCGGGCAAAAGCCATTGTTATACCCGTGCGTGGCGTCTGGGGTTACTGGCCTGTGACTCTGTGGGTCTGTGTTACATTCACTCCCCGGGAGCTGGTTCTGCTCCCCTGGGGCTCGAAATCCACCGGGGTGCTCCCTTTGCTGCATAAAAGCCACCTTCCTCTCGGGGAGCGAGCTGATATGTCACCCAGGAATCGCCCACTTTGAGGCCCTGTGCAACCGCCAAAAAAAAGAAAAAATTGAGGGCACTCTCAGTGCCTAAAAGCGCCGTGTCTGGCTGACCTCTGACCACCTCAAAGGAATCAGAGTTGAACTCTGCATCCCCATGCCGAGTTCTGGCCCTCAAGTCCTTGGCGAATTCCCCGGAACTGCTGGGAAGGCCAGCCTGACTGCAGAACAGTCCCTGACGTCCCAAGGGGGGGGAGCCTTCTAATACCTCCACCCCAGGGCCACCAGGGGAGGGCCGGGGGAGGGGAACCTGGCCAGGCCTTGGTCCTGGGGGCACCCCTCCGCGGGCACTCGTGTCTGGGAGAGGAAGTGAACCCCCTGCAGGCGTGGCTGGCTTTTGACCTTCACTCCAGGCCGCCAGGCTCTGCTCACACCCCCGCTGGAGTGTCTCGGAGATCTTGCGCTCTGCGGGTCGCCAGTCTTTGGGTGTTACTTCCCCAAGCCAGCCGGACAGAATAGAAATGCAGATGGGCTTCCTGAGCCTTTGAGAGCAGATTGGCCCTGGGCCACCTCTTCTCCCCGGACTGCCCCCTTTGTCCGAGGTCTCCCACGGCCCCTCACTCCTTCTGGGTTGGGGTGTATGCAGGTACCAACGGTAGATAGACTGAGTTGAAACTCACTTTCTCCATGTGCAGGAAACCAAGATGCAACCCTGATACTTTTTTTTTAAAGGTCTAAATTTAGGACCATCTTTATTTTAAATCATCAGTCTTGTTGAAATGGGAGGTTAACAACATATCACTTCTTCAACTGAATGATATAATTATAAAATTATCTCCACATAATTAGCTCAGGATTATGTTTCATTCTGGTTAGCATGTAATCAAAGCCTGTTATGCTTTTAGCTATAGGAACAGCAATTAATTTCAAAGGGGGTACTTAGACCCTTCACTATTTAGACAAAATAGCTCATCGCGCCAGGAGCAGGCAGTTGGCTCTTGGAGGAAGAACGGTGGCTGGGGGGCTGTGATTCGAGGGTGGGGTGGGGTGGGGGGGACTCCCAAGCCTCTTCCCAGCCCCCACGCTGTCCCATTGGGCGCCCACCTCCTAGGCGCTGAGTCCACCCATGTCTCCTGGTGACTGAGGCTCACTGCTCAGTGACTGGAATGGAGAGGTGACTGGAATGGAGAGGGGAGTGGTGTGTGAAGTTGCTGAGCCTCCATAGGAACCCAAGGCACGATATCTTGCTCATTTTGGGGGGAAAGCCTGGGGACAAGAGCCTGATACGAATGGAAGTGCCTATGTGCTTGAGCCCTGTGATCACAAAGTGCCCACCTAGCTGTGTTTGGAAGGAGAAGGGACTCCTGACTCTAAAGAGTGCTAACGGGAGTCCTGCGGCCCTCTAGTAGGAGTGCTCCCGTCACTGCTCCACTTTTCACAGTCACATAAATATTTCATCATTTCCCCCTTCCCCTCATCCACTATATAGATGCCGCCTGGGATGGCAGAAGTGGACACTATGCCCGTGGCTTTACCAAAACCAGGCCTTGGGCTGGCCGGGCCCAGGGAGCTGAGTACGAGTTTCCCCTGAAGAAGGGGAGTGGGACTGCCCACCGAGCAAGTGCTGTTCCGTGCCACACGCTTTCTATTCTTTTCCTCATAAACACCCCCTTGCAGGGAGCCTGTTAGGTAGCAGTTCTTTCTGCCTGAGACATGAATGATTGGGCTTCAGGGCACAGGACTGCCTGTTCACAAAACTCAGCCCCATCCTTGCCCCAAGTTTCTTTCAGTGAGAAGAAATGCTGTTGTATAAGTATTCGCATGAAAAAAATATGGAAGTCCACATGCTGAGCCTGCACATGGCGGGGAGCTCAGCCGAATGCTTTCTTAGCGGGTTTCAGTCTCGCGCCAAACAAATTTGCTGTCGTTCAGTCGCTAAGTCGTGTCCGACTCTTTGCCACCCCGTGGATTGCAGCCCTGCAGGCCCCTCTGTCCCTGGGATTCTCCAGGCAAGAATACTGGAGTGGGCAGCCATTTCCTTTTCCAGGAGATCTTCCCGACCCAGGGATCGAACCTGCATCTATTGTGACACCACGGAGCCACTAGGGAAGCCCTAACAAACAGGTGTTTGGAAGTCAGCATGCCAGGCGTTCCTTCTAGAGACTGAAATCTGCCCGGTTTAACCCACGTGTTTTGTCACTGGGGGCAGGAGCACAATCTGAGGCTGAAAACTGACAGCCTCTGAGTTACTTATCCGGGCACCTTTCTCCC
This sequence comes from Odocoileus virginianus, assembly GCF_023699985.2. Lineage (NCBI taxonomy): Eukaryota > Metazoa > Chordata > Mammalia > Artiodactyla > Cervidae > Odocoileus > Odocoileus virginianus. The sequence goes on from NC_069674.1 coordinate 2,586,102, forward strand.
AGCAGCAGAGGCGTGGAACCGGCCTCCACAGGAGTACATTCTGCAAAAGGCTGCTGACCCTGCCTGTCCCCCCACTGCCTGAATCCAAAGAAACGCCAGCTTTCCGGATTCACATTTTTGGGGGGTGGGGGGGTGGGGAGTGAGAGTCCAAATCCTCGGGAGAAAGTTGTGGCCTAAAGGGGAAACTCGGACAGACCCACCACGGCGGCTCCAGGAGGCCGGAGAGCCGGGGGCCGGAGTCCTGGTGAAGTTGGAGGGGGCCGGGAGGGGCGGCAGACCCCCGAACCGGGCAGCAACTCCTCTCGGCGCCTGGCAGCTGGAGCCTGTGATTACCCATCCAGAGAGGAGAGAAAAGCGGGGAGGGGAGAGAAAGGGCAGTTAGCGGAGGGGGTAGGGCCGGGGAGGCGGAGGGCAGAGCCCGGGCGCAGAGCCTGACTGTCCCTTCGCAGACAAAGGACTTGGCGGGAGGAGCGAACCCGAACGCGCCGGCAGAAAGGCTCGGGCCGCGCGCTCGCACCGCGCGGCCAAGTTTCTCAGCGCGACAGATGGGGCCGCGCGCCCGCCCGGCCCAGCCTTCCAGACGGTCCGCTCCGGCAGTGACCCCCACCCGCCCTCGGCCCGGCCCCACGGAGGACCCCGGCCGGGGGCGGGGCCCTCCCGGCCGCGCTCCCCACTCGGGCCCCCTCCGCGGACGCAGTCCACTGAGGCCCCGTGCTCTTTTTCCCTCCCCAGGTGTCTCCGGGGAGACTGGGCTGGGGCTGGGGGGCTCTCTGGGACGCCTTCCAGCCCGAGGGGGCGAAAAGGCGGCTGAGCAGGCCGGTCTCCACCACTCTTTGTTCTGGGCAAAGCTCTGGGCTCGGCCCTGGAAGGAGGGGTGGGGAGGGACCGCCGATGGGGCGAGTCCGGGGCTCTGGTCCTAGCGTTCCCCCCGGGGATGCGGAGCGGGTAGAGGGTCTGGGGACTCCCTCCCTCCCCCCAGAGGCGTTGCCGGGGCCTGCCAAGGGCTGGGGCCTGGGTCGGCAGGGTATCAAGCTGGGCCACACCTGTTCCCTAGACTCTTGGGGCTCCCCACCGCCCCTGTGCTGACCTAAGACGACGAGGTGGTCAGTCACCCCGATGGCTAAGCAGGAGGCGAACAACAACAGCAACAATAATAACGCGGTCCTCCTCAGCCTCACCAGCCAGGAAGGGGATATGGCGGACCACTCGATTAAATCTCATAATGAGGAGTCACTTTAATGACTATTATTACGTTTCAGGCGATTTCAAGAATGGCTTTTTATTTGCTGTGGGCGGGGAGCATAAACAGAATGAACTACATGAGATTAATAATGAAAATATGAATGGTCTGCTCGGGCTTGCGCAGCCCAGCTCACGTCGTGCGCCCCTGGAGCTCAGGGCGCAGGCACCGCGCGCGTGTTTCCCCCGCAGAGGGCGGCCCATGGGGTCGCGGGACTCAGCGCAGAGCCAGGCCTGCCTGCAGCCGCCCTCGCCCACCACCCAGCCCACCCCGCCCGCTGCTCTTGAAGCCAGAGGCCTCGCCCTCGGCCCTGATAGGAGAGAGAAGCGAGCGCAGAAATGGGGTCTCCACCCCCGAGGCCCGGCGCGGGGCTGCAGTGCGTGCCTGGAGGCGGCGTGGAGTGCCGGTTGGAGGGTCGGCCTCCCCGGAGGCCTTGGGCGCCAGTCGCCATTAGTCTCCCAGGGCACGGCGGCTCGGCCTGGCAAGCGGCAGGTTTCGGCAGAGCCGGGACCTTCCTGGGGGCTCTTGGGGAGCTTCCCCGGGCGGGCAGAGGTCGGATATTAAACCAGCAGGAGACAGAATGACTTTCAGCCGAGACAGAGCGAGCAAACACGGCCTCGCAGCTGGCCCCGCGCGGCGGCAGGCGTATTTGCATACATAGTGTGTGATGTTTGCTGTGCCCACCACACCCCCGGGCACACCTGTGCCAAGCGGTTCAGAAGCCCCAGCGATTTGCCCTTTTCACCCAAGGGAAAACAGGAACGATGGAACCTTCTCAGAGATCAGACTGGTGGCGCCCCGCTTTTGCCCCCTAAAGAAAGCCCTTGGTGGTCCACTTCCTGCGACCTTCGCCTGCCGGTGTTGACCCTCGGATTCTGACTCCAGCCTGAGGGTGGGGGCTCACTTATTCGACCCCATTGGGCAGCTGGAGGAGGAGCTAAGCACCAAGGAATCCTGCTGGGTCTCTGATCCTGCATCTTTGGGGAAGCGTGTTCCACTGGCCTGGGGGGCTGCGACCGTCCGCGCTTAGCTCCCAGGCCTCAGCCCAGTCTCTGCGCAGCCACGCAGGCCTGGGGAAACTGCCGAGCCTAAGGGTGGGGCCATGCAGCTGCAAGCCGCAAGGACGCCCTTCCTAAAGGAGCTTTCCTCTGAGCACATTTAGGAAACCCCACCTGCTGCGGGGTGACAGTCTGGTGGGGCCCAGGTGGGGTGTCACCGGTACTGCAGGCTGGGTCCAGATCCAAGCTGGGCAGAGCTGTGGGGGCCCAGGTGGAGCTCAGTGGCGGCCGGACTTCACGAAGGGGCATCGCCTGCCCTGCAGCCTGACTCTGGTCTCCACTATCTGTGCTCAGTCGCTCCATCGCGTCCAACTCTTTGTGACCCCATGGACTGTAGCCGCCAGGCTCCTCTGTCCATGGGATTCTCCAGGCAAGAATACTGGAGTGCGTTGCCATTTCATTCTCCACGGGATCTTCTCCAACCAGGGATGGAATCCGTATCTCTTGTGTGTCCTGCATTGGCAGGCAGATTCTTTACCACTGTGCCACCCGGGAAGCCCAGCTCCTAGTGAAAGTGGCTGGTGTGTGCCGAAGTGGCTCTCCATGAGTTATGAGAGAATTTAAAAACATGTAATAAACGTAGGAGCAAAACCAGAATCTCAGCATTTGGGAGGTCTGAGAGTTCATTTAGTCCAATCTCCTACTGGAGGCCGGGGGGAAGCAAAAGAAAAACCTTATGCCACTGTAGGCCTAGTGTCTGCTTGCACACCTCTGCGGATGGGGAGCTCATTACCTTGAAAAACCATACATTGCCCCTTAACAGCGCTATGATTTGCCAGTGGGATGAAATACAAAAACTAAAAATGATGGCTGAATGTTGCTATGTGATCTTTTTATTAAAAGGAAGGAGAGGCCAATCAGGTAATAGAAGCTGGGCTAGTGCAGTTTTGTCTTTAGGAACCCGCAGATTGGCAGAGTGGCAGGGTGGTGGCTAAGGAGGATATGATCCCGCCCCATTAGTGCTCCTGGGACCAGGCTCCGGAGCCTCTGCAGCGAGACCCCAGAACGTGTCTTTGCAAAACCGGGAAGCAGCTCAGCTCCTAGCCAGAGGCCCAGCGTCCTTCCCCTTGGGAAGCCGGTGTGGAATGGAAATGCCTAAAAGGTCGCCTTGGGAACAGAGGCTCCTCTCTAGTCTCTTGAGCTTCTTTTACTGGGAGAAGAAAACTGTAGCCAAGAGAGTTTGGAAATAGAGCAGTTGGGTTCACAGGGCCACGTCAGCTGTCCTCTGAGGCCAGGTGAGTTGCAGGTCCCAAGGTCAAAACTCCCATCCACTTCCGGTCTTTTTCTCGCATCCGCCTTGGGATGCATCAGTCCGTGTCCTCTGCTCTGGGGAAAAGACAACAATGCAACATAAAGAAGAGCCTCTTTGTCTCAGGTCAAGTGAGAGCTCCTCTCTCCAGGGGCTGAGCGCCTCTGTCGGCTCAGGGAGCAGCCAGGGACAGAGACCTGTTGCTTTCTGCAGGAGTTTAAATATTTATTCAAAGAAAAAGCACCAGACTTTGGAACACTTCCTTCTGGTAAATAAATGCATACTTAAATTCCTTTGGTTGTTCTGTACTCATACAGAGACGTCCAAAGTGTCTTCATTATTAAAAAAAAATTATGCCTCTGGCTACAAAGGCAGGCATGTGCACACCTGCCGTGGAGGGAAAGACCTGAGCACCTGAGCACTGAGGTCGTCCTCGGCAGGTCAGCTGGGCTCAGAAACACACTTAAAAAAAAAACAAACCTACTCATTCCATCTTGGACAACTGATATTTTACAATAAAGTGGGTTTTTTTATTTAATGTAACTTTCAAGAATTTCAACACACAAAAATGCAGGGGGAATGTTCACAATTTTGATAACCACAGTAGTAAATAGAAACATTCATTTCTTATAAGATTATAAATATTTGCTACTGGAACTGTAAAATGCACATGTGTAATAAACTAAAAAATAAAAATAAAAAAATAAAAACCCCAAAACTTTGCTTCCTGCTAAAAAGGCATATCATTTCATTGAGTTTCCTAAGCAGCAGATGGTTATTCACAGAATTTTAAATTACAGCTTTTGCTTTTATAAGTTTCTTTTCCTTAAAAAAAAAAAAAAGGGTTTACACTAGTATGTACAAAGGGAAGCTATTATCGCAGTGAAATAAAGAGGTTTAAGGCAAAGAGAGAAGTTCACCCTCAGTCCTCGGGGCAGGGCCCGGGGCACCCCCCAGACTGTCCCAGCACAGACGGACATTTGGACACAATTCTTTTTCCATACAATAAACAGAAGACAGTGTGGAGCTACAGATATAGATAATGTGTTTGTTTATATATATGTACTTGGTGGGGATATATTGAATATATTTCATTTACACTGTACCACACTTCAAAAAATAAAATGTATATTTAAAAAAAAACAAGAAAAGACAAAAAGTGATAAGAAATGATTATTTACACATTTTCTTCTTTCCTCTAGATCCTGGAGAATTCTGAGTTCCTTTAAAAGTCAAGGTGGCCACATGTTCTAGAACTGTGGACTCTTACACGTCAGCTTCTGTGTGTGACATGAACACACACACAGATATATGTACACATGCACACACATATTTACCATGAAAGAATGCTCTCTATAGCAGAAGCGGCCACTTAAAAAAAAAAAGGAAAAAAAAGAAAAGAAAGTGAAGAAAAAGAAAAAGGAAAGGGGAAACGCCAGCTCCTTCAGGCCTCCACAGCTCCGGAGGCACACCCAGCAGACCTTGGCTGCGTTTCTGGGCACCCCCCCCCCGCCCCCGCAGATATTGCCTGGGCAGCTGATGGAGCCGCAGGGGAGCTTCTGGGCCCAGGTCTGGGGGGACAGGGTGGTCCCAAAGCCTGTGGGCCTCCAGCCACTGGCGCCCTGAGCCCCGGAGCGGGTGCTGGAGGTGGAGGTGGGACACTCCGGCACTGGAGGCGGGCGGCTGGACAGGGGACAACGACGCAGATGCAGACAGAAGGATGCAGGGAGGCGCGAGCCAGGCCTCGGCGGCGAGGAGGAGACAGGGAGGGAAGGCAGGCAGAGGGGAGGAGGAGGGCTGGCGTGGGCCCTGCCCAGGCAGCCCTGGGGAACAGGGCACCCACCGGAGGCCCAGCCGCGGCCTCGCCTCCGGGACCCTTTCTCTGCGATGGTGGTGGCGGGCTTGGGCACGCGGACCCTCCTGCCAGCCTCACCAAGCCCACACAAACAAAGTGGCAGAACTCATAGACCAAGTAGGAGCTATTTATTCGGTTCACAGTCGTGTGAAATGCAGCAATAAAAATCTTTGGACTTCAGCAAGTTGTTTTAATTTTTTCATCTTTTGAAATTAAAAAAAAAGTGTCCGATGTCCCATAATGGAACTTAGGGGATTAAAAAGATGAAACCCTAAGTAGCCCCCTTTGCAAAAACCAAAAACCCAACATAAAATTAGCATAATCTCATAAACATAAAAAAACTCAAAAAATATTTTATAGTCAGATATTTTGGATTTTACACCTCCTGTAAATTATATATACATAGAATATTGCAGAACCATAGCTAATACACGATATCTTCACTATTAATGCTGGTATAATCTTTATACACTGGCCCTTGATTTCTGATTTTAAATTATTGCATCATTTTGCCAGGGCGGGCCGGGACGCGGTACCCGCCCGCCCTACTCGCTGTCCGACTTGCCCTCCTTGGCGGTGGTGGAGTGGTTGTACAGGCCCTGCGCCATGAGGTGCACGGCCAGCGTGTTCTTGCTGCCCGTCGCCTTCTTGATCTTGGCGCGCTTGTTCTGGAACCAGATCTTGATCTGCGACTCGTTGAGGCTGAGCTCCTGCGCCAGGCTCTGGCGCCGCTGCTCCGTCAGGTACCTGTTGGTCTGGAACTCGGCCTTGAGCCGCTGCAGCTGCTCTGCCGTGAAGGCCGTGCGGGGCCGCTTGTCCTCTTTGTTGGGGTTCTTCTTCTTTGGTTTGCGAGACCTGGGACCTAGGGAGGCGCGGGGGACAGACAGCGCGGGTTAGGAGGGCTCCGGCCGGCTTGCTCGCTGGGGGGGGGGGGTCCACCACCCCGCACAGGAGGCTGTCGCAGCTGTTGGCGACCCGGAGGAAAGCAGGGCTGGCGTGCTCATGGAGGGGGCGGGGAGGGGGGCCGGGAAGCCTGCAGGAGCGGTGGGCTTGGGGGCAGAGGGCAGGCTTAGCGGAAAGGCCAGGATAGCAAAAACCCCAAAACTCTGTGGCCAGGACTTTTCGAATCCTTCCTGAGGTTCTGTCCACGAATGGCGACAGGGTGGGGTGGCTGCGGGGAGAGAGTTGAGGGAGACAGACTGGAGGGGGTTGGGCCAGTCAGAGTAGCAGGGGGAGCCCCGGGGTGCAGGGGGGACTCCCCACAGACCCGGGGGGCCGTGGGAGCCAGCGTCAGGTGGGTGCTGAGAACGGGAAGGGTCTGCCTCCCCCAGCCGGCCCTGTGGGCCCACGTTCATCCTTCCCTTTAAGGGCCAGAAGGAGCACGAGCTTCCCACCCTTCACCCCACCAGGTCTCCCCCAGTCCCCCGTCCAGGAGAGGGGACACACTGCCAGCCCCAGAGCTGAGGCGGCCACTGGGGACCCCGCTGACCTCGGGCAGAAGGCTCACACTTCTCACCCCCACACTCTTCCTGGTGGGCCGCCCAGGTTGGTGCGGGGCAGTGGCGCTGGGAGTCCTAGGACCTCGGCAACAGAAAGGGCCTGAGAAAGGCGACCAAGTCGTGTCTTTTCCTGGGTTTCCGAAGGTCAGATGGGGCGAGGGGGTCAGAGAGGGAAGAGGCCTTTGCGGGAGGGGGTGGTGGCTTCGGGTCTGGGGGTCTGAATCTGTGAAGTGTGTTAAGTCGTGCTGGGGGCTGGCTCCCGCTTCTTCGGAGGAGCCCTGGCTGAGAGGCTGGAGAAGGCTAGACCTCCGGCAGCCGGAGCACCCAGGCGCCCACCCCTACGGCACTCTGCGGGGTGAGGCTCTGGGGGGGCAATCGGACCAGGAGGGTGGACCATCACCCGGGCCTTCCCTAGCTAGGGATCTGGGGTGGTCCGCAGACCCAGGAGGCCCCGGGAACCCCCTCCTCCGCCCACCGAGCCTTGCGCTGTCTCCGGGAGCCACGATGGGAAAAGGAGGGCCGGGCCCGGTGGAGAGGGGGCACCAGACTGTTCGGCTCAAGCCTGGGGCCTTCAAGATTGGAAGCACACCCAGGCGCACCCCGACCCAGGCGCACCGCGCCCCCTGCCCCCACCGCGCGCACACTCGCTCACAAGCCCAGGTCCCCGGCTGCCCAGCCTAGCTTTTCCCCAGAGGGTGCGGATTCGGGGCGGCTGCCCGCGTCCAGGGGGCGCCGCGCGAGGCGGGCAGGGGCCGGCCCTGCGAGGCTTCTACAGGCCCGGCGGAGGCCCCCACCGCGGCCTCGTGCGGCACAGCCCGCCCGCGGTCCCCATCCGCAAACTCCTCGGATCCCGGGGCGCTCGCACACGCCCATCAGCCCACAAAAGGCCCGGGCCACTTTATAGAAAGGAAATCTCCCTAAAATCAGAGATTTCAGTTCCTTTTCCTTCTTGATTTTCGTTCAAAACGCAAACTCTTAAGGAGTCTTGGAAAGACCAAACCTCCGCAAAAACAAAACAAAACAAAACAAAACTCTGCGTCGCTGCTTTCGTAAACGCCCGGAAACACATATCTTATCTAACGGGGCTTTTTTTTTCTTAAGTCCAGGAAGACCAACCACTGAGCCAGGCCCGGCTGCCGGGCTTCCTCCGGCCTCTGGGGCCTGGCGCGGCCGCGACTCCCGCGCCGCACAAAGCCGGGCCGAGGCTCCTCGCCGGCCGCATTGTGAGCCTATATGTTAATTAAATATTAACAAAGGAGAGAGGCGAGAACAATGGAGCAAATTTCAGATCTAGCTGGAGAAATTGGGGTTTCATCAGAGATACACACAGACCGTTTCTGCGGGCAGGAGACCCGGGGGTGACTTAGTTGCGCTGTGAACTGTTTAAACGACCCCCGCAAAACAGTTGAGGGTTCGGGGAACAGGGGGGTCCGGTATGCGCAGCCGGCTCGGGGACAAACGGAGTATGCGCCTAATGGCGGTTCGCAGCCGCAGACCCGCATTTACTGCGGCTCATACTTCTATGGGGAAGTGGACTCAGCTTTTAAAAATCCCGGGTCTACGAAAAAGACGCCCAGAAGCTCTGCACACTCTCGCCGGCTCCCCCGCGCACTTCCTCTGAAATCTGCTCCTTTCCTACGCAGGAAAGCTCGATAAAGATCCATTCTATCCGAGGACAGCAGGCCTTCCTCTTCCAAGCTGTGTGCGCACCTCTTGGCAAATAAAACGAGGCACAGGGCGAAGGGCTCCTCTGTCTCCCTTCCTTCCCTCTGCGGATCCCTCCACCGGCCCCTGGTCGACCCCAGCTGAGGACGAGCAGCGAGCCTCGCATTCTTCCCGGGACACATCTGGGAAACTGGGGCGGCAGGATGAGACTAAGTCTCAGGGCGGGCTGGGCGTGGGTCCGGGTCTGGACCGAATGGGAAGAACAAGCGAGGGTGTGCTCTTCCGGGCCTGTTTTCCAGCCACCCCCATTCCCACCAAATAAACTCCGGCCAGGGCAGGGATGGGCTAGGGACTAGGAGAGGCCCCCAAAGGCAAGAGAGAACGGAGGTCCTGGTACTTTTCGCCGTTCTAGGAAGTCTGTAGCCCCGAGTGAATCAACCCTGCCCCTCTCCGCCTGGCCGCGGCCCGCGTCAGCGTCGGCCGCACACAGTGTCGCTGTGTGCGCGTCTTTGTGTTGGGGGCGAGGGATGCTCGAGTCTTCTTTCTCCCGGTAAGTTCCCGCCCCAGCGCTGCCCCGCAACCCCGCGGGCCTTCCCACGGCAGGCCGGGACACGGGTCCCCAGGGCTCACCTGAAGAAGGTCGGTCCGAGTAGCGCGTGCAGTAGACCCAAGCCGGCCAGAGCATGGGCTGCGCGCCAAGGTTGGCGCTGGCCTGCGAACTGTCCGAGTCTGAGCTCACCGACAGGTCGCCGCCGCCCAAGCCGCGGGCTTTGAGCGCCCCGTCCAGGGGACCCCCGGGGTCTCCTCCTTTCTTGGCACCGCTGTGCAGTGAGAGCGCTTTGGAGCCGCCTTCGCCGTCACCCGGAGAGTCGCTACCGCCACCGCCGGGCAGCGGCCCGCCCGCCCCGGGCGCGTTCTGCCGGGGCTCCCGGCCCGACACCAGGAGCTGCTCCGCGCCGCCCGCGCCGCCGCCTCCCTCCAGGCCGCCTTCGCCGCCTGCCCCGGCGCCTCTGCCTCCTCCGGCGCCGGGACAACACGTCCCCGCGTCCTTTCTCCGGCCGAACTCGGGCCGCAGGATGTTGTCGATGAAAAAGTTGGTGATGCGGTGTGGGTGCTGGTGGTTGCCCGGCGCCTGCAGGACCGCAGGCAGCATCAGAGCCCGCCGGCGGCCAGTGTCCGCGTCGCCAGGGCTGCCGGCGCCGCCGCTGGGGCTGGATTCCGGCGGCCGCTGCCCCTCCGCCGCCGCCGCTTCGCTAGGCTTGGGGTCATTCTCCTCCATGCTGCTCGCAACAAATCCCGAGTCGGTTCTCCAGGGAGACCCTCCAGTCAGCCTTCCGCTTCTCCGCTCCGTACGCGGAGACTTCCGAGGCCGGCCGGTGTCCCTTCCCCGCCGACTCTCCCGAGGGCGAGCGCGGCGGCTGCAGCCAGGGCTGGGGTCCTACACGTCGCCAGCCACGCTCAGAGCCGAAGCTACGTTCAGATCCACGAGTTGAGTTAGAAAATACCAAGAGTCGCCCCACGCCCAGACGCCGGGAGATTCAAAATAGTCCGGTCCGAGTCTTCGCAGCGCACCCAGGCGCTAGACGGTCACAAGGGTCCGACGCGGACCCGGGGCGCCTCGGGGCTCCGCGCGCCTCTCCACGTCCGGCTGCCTCCGGCTCCGGCGCCGCCGCCGCCGCCCGGCCGCCCGGGGCTGGAGCTCCGCGCATGCAGGCAGCGCGCTCGTCCGCGCTCACGCCCGCCGGGGCCCGCTCGGGCCAACGCCGCCGCCGCCGCCGCCGCCCGGCCGCCCCCGCCCGCGCGCCCCGGCCGGCCCTCTAGGGTGCGGGGCGCGAGCGGTCAGCGCGCCCGTTGCCGCCAGCACGCACATGGAGGCCCACGGGCCCGCGCTGCGCTCGGCCGGCCTCCGGGCCCCTGCGCGCGGCCGCCGCCCCGCCGCGGGCCGGGGCGCCCCCGCCGAGCCCCGCCGAGCCCCGCGGCCCGAGTCGCATGGGTGAGCGGCGGGCCGGGCCGGACCGGGCTGGGCCGCCCGCGTTCCCTCGCCGTCTGCGCGCCCTCGCGCCTCGGCCTCCGCGCGGCCAGGAAATTTCCAGGCCACTCGGCGCAACCCGAGACACTCGGACTCTGGATTTTTGTTCTTATTTTTAACCGAGCCCCCTCGAGTGACGTCGCGGGCCGGTCTCCTGGACACGTGCCTCGGGCCAATGGTCGCGGCGCCGCGCGCCCACGTGACCGGCTCGGTGACAGGGGCCGCCCGCCGCCCCGCCCCCGCTTAAAGGGGCCGCGTCCCTGCGCTCCGGGTGCGGAGCCTGGACCCGCGAGACCGCCGCCGCGTTCTCTGCGCGCGCTCGCGCGTTCGCGTTTTCCCCGCGGCTTCTCCGCGATCTGAGAAACGCCCGCGACAGTCCCGCCGGGTCGCCCACACGCGGACGGGGACAAGCGCTGGAAGGGTGCTTTTTTTTTTTTTAACATTTCCATATTGTTTACCGTGGGGAAAAAAATCCCACAATTCCTTGCACAAAAATGCATAAATAACATTAAATGAGCTGCCGAGATACAAAGAGACTTCTGGAAGTCCGCCTTGCTGGAAAGGGCGGTTGTCACTTACATTTGACTTTGGTAACCCGGGAAGCTCCCCGTCTTTAATGCAGAGCTGATGCGCAGGCCCCTCTTCCTGCAGACACTCACTGTAAGTGTGCGCGCGTCTGCGCGCGCGAGTGCAGGGAGCCGCGTGCCTGCTGTCGGATCCCACCCTGGTCACGGATCCTCCTGAATCGTGCATGCAGACCCGGAAGAGCTCAGGAACGCGATGTGGAACTCCGTGTTGGGGAAAGAATAAAGGAGCACTGCGCATTATAACCGAATCTTCTTTCTGGAAGGAGAAGGGAAGCGGATGGTTCAACCAAGCCCTCAAAACCACGTGGAACAAACTACTCCCCAGAGGCTGCCTCCTCCCAAGTCCTCACTCTCATTTCCCACCCCCCAGTTTTTACCCCACCGAAGGTCCGAGGGGCTACAGGACATTCACCTCTTTTTCTTGTCTTAAAATCTTCTAAATTAGTTTTTCTGGAGGGCCCATATGAAAGGGAAATTAGAAATCAAATGGTGGGGTGGGGGCCCCAATTTGTTTCCCCTTTCCCCTCCCCTCCTTCCTTCCAAGATCCCTTCCTAAGCTTCCTTTGCAGCTGCTGTCAGAAAGTCCAACTGGAATTTCTGTTTTCTCTTCTCCCGCCTCTTACTTGTGGCTCCTTCCTGTTCACTCCTCTGTCCTTGACCCCACCTGCAGACACCCCACCAAACACCTGTTGTGACCCGAGGCTCGCCTGTCCATCATTTAAAAGGCATTTCATGGAAATTTTTGAAGTCCGAAAAACATCCAAAAGGGCAACTCGCAGGGTGCTGGATCACTGGCAGATAAAAGTACGTTGGAGAGGATATGGGAAGACTGGGGAGAAAGGGAGAGCCCACGTGGCTTCAGGGTGCCCAGCAACAGAGGCCTGTTTTGGTAACCCTGGGCCTGGGCAGCCAGCAGGAGGCTGTCAGACTGGGAGGATGGAGCAGGTCTGGGCCAGCAGCCCTCCTGGCAATGTGACCACCAGGCCACCTTGAGGCTTGAAGGCTTGACTTGCTTAGCTTTTCCTCTGGTCCCCATGCAGGTCCCATTGTCTCTCCACCCCAGATCGGTCCACCCACTGCGGGCTCCAGGGTGAGGCCTGGGTTGAACTAGAAACAACAGTTACAAGGTACATCTGGGGGAATTTAACCCACGGAGGAGAGGCATAAAATGGGTAGAAGGAAGTACTGGGCTGGGTCACCTGGCTGTTAAATGCAGGTAGTGGCTGGGTGTGGACAGGCTCTGGAGGCAGGTGGTGAGACTCTGTCAGGATGGGGAAACCCTTTCCACTGGGGTGACTCACATCCCTCTCCCTTCCTCCCCCTCCAGTGGAGGGATCTTCACCAAATTACCTGGCTAGGCACACTCCTGCCAGCGGCCCTCCCCTGGGTCTCAAAAAATGAAACCCATAGTCTGTCTGCTCCTGGAAAAATGACGCTGGTGAAGTTATGGCAACACTCTATTTACACATGTTTAGGGTTGCAGGGGAGTTTTCCTGCAACTCTGGGGACCCTTAATCATCAGGGAATGTCCAGTTATTTGGGTTCTCCTGATCACAGAATGGGGAGGGGGCAGGCCCAGGGCTGGCTGGTTCCTGCAAAGCCACCCCAGGTTAATTTCTCCACCTGTCCCCTGAAAAGCACTCAGGCTGGCTCTTGAGAAATACTTCATAATGTCTTGGGCGCTTTTGCCTCTGATTGCCCCGGCATTAACTGAGCGGGTGGTCCAGATGCAAACTACTGGCTTCAGCATGAAGTCTGCAAAAGCAGCACCATCATCTCCAGGCTGACCTCGTTTACTCTGGGGGAAGAGGTGGGCAGCAACCTGCAGACACTGGTCTCCAGGCTGTAGGAGGCTGCTCTGAGGAAGCAGGACAATTCCTGAGTGATGGCCTGCTGCCCCCCTCCAGTGATTAGAGGGGAGTCCTGCAGAAGAAGGAAAGAAGAGGGAAGGAAGAAGTCATTAGAGGTATCGGGCCACACAAAGCCAACCCAAACCTCAACATAATTCCACAAAAGAGCTCCCCTTGAGCGTGGGCACCATCCAAAGGTACAGCGTGGAGGATGGGAGAATCTGGGTGGAAGCTGCAAGAAAGTTGATTTGCTCCTAGCGGAGGGAATCCTAAATCTTACAAAAATCACACAATTCATTTCTGAAAGCTCTAAAACATGCTTGAGACCCGACAGGCCCGCCGGATGTGGGACCCCGCCTGGCTGTGGTTTCTGTGCGGGGAGGGGGGGGAGAAGCGCAGGGAAGGGGGACAGGGAGGGGGAAGGCACATTTCCAAGTGTCCGCTCCCGAGGTGCGGGCCCTAAGCCCAGCCCGCCTTGCCGCTTGGCTTCTCCACCCACAAGGCGGCCGCCCCGCAGCGGGGAACTTCTCCGCGTGACCAGGCGACCCGGTACTGGACATCTGCTTCTCCCCAACCTGGTGAGGCTGCGATCGCCGGGATCCCTGGTCTTATCTCCTCCCGCCAGGCCGAGAAGACAGTCAGCAGCACCCCGCTTCCGGAGAACCGGCCCCCCTGCCCTTCCCAGGCGTGCGGCACAAAGGCGGACCTCGGAGCACATCAAGGGGAGAGGCGGCTCCCAGCCCGGTGTGTCCCCAGCTCCGACGCTAGTCCGACGAAATCTGCGGCCACAGCAGATCCTGGGGACGCTGGCTGCAGATCTGAGCCTCCCGTTTTTTTCTTAAAACGAGGCCAGAGGTGGCTGACTTTTCCGGTCGCTGTCCTGTCCCCTTACTCCCCACACTTCTCAGTGTGGGGAGTAAGGACACTGAAAAAAAAATAATAACCAATGTAATATGAGCGGTGTTGGTTTTCAGGGTCCTTGTCACTCGGTTGGGAGAGGTGCCCAACAATTCCTGAGAGCGAAATCTCAACCCCCCGCAGAATCAGGCTGGGGAGCGGCGCGCCCGTGGCCGAGAGCCAGCTCCGCGCGGCCGGTTGCCTAACCGGGAATTAGGGCCGATCCGGGAGAAAGGGCTCGACCTGGCAGAGAGCCCCCCTCGGCCCTCGGCTCCTGCAGCTGCGGCTGAGACCCTGGCCTGCAGACAAAGGCCTAAATGATAGGGCAGGCGGAGGAGGGGGGGTGGTCGGGCGGGGCCGGAGGAGGGGGCGCAGAGGAAGTGCGGGTGTCTTACCTCCCAGCCACGTGCCAGCCTGCAGACACACCGGGCGACCTTGGGGGCCTGGGTCAGGGACCTGGCCGAGTAGCCCTGGGAAGGATTAAGCGTAGCAGCGGAGGGCCTGGAAGGGGCCTGCAGAGTGGTGAGGGATGGGGTGCACCCGCCCTCGAGCTCCAGGCCCCACGCCTCTCCCCGCCTGGGGCGGCAAGCGCCAGGGAGAGCCTGGTGGGTGGGTCGGTGCTCCCAGAGGCTTGGCTCAGAAAGGGGGTGGGCAGCGAGCCGCACTGCTTATCTGGACCCGGCCGCCAGAGCTGGAGAAGAAGCGACTTATGCTTGGCTAAAGGCCCCTGGGAGCTGGTGGCAGATGTGGGTGCCCTCCTGTCCAGGCCACAGGGAGAGGGCCTACTTCTGATGCTTAGCCTCAGTGCCAGCCTGCAAGAGCTGGGGAGACGGATGGAGGGCTGGGGCGATAGGCAGAGACCTGGGGAGAGAGCCAGAGGGCTGGGGAGATGGGCAGAGGACTGGGGAGACAGGGGGAGGGTGGGCAGTTCTGTGCCGGAGACTAAGATGCAGAAATCTTCCCTAACCTGACTTCTCAGGAATAAAAGAGGCTTCTAAAGGGAAATCATAGGATCGCCCCCCTTGGGCTAGGAAACCCACACCCCAACTCATTCCTCTGCCTTGGCACACCCTCCACTGGCTTTCTCCAGGGCCAGGCGACTCTCTTCTCAAATGACCTGCACTAGGATTGCTTGGGAATCACCGTGCACTCTGGGGGACCCTTTCACCGCTGTTCTCCATCCCAGTAAAAGGTGGATGCTTCTGGAAGCCAGGCCCGCTTCCACTCACTGTCCTCACCAAGCTGACGGAGTAGGCTGTGCAGGGTCATGGCTGGGAGTCACACAGACTGCTCCCTGACCTCATGCCTCCAGGGTAGGGAAAATGTCCCCTCGGAATTGCGGCAACCCAGAAGAAAGGGACACAGTCCAAACAATCCAGAGGCAAATAAGTGGACTTGGTTGGGATTCAAAGAGCTGGGTAAGCACACGAAAGTGAGAAGAAAAGATATGTAAACGGATAATGAATCGTGAAGATAATCGGCCACCCTCTCCAACCTTACAATTATGTACAAATAGTGGAAGAAAGTCTAGTATCTACTCACTGTCTTCCTTTTGATCTTTGTAAGGAAAACAAGACCCTCAGAAGGAACTTTGGGAATAGCTGCCTCCTTCATGGGGCGAGAGAGGTTTCTTTTCTTCTTGTTCTTTCCCTGAAAGTCACAGAAAGTCACAGAGAGTGTAAACTCACATATGCTGACTTCACATTATTTTTGGAAGCAGGATTTGAGTGGCTAGAGAGTTCCAGAATTTTAGACAAATTTAGGTTTAACTTACATGACCTGTATCCAGTCCAGCCAACCTACCGACAGCTGGGGAGACAACTCATTAGTCCAGGTTTTATATCAGCAAGAAAATATCTAAACCATCACCCCAAATGTCAGCAATTGAATAGAGCTTGGGGGGGCACCCTCCACACAGAGAGTTATATATATTTCGGTTAAGTTGGGGAGACGGGACTTTTTAAACCTATGTTCAAGTTAGTCATGAAATAATTTTTTTTCTTTAACAAATAGAAATATTAAAATTTATAGTTTGATGTGAAAGAGTGAAACTAAAGTGTGAATGAACTGAAAACATTCCCTACGTTGGATTCAATTACTGATCAATTCGACTGAGTTGAGCAAAGCTGGTCATTTCTCCTCATGGGGCCTGGGTCTTGCAAGGCTCTGCATTTGGGGGCCTCAGACAAGAAGTGAAGGCTTTCACTCAGCGGAAAGTCATAGAGCACGGAGGATGTGTCCGCAGTACATTCCAGGAACACTCTCGGGGGATTGGTGGCCTTTGAGGAACACAAGGGCGTGGTCACCACCTAGTGGGTGTTCGCTGGCTCCCTCCCCCCGGAGGTAGCTCCAACTGCTCTGGTCAGGACCTAGGGCCAGGGAATTGCCCTCAGCGGTACCCTCAGCCTTCGTTTCTGCTTCTGTGCCTCATCCCAGCCCACCTCGCCCACTCAAGGAAAGCCCACTAAAGCAACATTTCAAAGTCAACACATAGGAAGGAAGCACTCTCTCTCCTCTCCCCAAAACTCTTCTCTCCTCAATCCCTCTTTAAAAATCTCCTAGTTTTCTGCAGGCAGCTCTTCCTTGCATCTTCTGTTACAGAGTTTCAGGGTTTTGTGCATCTCCTCTTAGTTAATCCCCTAAGACACAGCAGCTCTGTGAAGGCGGCAAAGTTCGGGAACTTGGTCCCAGCTGGAGCATAAACACAGGCTGGTCGGAGAGGCGGACGTGCAGGCAAATTTCCCATGTGTGTAGCTAATGCCCCTACATTCCTGGGGATTTTCACCTCCCCAGCTACTGGGAGCCAGAGAGGCGAGCTGTCCTAATTAACTACCTGGCTCAGCTCTCCCTTCACAGGGCCAGGGCTAACTTTGGCGGCCAGGGGCAGCCTCTGGGTTTCAGATGTTGGGGGCCCCCGGGGTCGAGGATCTGAGGCACCGTTGGGGACTGAAGGTTTGGTGCCAAGGCGGGTAAAGCGCGGGCTCCCCCGAACAAACGACACCATCAGGGCGATGCTTTTCTCTTTTTTTGCACAAGATGCAAGTTCAGCTGCAGCTGGTGCAAAGCAGCCAGACAAAGCCCAGCCTTGAAGGTAGAATGTGAAACCAAGACTCGACTGCCAGGAAGCCTCAATTCGGGGACGTCCTCCGAAGTCGGAGGCCAGAACGGATTTCGGATGGAGAAGCAACCCAGAGGCCAGGCTCCGTGAGACTAGGCCGAACGCCGGCCAGCAGCTTTTCCGCTCGGGCGGAAATCTTTCCTCGGGGCAAACCAACTCCTGGAAAGCACGAAATCGAGCCAAGAGAAAGCGGCACGCCCGTCACAGCCCGGGCTCGAGCAGAGCCCCCTCCCCGGGAACCTAGGCGCCGCCGCGCGCATCCGGGCTGGCGGGAGGCGGGAGGCGTGGGGTCCTGCCAACTTGCTGGGCCCCCGGGTGGCGGGGCAGGAGCGCCCCCAGCACCCGCGACAGTCCTCGCTGCTCCCCAGAGCGGGCCAGGCGAGGGGCTCCGCGCTCCCCGCCCCACCAGGTATGGCCTAGACTGGTCTCGGCCAGCACCCAGCTTCTCCGCCCAGGGGGCCGTGGTTCCCCTCGTGAGCAGGGACGGGGCACCCCACGCCGGACTTTTCCCTTCGTGCAGGGCCGTAGTTGGCTGTGCGCGTCGGGGCGCGGTGTGACCCGGTCTCCGGCTTCCAGAACTGGCAGCTTCTGCTGGGGGAGCGGTTTCACTCGTCTCCAACTCGCTTCCCTGTCTCACTGCGCCTTCGGGTGGGTTGGTTGAGGGGATTCCTCGCTTGAGTTCGGAGTGTGAGAGCCCCCGGGGGGCCCCCGAGGGCGGTTTCCTCAGAGGGTCTCCCTCCCCCTGTACATCTGAGTAAGCTGCGAGCCCGCTTAGTTTTACGAGGGATTCCTAGAGACAGCCGGGTGCGCCACTGCGCCCGGAGAGGGAGGGAGGGGGCGCTGTGGCTCCGGCACCAGGCCTGCCCGGAAACCTGGGAGGGTCCACACGCGAGCCCTCGGGCTCCGAGCGGGCCCCTGGGGATGGATGCCCCCCAGCCAGGTTCCAGCCTTCTAGCCAGGAGGGGACCCCGGCCCAGTCGAGACTCTGGGCTCCACCACCCAGCATTGAGGTCCCAGGAGTCCGAGCCCGGGCCCACGAGGAGGAATTCTAGGCCACCAACTTTCCACCGAAGTGACATCCTGTGCCTCCAGACCCCCAATTCCGAGCCTTGCGAGACCCACCGCCCGCGAGGAGAAGGGCGCGCGGCTGGAGCGCAGCCCCCTCCGCGGCGCCCAGCTCGCCCGGAGCTCCGGGCCCCGAATTGGGGCACCGCTAGGGCCGGCCGGGTGCGGATTTGTGAATGAACCGCAGAGCGCTTCCCACAGCTCACAGATCAGAGACCTGCGGTCGCCCCACCGACGTGGTCCAGTGAGCCGCTGCAATAGCGCTTGGCGACAAAGCCGGCACGGCCCGGACTTGGCGATCCCGCGCGGCGCCCGGCGGGGACGCGGGAGGGGCGAGCCAGGCAGCGACTTCAAAGCCGCTGGTCCGGACTCAGTGAAAGGGTGGCGCTCCAGGGTGGCAGGGTCTGAAACTGCGCTTCCGCCAGCCCGCCACCCCCGAGACGCCCACAGGCAGCCCTGACCCGGGTGACCCGAGTTTCCGGCGTCTCCAGCCCTCCCCGCGCGCTCCCTTCGCGTCCCCCGGGGCCCCTGGGCGTTGTCTCATCCCCGAAAGGCCTCGCAGGTCTGGCCACACCCGCTTCCCTAAGCAGCTGTGTGGTTCGAAAGGTTTCCTCACTGCCTTCTCCCACCCAAAGTCTTTGGATGCCTCCCTCCTGTTCCAGGTGTTGTGGGGCGGGGGAGACCCGCGCGCCCGCCGGTGTCCTGCGGAGTAGCCGGGCCTTTCCGCTTGCCGTTGGAGGCGCCGGGAGAGCCCCCCGGAGAGGAAGCGGAGGGTTAAGCTGACCGCCCCCCCCCTCCCCACCCCCGCGCCCTTTCCCAGATGGTCGGGCTATGCTGCTCTAGGTGCGCGCGCCTTAAAGACGCGCCATCTCCGCGTGTGCTGCCGGCCTCGAGGGTCCCAATGTGCGCGCTCTTTTTTTCTGGATTGCAGCGGGGAAGGGCAAGGGGAGGGGGAGGCTGGGGCAAGGGGTGGGGGCGGGGGTGTGGGGAGGTGGCGGGGAAGTTTGCTTAAAGGGAGGGAGAGGTCAGAGGTTAGGAGGGATTAAGGCTGGCAGCCCGGCTCGTCCTCGGCTCCCAGAGAGGGACTGCCGGAAGCAGGGGATCCAGACATCTAAGAAAACTGGATCGGGAGGAGGGCGTGGTCGCAATGAAGACCGAAAGATCCCAAAAGGAAGCGCGCAGAGGAGCCGGGATGTCGGGGTGCACAGCCGCGGAGGAAGAGAACCAGGAGACAAGAGGGCAGGGCTCACTGTCGTGACTCTGCGCCCCCGACAAGGCCCTTTGGGGAGTCTTTCTGCGTAGGGGCGGAGGGCACGTTCTCTCTGCACCGTGTCGGCCCTCTCGGCTTCCACCCGGGCAATGCGCGCTCCTCTGTCAGGCCTGGCCCCGCCTGGCCCCTCTCGGTTATCTGCTGGGGAAGACCTCTGGAATGGCCCCCATCTGCTTCCACCCACCCCCCCAGATTCCCCAGAATAAATCCGCCCTGGGGTGAACTGCCCCCAGCCACCAGAAGGGCCTTGACGTTTGGGAACTTCCCAAAGCTACTGAAGCCAAGTGTAAAGCGCTATTTCCTTCCCCACTTAAGGTAGCATCGCCGCCCCAGAACAAGATTCCTCCCCAGCTCTGAGCAGGAGACCCCGGCACCTGACTGCTCCCTGGCCGCCTCTACCCCAGTTCTAATGGGCACTTCTGACTCAGCAGTCCCCCCTGGGCCTCAGTCTGCTCCTTCCCAGTTTCCCCATCCCCTGGTCTCACTGGCCAAGACCCTGGAGCACGGTCCAGGTTCCTGGTCCCTCACGGGCCACACCCTGGTCTTCAGCTGGCCTGCCGGCTCTGCCTCCCGCGTCCACCCCACAGTTACCCGCCTCCACCTCTCTGTGGCTATTTCCACCCCACCTGGAGGGCTGGTTGGTCTTCCAACTTCCCTTGGCTCCTCAGTCTCTTCTCTCTTCACACTTCATCCACACCAGTGGTTGCCAAGAATGCTAAGAATTAGACTCGATCCTGAAAGACACCTGGGGCCCTGTGTGACCTGCCCTGGCCACCTCCGTCGCCTGGGGTGATAAAGGCTGGCCTCACTCGGCAAGCTCCTGCCCCGGTTCTATTTTCGGCAACACTCATGGCTGCTTTGGGTTGTGAGACCTTAGGAGCTGTATGTATTTGGGACATGCCTGTTGAAGATTGATTCACATATAATGACAATAAAAACCCACTTTATGTATACTTAAACCATATATTTTAATGACTGCTTACTATATTTCCCCAGTGACTCCCCTATAGCTCAGGCAGTAAAGAATCTGCCTGCAGTGCAGGAGACAGGGTTGATCCCTAGGTCGGGAAGATTCTCTGCAGAAGGGCATGGCAACCCTCTCCAGTATTCTTGCCTGGAGAATCCCATGGACAGAGGAGCCTGGTGGGCTACAGTCCATGGAGTCGCAAAGAGTCAGACACAACTGAGCGATATTTCCTCAAACAAAGCAAAATTCAGAAGAGTCGTGTTTCACATTTTTACACACTTCTTTAACCTCTCGCTTAAAAGTTAAAGGTAGCTGGACCCTCATTTCTGCCATGCAACCTATTATTTTGGTTCAAGTGTATGAAGAAAATGCCTCCCAGAGACATGTAGCTGGGAATGGAGGAATGTTTTATCACCCTTGGCATATGACTGGATCTTCTTCCTGAATATTAGACAAAATTCAACAGGTAGAAATTTCTGGAAGATTAGTTTCAATATGGAAGCTGAAACCGTATCAACCATTGCTTCATACTCTGCTATGTTAAAATCCATTGAGCTATCTTATGCATTGAATGGATCTTTTACCCACATCATTCATTGGTCATTTGGAAAATAGTGCTTCTTGGGGTTATGCCGTTCTCCCAAAGGTTGACAGATTTTCTTGAACAATATCACAAAATCACATTTGTTAATATCACCTTCGAGTTCATCAGAAAGGTCTTTAAATACCGGGAAGTTGTCTGACTTACAGTATTGGACACACGTTTTCCAGAATTTTCCTTTTCACTTGAAAACTCAAATTTTATTCCTGGCCACAACGACTCTTTTCCTTGACATGACAGCCTCATTTCATTTACTTTCGAGAAAACGTCTGAACAGCTCTGGCGTGTCTGCCAGGTCCGTTTTGTGTAGGATGGAATTCCCCGGCAGAGGGCTGGTTGGCCATAGCTCACCCGTGAGGGCTCCCCTGAGACAGCTCCCACCCTTGCGAGTGCAGCGCTCTGAACACGACCCCCCGGTTCCTTCCCCCGGAACATTCGAAGGATAGGTACTCAGGGGCCGAGCTTTAATAGAGCTCATACCTTCTGTGCTTCTTCAGGGCCACTGTTCAGTGACACTGGCCTCTTTTAAGCACAGCTCGGAGCGCGTGGCTGCTGGGGCTGTGGCCTGCATCGGGGGCGGGGGGACTCAGCCTTCTGCTCACCTGTGTCTGTGCACCTTGCACCAATGTCTGGGCGATGACGAAGATAAACGATGGCTCAGCACACCTGTAACGTGGCTGTGTGTGGACCCTCTGCCCGGGTCTTGAGGATCTGCAGACCACACTCAGAACTGCTGTGTGCCTAGGGGAGTTTTGTGAAGGTGGCTTCCGGAGGTGGATATACAGTCCTGACCTAGAGCTCCTTTGACTTTGGAAGGCGACCAGGTGTGTGCAGCGTGTGTCACCTAGCCCCGCGGGTGCTGACGACTCTCACACTCGGATACACGACTGTCTCCGTGGTGAGAGCATCACAGGAGTCACGGCTGTGGGAGAGCAGCCGTGAGAAACTGCACATCCGTTCAGATCGCGTTTTGCCACCAAATAATTTGCACAAGTGCCTTTCGGCTCCGGTTTAGGAATTGGTGACCTCTGTCACTCTCTCCACACACCGAGGGGCAGCCGGCGCACAGAGGCTGGCCTAAGGGCCAGCCTGGGGTCCCCTGAGGATGGAGGAGTAGTTCTGGGATGGAGGCGCGGCCCCCACGCAGGGCTCAGACCACGGACATCCAGGCCGGGGGGCACTCAAGCCCCCTCTCCGCCTGGCCCTGGACCTCTCCCGCCCGCTCGGGCTGCGTGTGTCCCACACGTGCGGCCCTGCAGCCGCTCAGGCACTCTGAACACTCCAGACGCGTTCCAGCCTGCAGACTTGTCTTCTTGCAGTCTTACCCGTGAGAATCCAAGTTCCTCTAGGTCCTCACTGGTGGACGGGGAAGTCAAGTTGACGAAGGGGGGGGAGTGGGAGACAGGGGGTTGGGGGCTGTCCCCAGCCTCTCCTTGGGGTCTCTTCGCCCTGTGCTCCAGCCCCCCGGGACCTCCGACTCCTCACCCACACTCACAGTCACTCACCTTTAGAGACACCCCCTTGGTGTCTGTGTTGGGCCCACAGACCCGGTGTGGTTGCAGAGGTGTGGGCCATCTCAGGGAGACGTTCCCAAGGACAGAGACCATGATGGCTTGTCCCCGGCACAGGGCAGAGGTAACAGGTCCCGGCTGTGGAGCGATTGCTGTGTCCTTGGCACTGTTCTAGAACCTTCCTGTGGGACGATCTATTGAAATGCCCAGTAGCCCTCAGGCTTCTGTACCCGTCAGCACTCTCCAAAGAGAACACACTAAGAGACTGGTTTGCAGACTGGGGCTGCCACATCCAGAATCCTGGGGGCCGCTGCAGGCTGGATGCTCAGGCGGGAGCAGAGGCCATGGTCTCCAGCAAGGTTCCTTCTCCTCTGGGAGACCTCCACCTTTGCTCTCAAGGCCTTGAGCTGGCCAGGTGAGGCCCACCTGCGTTATGGAGGGTCACTTTCTTCACTTAACGTCATCTGATTATAGGTGGTGATCACCTCTACAAAACGCCCCACCGTGGCTCCCCAGGGGCTGGTGTTTCCAGACCAGGTCCAGGTGCCTCACGAAGTGACCCCGAAAACCCAGCATTCAGGCTCAGGGTGGTGTGATCAGATCTGCAGGAAGGGAATTGAAATGCAGGCTCCTGGAACCCAGCCTGGGCCCGACTTTCAGGGCGAGAGATCTGGAAACCTTCTTTTTTAAAAAAATAATTGTTATTTATTCACTTTTGGCCGTGTTGGGTTTCCATTGCCACGAAGGCTTTTTCTCTAGTTGTGGCGAGCGGGGACTACTCTCTAGCTGCGGTGTGCAGGCTCCTTGCAGCAGCTTCTCTTGTCGAGGGGCTCCCAGGCTCTAGAGTGCGGGCTCAGTTGCTCCACGGCGTGTGGGATCTTCCTGCAACAGCAATGTGTGGTCCCCTGCCCTGGCAGGCAGACGGATTCTTTACCTCTGAGCCACCAGGAAAGGCTGGAAACCTTCATTTCAACTTAGGTCCCCGATGACGGAGACCCACCGGGGTCCGGCTCCGCTGGTGGGGGTGAAGCTTCGGAAGGGTGAGCTGGGCAGTCTCTCCCTTGCAGTGTAGCCACATCGTCAGCCACGGGCCCTGTGCTGCGTGACGCAGACTGTGGCCCCGCGGTGGGCAGAGGATGGACAGGAACGAGAACCAGCCGGCGAGTCCTCCTGGGTGACCCCGTGGGCGTGTGACAAAGAGAAGAGAAGCAGGCCCTGTGCGGCCCGCAGGGTCCCAGATGGGGCGGCCCAGCCTACCCACCGAGGTGCTAGCCCACAAGCCTGAGACAAAACGGGGTGTCAGCGTTCACACTGGGGGTGCACAGCCTGCCCCTTCTAGTGCCCTGGCCCCGCCTTCGGGGCTCCGGGTCCCGTGGGCACCTTCCTGCCCCTCTCATCCTGGGCTAAGACCGTCTCCGCTTGGTCAGTGCCTGCCCACTCCACCCGCCTCACCAGCCTCGCGATTTCACAGGGGAAGAGTTAACAGCTCCACAAAAAGGGCTGACTCATAGACATGAGGGTCCTAGGAAGAGGGGGCAGCCCGGGGCTTGTGAATCTGGGGACCTTGGAAGGGTCCTCCAGCTCTGTCCCCATCTGCCCGATGCCTGCTGCTTGGCCCTAAGGGGACAGAGGTGCTGACCGCCTTGGAGGCCGGGTCAGTGAACTGTCCTAAGTCCGTCCTGGCCGCTGTAATAAAACACTGAACACAGCGGCTGAAGCACCGTTTATCCTTCAGTCTGGAGGCTGGGAGTGTGAGATCCAGGGCCCGGCAGATTTCGGGTCTGGTGGGAACCTGCTTTCGGGCTCACAGACAGCCGCTTCTCGCCATGTCCTCACTTGGGGAAGTGGCAGGGAGTTTCTGGGCTCTCTTATGAGGGTGCCGATGCTGGCATGAGGGCCCCACCTCCTGACACCAGCACCTTGGTGGTTAGATTCCAACTCGTGAATCTGGGGGTCGGGGGGGACAAACGTACATCCTGTGACTGTAACACGTTCTCAGCTCCCGGGGATTGGGGGTGGACATCTCTGGGGGCCGTGCTGTCTAACATAGCCAGTCTGAGGGGTTCTGCAGGGGTGTTCCAAGAAGCACACATCCTACCACACGTCAGAGTTACAGGTTAGTATCTCGGAGCCACCCCAGCGTCTCTGGATATTGGACTGGATTCTCTCTGGACTGGGGGGTTCCTGCAATGCAAGATCGCCTGGGGGGGTTGTACACTGAGCAGAGCCTTGGTCTCATCGCGTCCTCCAGAGTCAGAAGCAGCTCTCTGCAGTCCAGGCTGTGACTCTGGGAGCTGCATTTGCAACCAGCTGGGTGGCTCCTCCCGCACTCATTAAGATTTAACTCTCTTGGTCCAGACCAAATGAGGTGTGGACCTGTCAACCAGGGAGCAGCAATGCCCAGGTCTCCCCTCCCCTCTGCATTCACCCTGTGGGCATCAGTGGGCACCCTGTTTCCCTGGCCCCCCGCCCTGTGTGTGTGTGTGTTTGCCTGCCCGACTGGACCGTGGGTTTCAGGAGAGCAGGGTCCGTCCAGATTGCCGGCTGCCGCAGCACCTGCAAACACCCAGTGGAGGAGCCCAAGCCCCTGGGCACCCTCTGCAGTGTTGATCAGCCAGGGGGCATCCTCAGTGCCCACAGCCCACTCACCCGAGGGATTTAGAGAACAAAAACTGACCATGGTGCCTATTCAGAACTTCCCAAAGATCAGAGTGCAAAGTAGAAGTCATTTTTCTCGAGTTGCACTTCCTAATTGTACATACTCTGCATGTAAGCTCTTGGACTCGGTGCCTCCCGGGGACCGGGGCTGGCCGGGCTCTAGAATAGCCACCGCTCTGGCTGCTGCTCTGACCGCCGGTCAGTGACCGAGCGCTCTAGGCAAACCTCCATGCCCCTGTGTGCTCCCGAAACAAGGTTTGGGGAGACTCCCTCTGCCACCGTGCTTCCGCCTGAGACAGCTCCCATCCACAGGTGGCTGGGTGGAAGGGATAGTTTCTAGGCTAATTGAGCATTGCCCCCAATTCTACTCTCCAAGAAAAAGGCTCTTGATTATTCACATATGAGAACGTGGCTTTAAATAGCACCTCAATTTGCTTCCTCACCCATCCAGGGGTCTCTGTGGAGAGTGGGTGCCCAGGGGAACAGGTCTGCCTCCTAGAAGATCTGGAAGGGGGGCGCCGTCTCCCCCACCAGGGAGGAGACCTGCTCCCATCTCATTTCCATGGGGCAGAGCTTCTCTTGCTATGACAATTAAAAAGATGGAGAAACCATTTGCATTTTTCCTGGGTGTTAATGACCTTCCAAACCAGCGTTCAATTGTCTAGTTTAAAACAGCACGGCTCACATTGCATGAATAATTCAGCTGCCGCTGCGTTCTCCCATGCACAGGGCAAAAACCTCATTTTTGACCTAGTTCCTAAAGTTGAATCCATTCACGTAATCTTTTACACACACTCGGTCTCCTCTTTTTTTTAAGGTACATGTTATTTTACTCACATCCTAAGTAAACTTAGTATCAAGTTTCTGGGGCTTATACTGACGATGTGGAGACCTAATTTGTTTTATATCACCTGAAGCCTTGAATTTAATTAATTTTCAGTCTTAGGCACAGAGGCACCCACACCTCGCTGTGATCTGGCTCAAGTAGGCACTGTAGGGATGGAGAGAGAGGAGGCGTGGAAAGACCTGGCATTCAGGGAGGCCTCGAGGTGGTCAAAGGTACTCGGGCCGAGGGCTGGGGCCCAGGCCGGGGGGTCAGGCAGACTGAGACCAGGGTGAGGCTGCAGCTCGCACTGGGGGCAATGCCTCCCCCCCAGGAGCCTTCCACCACAGAGGGTCCTCTCGCTGAGCACACGGCCTGCAGGGAGGCTGCCCCCAAGAGCCGAGCTCCGCTGCAGGATTGTGAAAACCTGGGGTCCTGGCCTCACCCTGAAGCTAGGAAAGCCGCATTTCTGGGACGGGCCTTAGGTTTCAGAGTTGCTCCCTGACTGTTCTTAATCGCGTCCTGAGACAAAGGGCCACAGCTTGTTGCTGTTGCTCCGTAGCTCAGCCATGTCCAGTTCTCTGTGACCCCGTGGACTGCAGCACGCCAGGCCTCCCTGTCCATCACCAACTCCTGGGGTTTAACTCAGACTCATGGCCATTGAGTTGGTGATGCCATCCAACTATCTCATCCTCTGTCGTCCCCTTCTCCTCCCGCCTTCAATCTTTCCCAGCATCAGGGTCTTTTCCAATAAGTCAGTTCTTCGCATCAGGTGGCCAAAGTATTGGAGCTTCAGCTTCAGCATCAGCCCTTCCAGTGCGTATTCAGGGTTGATTTCCTTTAGGGTGGACTAGTGATCATCAGACTCTGTAGCTTAGAACAACAGAAATGTCTCACAGTTCTAAGGGCCACAGTTCTGAGATCCACAATGATGAAATGGTCACAATGGCTGTTTCAGGGATGCTCATTGAGCACTCAGTTGTGCTAGACAACAGCATCATCTTACGTAAAATGTTTAAGCCTTGGGGCCACTCTGCTGGTGTTCTGGATTTATAGACAGGGAAATGTAAGTGACTCAACTACTGTTACACAACCAGGGTCCTGCTTAGTCACTCGGTCGTGTCTGACTCTGTGCGACCCTGGACTGTAGCCCGCCAGGCTCCTCCGTCCATGGGATTCTCCAGGCAAAAATACTGGAGCAGGGAGCCATGCCCTTCTCCAGAGGATCTTCCTGACCCAGGGATCGAACCCAGGCCTCCTGCATTGATTGCAGATTCTTTACCACCTGAACCACCAGGGAACCAGGGAGTAGATGTCTCGTACGTCCTTCTTGCTCTGGAGCTCTGGGTCCCCACCCCTCTGTCGACCTCAAAACCACCTGGAGCCTGAGCGCAGCCCAAATTGCCCTGCATCAAGAGAGGCGCACCTGCTTTAGTCTTCAGCCTCCACTTTCCAACCTGACGCCACCCTGTGTCCTGAAGTGACCTGAGATGCTCGGGATGCGTGGTGGGCGGTGGTTTGGAGAAGGTCTGGCTGAGAAATGTTAGGACAAACCCTGACAGGCTGGGTGGCTTCCACACAACACAAGTTTCTCTCTCATGTTTCTGGAGGCTGGTGGCGTGAGATCGGGGTGTCACACAGGTGGGGTCTGGCGGGAACCCTCTTCTGGGCCTCTCACCGCGTCCTCACCTGGCGGGAGGGGTGAAGGATTGGGGTCCCTTTTATGAAAACAGGTTCAGTTTCTGTGGGCTCCACCCTCATGACCTGGTCACCTCCCTAAGCCCCCACCCCCCGCCCCCGGCCTAACGCCATCACCCTGGGGATCAGGCTTCCCAGCAAGTACTGGTTTGGAACACAGTCAGTACTGGGGATGCAGCATCTCGGACCAGAGCCAGTGGGCTCAGGGACCCGTGGAGAGGAGGCATGGAGAATGCCGTGGTTTCTGGGGTTGGCAGAGTCCTGGGAAGGATGGGGACGAGGACCTAGGGCAGAGACACGGCCTGGTGGCCCCTGGCCGGCCGGGGGGCTGGAGAAGGACTGGGGAGGAAGGCCCCCGTCAGGGACCTGAGCTGAGCCTGCACCCTTTGCTGTGCTAGATGTGAAACGTGCCCTGAGAACGCCCCAGAGAGGCACACGCGGGGGGCTGTGTGACCACGGACATCCCTGAACTCAGTGAGGACGCTGGCAGCTGGCGTCCCTGTGATCAGGGGTCCACAGGGGGCCGGGGGACTCTCCCCCTCCCCTTGGAAGCCTCCAGCCTCCTGCGCCTTCGCTGAAACTGGAGGCGCCCTCCATCTGGGATGCTTTGCTTCTAAACCCCTCCGTGGACTATCTTCCCACGGCTAATTCTCCCAAGCCTCTCCCGGCTTCTCAGAGCTCCCGTCCGCCCCCGGGAGCCCCGGAACCTGGCACTGATGAATCCATCCATCAAGCTCTCACAGCCAGGATTTTGGCCCCTTCTCAGAGTAGCAAGTCCGTCACAAAGCCCTCCGCTCTGAGCCTGCTGCGCTTAAGGTAAGCCCTGGATATGTATTAAACTGGAGGCCTTATAGGAAAAAAAAGCCTTTTAATAAAATGCAGTAGCATTTGCTGCAAAACATCCCCTGTCCTGGTTTGCTGAGCTCCTAGAGACCCCGCTAAGGCAGCCAAGTCCGTCAGGCCATCTCGGCTTTTGGACTTCCTGCCAACCCCGGGCATGAACCCTGGTCTCTCTGGAAAACCCTCGTGTTGAGTTGCTTGGCTTGTCTGGGCCTTGAGGGTCTGGGCATGTGTGTGCCCTCATGGGCATGTATGTGTGTGCATATGTGTCAGCATACACTTGTACCCATGGGCACAGGAGCAAGGGACCCTCGTGAACCCCTCGTGGTGGTGGGGGGTGGGGACCGGCTCCTGCAGGTCAACCCCAAGGGGTTTGGGAGACGCCTCTCCTGGGGGACCCCAAGGGAACAGACTGACCGCCCCCTCCACCGCTCATGGAGCCGAGGCTGGCTTTTCTCCAGGGCGGGCCTGCGGGCAGCATCCGAGCAGGGACTGTGTGTCCCGGAGCCCGAGCCCGCGGGGCCCCCAGGGCGGGCCTGGGCTGCTGATAGAGGGGCGGCCACGTCAGATGGCCCGAAGCCTTATCCGCGTCCCACCTGGGATGGCCCTGGGCTGACTCGGGCTTCGGGAGATAAGCCTGTCCTCCCCAGCAGGCCAGACGGCAGTGACCCTCGAGGGCCACTGAGCCGACGTTGCCTGTTCAGAGGAGGAGACACCCAAACCCCAACAGGTCACAGGACTGGCTCACAGGCTCACGGGCAGAGCGTGGAGGACAAAGCCTCGAGCCATCAGGTACTGGTTTTTAACATAGACCACGTTCAACCTAAACTCAGAAGTGTGCACGTGAAATTGCTCAGTCGTGTCCGACTCTGTAGCTCACCAGGATCCTCCATCCATGGAATTTTCCAGGCAAGAGTCCTGGAGTGGGTTGCCATTTCCTTCTCCAGGGGCTCTTCTTGACCCAGGGATGGAACCCAGGTCTCCCGCACTGCAGGCAGATGCTTTACGGAGCCACCAGGGGAGCCTGATTCAGAGCAGGTTGCAAATCCTAGTGAAGATGAGGCGCTCACTACACATCTTCCAGGGCGGGGCGGGAGGAGGTGGCCTGCAGGCCTCAAAGGGGCCCTTGGGCGCCCGCTGACTCACCTCCTCTAGGGTCGGCCTCACTGCACGCCCTTCCCACGGGGTCTGCTTGTGGCACCAAAGCCCACGGGTGCACCTCTCACAGGCCACACCGCCCCAGAGTCCCCCGTGGCTCGGGCAGGCTGCGTCCGAGCTCTGCCTCTTTTCTACCCCCTTCCCTGGGCTGGACGCTAAGAAGTGTCCAGCACTGCAAGCTTCATCTCCGCACAGCCAGGGGCCAGGCCTGGGGCCGTAAGGACAAGGTCGGAAAGGTAGGGGCAAGGACTGGGGGCTGAGTGCAAAGGCGGAGGGGAACATGCCCAGCGGTGGGAGGAAGGGGAGGTTCTCGGGAGCAGTGCAGTGTTGGGGGGGCAGGTCAGGACTGGGGGCCCTGGGCAGACGGAGGCGCAGATTTCTAAGCAGAACAGTGACGAGCAGGGGCTGGGCTGGGGGTTAAGGGAGGCTCCCTGGTGGTTCAGATGGTCAAGAACCTGCCTCCAACGCAGGAGACCTGAGTTCGATCCCTGGGTGGGGAAGATCCCCTGGAGAAGGGGATGGCTACACTCTAGTATTCTTGCCTGGAGAGGAGCCTGGGGTGCAGGCTTTTGTCACAGAGCGTCAGACATGACTGAGCTTACACTTACACTTTCCAGAGGCAGTGGGAGCAGCTCTAACCCTGACCCCCGGGCAGCAGAGAGGGCACCTGCTGCTGGGCGCCCGTCATCAGCCTTCTAAGCGGACTTTCTGACTCTCAGAAAAGTGATGAGATGCGGTTTTTGGCCCAACAGGCTGACTGGCATCAGCTGAGAAGAGCCTACCCGCTGGTAGGAAGGAATTCACCTTAGTTCATTAGACGTGTTAACGGGATAGTCGTTATGTTGCTGAGATGTCTTTGCCTGTTAGACATGCATATGGATGTGTCTGGGTACGATGTCTTGATGACTGAAATTTGCTCTAAATGTATTCCAACCGCAAACGTGGCAGGGGAGACGGACAGAATACAACCAGCGAAGACTGGAGGGTTGTTCAAGTTTTGTTGTTTTGCAGTCATTAAGTCATATCCAACTCTTTGCGACCCCATGGACTGCAGCATGCCAGGCTCCCTGTCCTTCACTATCTCCCGGAGTTTGCCCCAGTTCATGTCCATTGAGTCAGTGATGCCATCCAACCATCTCATCCTCCTATGGCATGGCTCGTAGCTTCATTGAGTTACTCAAGCCCCTTTGACGTGACAGAGCAGTGATCCACGAAGGGGTTGTTAAAGCTGGGGTGGGGGGTGAGCATATTTTGATTCGTTGTTCTATTCTCTGGACTTTACCATGTATTTGAGATTTTCCTTAATGAGAATTTAAAAAGGATGGGGGCAGAACCTCAAGCATGTCTGGTGAGAATATGGTTCTCTCAGACAGTCTAGGGCAGGTGACTTGAGGTTTGGGGCAAGCCGTCTGGCACCTTTAACAATAGAAGTGAAAACATGCATGACCGTGAGGCAGGTCACTTCTGCGTAAACAGGCGGCAGCCTGATGGTGGCCCACACACGAGGAGCAGGGCCGGGTGCTGCTCTGTGTGGCCCATCCCAGGGCGGACACAGGTGAGCTGGTGGCAGACGTGGGCTGGGCTCCGGTCGGAGGGCCAGCTGCTGTGGCCCCAAGCCAGATGTCTGACCCCTAGAACCTCAGAACATGACTGTACTTGGCAGGAAGGCCTTTAAAGGCATAACAAAGTTACAGTGAGGTCTTTAGGATGGGCCCATATCCATGACGACTGGTGCCTTTATGCCAAGAGATGAGGACACAGACACACACGGAGGGACGGTGGTGTGAGGAGATGGGGAGGGCCACGTCCCCAGGCCAAGGACGGAGGCCTCAGGAGGATGCAGCCCTGCTGACCCCGAGATCTCAGACTTCCAGCTCCCAAGCCTGGGAGACGGCCCAGTACCTTGCCAGCCCTAGCAAACTGATCCACTAACCCCATTTTTATGAAAATAAATAATAGCAGAAGCCCCTCTACATGTATGTGCTAGTGGAGAGTGTGTGCTAGTGGAGAGGCTCCTAATGTCCTGGGTGGGTGGGGATCAGAGAAAGTCAGCTTGCTTTTGCATTTTCTGCATTTCCTCACACCAACCTAACCTTTGCCATTGAAAAAATAACAGCTGTATTGTCAGAGAATTTTAAAAAAAGAGAGAGAGAGCCATAGAGAAAAAAAGTTCTGAACCATGTATCAGGAGACTGGATTCCATTGAGATTGTGAATTTCCAGAAATTCTGCATAAAACTGCATTTTAAAAAAGCCAGTTTAGTTGGGTATGGGAAGTAGAAATTTGGAGAAAAAGGTCAGACGTCCCATTTCTTTTGTTGATGCTTCCTTCAGACCGAGTAAATCTGTGTTCGTCGCGCTAGGATGGTGACACTGTGTTATTTATAAGGTGGTCATAAAATTACCATATTTTGTCTTTCAGTAAAGAAGGGCACTTCCCGGCAGATCCTCAGAGAATCTCAAGGTCGCAGGCTTGAGAGAAAGGCCATTTTCGCCCCAAACCCCGGGACCATTCTCATCCCCTTGGCCTTGACGCCCCGTGGACGTCTGGCTTCCTCTCCCACTGGAGTGACCCCAGCGCCCCTGCCCAGCCTGTCCAGAGGCGGCCCCCAGGCAGGGCGGGGCTGGCCCCTCCCTCACGTGGAGCAGTGGGGTTCCTCCTTCCGTCTTTGCTCACACACTCTAACAACACCCGGACTCTTTATTACAAAGAGCACAATTTTGCAGATCATTTTAAGGCGTTAAAGGCCCAGACACAGGGTTTCCCTGGTGGGTTCAGTGGCAAAAACTCTGCCTGCCAATGCAGGAGACATGGGTCTGATCCCTGAGTCAGGAAGCTCCCACAGGCCGTGGAACAAGTGGGCCCATGTGCTACAGATACTGAGCCTGTGCCCCAGCGCCCGGAAGACACGGCTACCAAGCCCACGAGCTGCAACGACCAAAACCCACATGCCCTGGAGCCCGTGGTCCACCAGAGAGGCCACCGCAGCGAGAAACCC
Organism: Odocoileus virginianus; assembly: GCF_023699985.2. NCBI lineage: Eukaryota > Metazoa > Chordata > Mammalia > Artiodactyla > Cervidae > Odocoileus > Odocoileus virginianus. The sequence goes on from NC_069674.1 coordinate 2,618,738, forward strand.
ATGCATCGCAACTAGAGAGGAGCCCCCGCTCGCGGTGACGAAGGAAAACCCGCTCCCAGCAATGAAGACCCAGCACGGCCGAAAATAAACACATAAATAAATTTTAAAAAGACCCAGACACAATGTAGAACCGCCGCGTGTTAAACACTGAAATTAATTAAAATTTGAATTAGTGTAATCTGAAATGTTTCCATGTCTTCAGAAACACAAAGATTTTAGGTGGAAGCGGGTAGAGGGGGAGAGAGGCTACATTCTTATTTATTTCTAAGTGCTTATCCGTAGTTTTGGACTCAGCCTCACCTGTGATTGGTTGTACCCTCCAGAACTAATCAGGCAGTTAAGTTGGTCCCAGGTTTTTCATGTCCCGCCCAGGCACCGATGAACCCGCGGCTGGGGTGAAAGGCAACACTAGGAGCAGGCCGGCCGACCTCACCCGTCATCATCAGAGGGGCTGAGCTCCACTGGACTTGCGTCTCACTTGCTGCCGCGTTCACCGTGCCCGGGACAGAGGAGGCCGACAGGGACGCCCACCATGCTGATGAGCGAATGGAGAATGCGCACCAAGTGTGCCCACAGGACTCAGCTCTCTGCCGAGGGTTCATGCCTGCTGCTCACCGGTTCCGCCTGCGAGGGCAGACTGCGCCCTGGCACCCAGCTCAGCACTGGTGCAGGTGGGCGCCCCCGGAGCATCAGCAGAATGAATGAACCTCGTAAGTCAAAGCCACGATCCCCAAGTTCAGCCGGCTCCTAACCCCTAGGGACACCCCTGCGTCCTGAGAAAGACACAGAGGTTCGAGGTGTCCAAGTCACGCCTGGGGCTTCCTTCTCACAGCCTTTCCCGCAGGTGAGGCTGCTCTGGGAGGTGGACCAGCTCCGCAGCACGTGAACCGCACCTGCTGTGACCTCTCTGGGGGACCACCCTCCACCCCAAAGTCCTGCCTCACCTTCTCCGACTCCCTCCCCTCAGGGATTCCTGTGACTCCAGACAGCTCGTCAGGACCTTCCATCCCTGGACCGGCGTCTGCTGGGAGCTTCTCTAGCGCAGAGACAGTGCCTGGGCCAGCCAGGTCCAAACCGGGTGGAGGCACCTCCTTCTGAGCCGGCCCTCCCTGCAGCCCGGGTGTCTTCCAGGGTGACCCAGGGACATGAGGCTCTGGCCCTGCGTGCAGCCTCCTGCGGAGGTAGCCACCCTGCCCACGTGTCCCCAGTCTCAGGCAGCCGCAATGGGTGATTCTAGGTGTCCAAGGAAGGGCGCTTCCATTTGGGGAGGACCCGAGAGGCATCCATGCTTCTGTTGACCTTGGCTCCGTGGCCTGCCCTGTCCCAAGCAGACTTTTCAAAGCTTGTCCGGCCCGCTGTGGCCGGTTCTCCCCCTCCTGCGACACAGGCGGGCACTGTCACCCTGCTTGGAGGGTGCAGAATGCCCAGAGGGACAAGTGACTTGGTCAGGCCCCATCCAGACCCATCGAGACCCCAGGTCCCTGCCAGGGCAGAGCCTGGCGCGCTACAGACAGAGTGAGATGTGACCTCGGAGGAAGGTCACAGGGAGCCAGCACTGCTGGCTGTGAAGACAGAGGAAGGGTCATGGCGCTGCAGGGCGTGGGACCCCGTGGTTGTCTGGTCACCCAGTCATGTCCGACTCTTTGCAACCCTATGGACTGCAGCATGCCAGGCCTCCCTGTCCATCACCAACTCCCGGAGCTTACTCAAACCCATCTCCATTGAGTCGGTGATGCCATCCAGCCATCTCATCCTCTCTTGTCCCCTTCTCCTCCTGCCCCCAATCCCTCCCAGCATCAGGGTCTTTTCCAGTGACTTGGCTCCTCACATCAAGTGGCCAGAGTAGTGGAGCTTCAGCTTCAATGTCAGTCCTGGAAAAGGCAGGATTCAGCTTCTCCCCAGAGCCTTCAGGAGGAATGAGATGGGCCCCACTGACCAGCCCTGTGAGACCCGTGTTCAATGTGACCTGCAGAACTGTAAGATGAGAAATCTGTTGCTTCAGGCCACGAAGTCTGTGCTAAGTCATTTGTTAGAGCAGGAACGAACACAACGCGAAACTGCCCACAAAGCCGAGTCGCCTCCTTCCTTCCTGCTGGTGGCCGAGGGTGTTGATGACAGTCGCGAGAGAATGCAGATCAGGTGAGAAATTCCACCTCTTCCCCGGTGATGCAGTTTAGCAAGTGACGAGCCCCACCTCCGGAACGCGGGCACCGGTGGGTGGGCTGCCCAGGTCGGTGGCTCCAGCCTCAGTTCCAGGCACGGGTTCGAGGGGAGACGCTGGCTGAGCCATCTCTGCACCTGCCCTGCTGGGACTCCTTGGGCAGGTGGCGGGGCCGGGCAGGGTCGGTGCTCGGGGCCTTCCGGCAGTTCTCCCTGGGCCCCTGGAATGGGAAGCAGCATCCCGAGTTCACGGGGCTGTAACGAGGGCCCAGTGTGGCCGAGGGCAGCTGCTGGGCCCGGGAGCTCTGCAGGGCGCGTGGGGTAAAGCTCGGACGTCGGAGCCTGTCATCTCCAAGGGCACCTGTGTGCAGTCAAGGCTGAATGGATGCAGGTGAGGGACGTCTGAAAGTGTGGCAAATCAAACGGGCCTCATCCAGGCCGAGATTTAGAGAGATCCAGGGCCCTGGAGACCAGCAGAGCAGAGCAAATCTCAGTGGCCAGTTTCTCAGAAAGACCAGCTCCGCAGACCATCAGGCTTATGAGATTCACCTGGGGGACAGGAAATCCTTGTTAGAAGAGGCTGGTCTGCAAGGCAAGGACTCACCCACTGGCAGACAGGCTCACGTGTGCTCCCATGCGCCCTGAAACCATCTAGAACTGCCAGGCTGCCGGGACCCATACTCAGGAGCTGTGACCCAGAGGCTGCAAACGGCAGAGCCAGCCTGGGCTTCTTTCTTGATCTTTTCAAATCCAGTACCTGCATTGTTAGGACTCTGATTTCCCTGAGGCTCCTGGGACCCTGGGTCAGGTGTGAGCACACCCACCTGGGGCAAAGTCCAGGGTGAGGCTGGTCGGGAACGAGGGACGGGACGCAACAGCCCACACAAGCCCACGTGCACAACTGCAGGGACTCTGCACTTGTTGCTGTTCCTTCATCGTGTTTGACTCCGTGACCCCGTGGGTTGTCGCGCACCAGGCTTCCCTGTCCTTCCCTATCTCCCTGAGTTCGTTCAAACTCACATCCATCGAGTCGCTGATGCCATCCGACCATCTCATCCTCTGTCGCCCCCTTCTCCTCCTGCCCCCAGTCTTTCCCAACATCAAGGGCTTTTCCGATGGGTCAGCGCTTCGCATCAGGGACTTTGCACATAAGCGCATTCAGACACCGTGGGCAAGAGGCGGTTTCCTCCAGCAGGACACAGGCCCCGCGGCCTTCATGGTCATGCTGACCCAACGTGCCCAGGCCATTTGGGGCTTGGCTGTCTTCAGACGCAGCCAGGAGCAGCCTGCCCGGGCTCTGACGGTGGAGAGGTGGTAAAGTCCTTCTCCTGCGCCATTTCCTCTCCTGCTGCTCCAGGGCCTGGAGTTTTGAGGCTGGAGGCTCACTCCTATGGGACAGGCTTTCCTCGGCTCCCAGGAGCTGCAGCTGATCCACAGCACCTCTGCTGAGAGCTGAGGGCTCTGGGACCCTGAGGAGAGCTGTGTCCACGCTGGGGGAAGGCGAGGGGGCTGAGAGGAGACTGGGAAGCCCAAAGTCAACAGTCCAGCTCCAGGCCCACCACCCCCACCCTCATGGAGCAGACCCTGAGTCGTTCACCTCAGGCTGGTGAGATCTCTGGTCAAAAGCAAAACACAGATATTGTGGTAACGCATTCCTGTGCAGGTATTTACAGCTGTGTGTTAGTCGCTCAGTCACGTCCTACTCTGTGTGACCCCAGGGACTGTAGCCGGCCAGGCTTCTCTGGCCACAGAACTCTCCAGGCCAGAACACTGGAGTGGATTGCCATTTCCTTCTCCAGGGGATCTTCCCAACTCAGGGATCAAGCCCAGGCCTCCTGCATTGTGGGCAGATTCTTTGCCCTCTGAGCCACCAGGGAAGCACAGTTAGAAATATTTTTAAAAATGAAGAACTATTTCTGTAGCAAAGAACATCAGGTTAAAATGAGAGATTCTGGATCCAGACTGCTTGGATTTTAATCCACCTCCGCCGGCTTTCAGCTACGTGACCTCGAGTCTGCACCTCTCTGTGCCTCCCTTGCAAACAGGGATGGTAATAGTATGTGACTCTCGGGGTTACTGGGAGGGGTCAGTAACAGTACATGACTCTTGGGGTTATTGGGAGGAGTCAATAAAATAAGTTAGTATTTGTAAATCACCTGGCATAGGGCCTGGCATGTGGTACATACTACATACATATTTGTTGAACAAGATAAAGTGAATGCCAGTATCTGGACATACTCAACCTGACACATCCCGGTCCGATCTTTGTTTTCTGGTCCTGCAGTGAGAGGGGGTGGGAACAACCAGGCCAGAGCCCAGTACCTGCTGAGGACAAAGCTGGGGAGCAGAGGGGGACAGAGGTAGACTGGGGGTGTGCACGCTGGTAGGCAGATTGCACAAAAGAGCCCCGGCAGGACGCGGGCTGTCGAGGTGCTAGGGGACACCCACACCTGACCCAGCCTCCCGCCTTCAGTCCTGGGTTGACCCTGACGGGCAGCTCCTGCCCCGCGCCCCGGCCCGCTGGCCCTGCACCGGGGACGGGCGGGCGCACAGCCACGCTCCGGGTCCAGCCCCTCCCCGGGGGAGTTCCGGCCTGTCTTCTCAGCTGCCTTCTCCCTAGTGCTGGGGGGACCCTGGAGGAGCGGGACACAGTGACAGGTGATGCTGCTGCAGTGTCTCAGCCCCGGGGAGGGGCTGGGCGCCCCTGGGAGGGACGTGCCGGGTGACGCCCCTGGCGGTCATGCCTCCCGTCCTACGGGGCCCAGGCGCCCCCGCCCCTCCGTCCCCCCCTCTGTCCTCCCCTCCCTCCAAGCCGCCCCGCCCCCCTGTCCTCCTCCGCCTTGGGCCCCGCACCGCGGTCTCAGGAACTGTATGAAGTTATGTGCTTGAGGAGCTGACAGCAGCCTCCGGGCTCAACTTTTGATCCGCCGGGATGCTGACATCTTCAAACTGGAGCGGGCTTCCGGCTCCCTGCTCCCTTAGTTGGTGGTGGCAGCTCTCCTGCAGGGGTGTGGCCGGGGCTTCAAGGCTGGGTGTGCATGCACGAGGAGCCAGGACGGGCTCTCCCGGGGCAGGGAGGTGCGGGGGGCTCTGAAGGTGGAGATAGGTCCCCGCCTGTCCTCGGAGCTGCTCTTCCCCAGGCCCCTGCCTTTCTGGGGGCCAGAGACTTGGCCTCAGGACGGGGGTGCCTATGGGCACTAGCGATGCTTGGGGCTCGTTAGGGCCCCGCGTGGCTGGAGAGGGCCCGGCCCATCACTCTGGGCAGGCGTCAGGGTGTGTCCTCGGTCAGGGCTGTCTCCCGCGTCCCTGATAGTCCAGAGGAGGACGAGGATGGCCTCCCACAGTCTGCTCGTCCCGAGTGAGGAGGGAAGACCCGCAGGGACAGACGTCAAGGCCCAGGCGTGGGCAGGACCGGTTCCTCCTGAGACCTCCCTCCCCCCCGTGTCGTCACGTGGCCGTCCCTCTGTGTCTCTGTCCTGACCTCCTTTTCTTATAAGGACACCAGGCACATTGGATCCAGGCCAACCTTAATGACCTGTTTACCTTAGTCACCTCTTTAAAGGCCCACTCCAAACACAGCCACAGCCTGAGGTGCTGGGACCACGGGTTTAACATAGGAATTGGGGGGCACAGTTCAACCTCTAACACATCTGTCTTACGTGCTTTTTCCCACCTGTAAAGGGCTTCCCAGGTGACCCAGTGGTAAAGAATTCACCTGCCCATGCAGGAGATGCAGGTTCGATCCCTGGGTCGGGAAGATCCTCTGGAGGAGGAAATAATGGCAACCCACTCCAGTATTCTTGCCTGGAGAATCCCACAGACAGAGGGGCCGGGTGGGCTACAGTCCATGGGGTCGAAAAGAGTTGGACATGACTGAGCGACTAAACAACAACCCACCTGTAAAGACGATTGTGTCACGCCAGCGGCCCAAGTCAGGAGGAGACACAGAGGTGACCCGCGCATGATCTTTCTCTCTCAGGGACTTGCAACCTGTTAGACAATAACGTCCGCCCAGAACACGGACAGGAAGCCCCAGGAGAGGTGAAAGCAGTGCTGTGTTTGGCTGTGCCCAGGGGAAGGAGCAGCAAACTGGGCTCTGTGGCTGTGGAAGGAGGGCTTCTCGGAAGCGGGGGCACTGGTCCTGGACCCTGAAGGGAGCAGGTGGGGGTTGGGGAGGATGTTGTGGCCAAAGGCATCGCTCCTGTGAGGGCGCAAGGTTTGAATACCTTCAGGTTGAGGGCAGGGAGCTGAGGGCAAGGAGAGCTGGGTGGGGGGGTCTTAGAGGACTCTGGGTGCTGGAGCAGAACTGTATTTTTAGGCCATGGGGGCCCATGCAGAGAAACTCAGGATTTAGCCACTTGCCATGTTGGGGCCTCAATAGCAGATCTGGGTCTCTTAGAGAACGTGTGTGTTAAGTTGCTTCAGTTGTGTCCAACTCTTTTTGACCCTATGGACTGTAGCCCACCAGGCTCCTCTGTCCGTGGGATTCTCCAGGCAAGAATGCTGGAGTGAATTGCCATGCCCTCCTCCAGGGGGTCTTCCCAACCCAGGGATCAAACGCACGTCTCTTATGTCTCCTGCACTGGTAGGCAGGTTCTTTACCAGTAGTGCCATGTAGGAAAACTTAGAGAATGTGAAAGTGAAAGTGTTAGTTTGCGACCCTATGGACTGTAGCCTGCCAGGCTCCTCAGTTCGTGGAATTCTCCAGACAAGAATACTGGAGTGGGTTGCCCTTCCTTCTCCAGGGGATCTTTCCGACCCAGGGATTGAACCCGGGTCTCCGGTCCTGCAGGCAGATTCTTCACCAGCTGAGTCACCAGGGAAGCCCCAGTGATCAACCGTCCTTCAAGGACCCTGGCCGGACCCGGGCTGCAGGCTGGTGTCCCTGCCCATGGATGGGCCCCAGCTGAGGCCCCAGTGGCTGGCTGGGGGTGGAAACAGCATAGGAGCAAGCTGGGATGGCCGTAGCCATCATTGTCAGCTTTTAAAATGTTTTGTATCTGAGAAAGAAAAGAAGGACAGATCAAGTTGAGGTGTCTGGACTTGATTCTGCCTGCAAAGGGGAAGAACTGGCCGCTTCTGAGCAGGAGGCTGTGTCACGAGATTGTAGGGGAGCCACTCTGCAGGCCTGCAGGCTGGACAGCATACAGGGGGCGGGGGGCTGGGGAGGCCAGGGCAGGGAGCAAACGGAGGCAGAAGCCCTGGACGCAGATTTTATTTCTCTTAAAGTCAGTTGCATCCCATTTCTCCAAAGAATTTCCCACTCTGGTTTCAATCCTGTGCTTAAATGCCAAGCTGAATAACCCTCCCGCCCCGCAAAGCTGTCATTTTCGTCCAGGAGGGGCTGGGCTCCTGGGGGAGGCTGCAGAGCAACCCCCGCCCCCCACCCCGTCTTGGGGGTGCCTTAATCTGGCTCCCAGAATGGGGCCGGCTTTTGCCATCCCCGCCTCCTCTCCCTCCAGGGAAAGCGAGGCTGGGTTTAGACTTCTGGAGTCAGGCAAAGAATTTCTGAGTGTGGGAGGCTACTCCAGGCTGGATTAAAAACCCACTTTCATGCCAGCTGGGTTTCTGACAGAAATGCCACAAGCTGGCACCTGGCAGCAGAACCGAGCTGGCAACGTCGGGGAACTTTGATTTCTTGCAGCGCGCTCAGCAGCGCCTTCAGCATTTCAGCGGCCCTCCCCTGTGACTTGCATTTCTGAGCGGGGCTGCTGTGGAAGCCGGCTCCAAGGATGAGGCACGGACGGGGCGATGTGCATTTCCAGGGAGGCTTGCAGTCTGCATCACTGCTCCTTCTAAAGGTCTCAGCTCAAGTCCGGTCGAATCAGGCTGGTTTTCTATAAATCGGTGAGTCGTGGTTATGTTGATTCTTATGGACAAAGCAGCGTGGAGGGAGGCGAGAGCCAGGGAACTGGCAGCGGGCCTGGGTTCAAACCCTGACTTCGAGGGATGCAAACTGTGTGACTGTGAACGGACACAGCACTGCGCTGCAAGACTCGCCGGGAAAACGGGAGGCGCTCAGCCTCCCTGGTGTCTGTGAGCCAGACGTGATGGCCGTGCATCCGCAGATGAGATGAATCTAAACGGGAAATGGGAGGTCCTCAGGGTGGGGCCTGACTTCCCTGGTGGCTCAGATGGTAAAGCGTCTGCCTGCAGTGCGGGAGACCTGGGTTCAATCCCTGGGTTGGGAAGATCCCCTGGAGAACGAAATAGCAACCCACTCCAGCACTCTTGCCTGGAGAATCCCATGGACGGAGGAGCCTGGTGGGTTATAGTGCATGGAGTCGCAAAGGGTCGGACATGACTGAGCAACTTCCCTTTCTTTTCTTTCTTGCAGGGTAGGGGGCACACCGAACTGTGTGTGGCTCTCGGGGCCACAGGACAGACGGGGCCTGGAGCCTGCTCAGCCCGTGGGGTGGGCGCAGCCGCTGCTCCCGAGGGCCCCCTTCCCCGAGTGGGGCTGCTGGGGGGTGGGAGCGGGTGGGCCCCACCAGGGTGCCCAGCCCTGGACGAGCCCGTGTCCTTGGAGAGTCACACTTGTCCTGCGTTCCCCTGCCCCATGAGTGCGCGGTGCCCTGTGCTTCCAGCCTTCTAGGCCCTTTGCAAATATTAACCTTCTCCCCATCGCAGCAGCCGTTTGAGGCCAGTACTGTCGCTGCCCCCTACGCACGGGGCCACGGAGGCGCACGTGGGGGACACAGCAAAGGTCGCAGCAGGCACGTGGCGGGACAGCTGGGAGCCCGGAGCACGAGGCTGATCTTCACGAAGCTTCCGAGTGGAATCAGGATCCGTGTGGGACAAAAAGTTATGACCAACCTAGACAGCATGTTAAAAAGCAGAGACATCACTTCGTTAACAAAGGTCCATCTAGTCAAAGCTATGGTTTTTCCAGTGGTCATGTCTGGACGTGAGAGTTGGACCATAAAGAAAACTGAGTGCTGAAGAATTGATGCTTTTGAACTGTATTGTTGGAGAACACTCTTGAGAGTCCCTTGGACTGCAAGGAGATCCAACCGGTCCATCCTAAAGGAAATCAGTCCTGAGTGTTCATTGGAAGGACTGATGCTGAAGCTGAAGCTCCAATCCTTTGTCCACCTGATGCGAAGAGCTGACTCACTGGAAACGACCCTGAGGCTAGGAAAGACTGAAGGCGGGAGGAGAAGGGGACAACAGAATGAGATGGTTGGATGGCATCACCCACTCGATGGACATGACTTTGAGTAAGCTCCGGGAGTTGGTGATGGACAGGGAGGCATGGTGTGCTGCGGTCCATGGGGTCGCAGAGAGCCGGACACGACTGAGCGACTGAACTGACTGCAGCTCCCCCTGCAGGCTGCCCAGACGCTGGGTGTGGCCAGTGTCAGACCCGTGGGAATGTGCCTGGGGGTAGGGGTGGGGTGGGAATCTTCAAGGGAGAGGAAGGTGCTCGCCAACCTTTGGGGGTGCGGGTGCCCCTCTGGGACTTCCACCTTAGGGTGTGTCTCAGCCCTCCACCTGCCCCACCTGAGCCTTTTCTGGCGGCTGCCTGGGCTTTCCTGGGTGAAAGGGAGAGTGTCGGATGTCAGCAGGCAGTTGAAATCCAGTCTTCTCCCTGGTGGACAGAGAATGGACTGGAGAGTTGTGGGGAGGAAGACGGTCACAATGTGGAGAAGGCATCCTATTTATTTCTCCTTGGAGAACCCTAGAGCCTTCAGACCCACCTGAGGGGAGGCGGAGGGCCCAGGGAGGCTGGGCCTGCAGGGGGCCGGGCAGGCAGAGACAGGTGGCATCCAGCAGGCTTCTCCTGGCAGTACCTGGCTTCCTCGGCTCGTAGACACACCGACCCGGTCTCCACCTTCATCATCACACGGCCTTCTCCCTGTGCATCCGGGTCCAGACTTCCCTCTTGTGAAAAGAACGCCCGTCGTTTTGGATTAAGAGTCCACCACCGCCAGGATGACCCGGTCTTAGTCTCACCCACAATGACTGCTTGTAAACAAGGTCACATTCTTGGGTGCTGGTGGTTAGGACTGCAGTGTACCTTTTGGAGACACAATTGAACTCGTAATACTCAGTTTCCTCAAATCTAAGCCGAGAAAAATGTTATCAGGCTCATAAGGTTTTGAAGAGGATGAGTTAGTGGATAAGCAGTTCTCTGGCACAGGGCCTGTGTTGCGTGCTAAATGAACGCTCCTATTTGTGCGTGCTAAGCTGCTTCAGTCGTGTCCGACTCTTTGCGACCCCATGGGCCATAGCCTGCCAGGCTCCTCTGTCCACGGGATTCTCCAGGCAAAAACACTGGAACAGGTTGCCATTTCCTCCTCCACTTCCTCATTCCAGGGGTCGAACCTGCGTCTCCTGCACTGGCAGGTGGATTCTTCACTGCATCCCCCCCGGGGAAGCCCAGAAGTCTATGTATAACTCAGTCACCCCACTGCACGCCTGAAACACAACATTGTAAGTCAGCTGCACGCCAGGATGGACTGAAGACTTTTTAATAAAAATAAATAAGTTAAAAAAGACGGAAAACCGACCAAACAAGGAGCGACAGAGAGATGCAGAGAAGAAAGCATCACCTCTGGGGTACCTCCCCCCGGCTGCGCCCGCCTGGCTCCTGGCTCTGCAGCAGACGGCACGGCGGCATCTGTGTCTAGCCCCTCCCTGTCTTGGGCGTCTGCTGGCTGCGGGTGTGGGTGGCAGGAACTGCGCAGGTGATTCGGACGCAGCTCCGTTCTCCCTCCTCAGGTGAGACCCCTGCTTGGCTCACAGCTCTGAGACAGGGCCCAGGGCCGTGGGGACAGAGAAGACAGCATCCAGGGCTCCGTCCTGCCCAGGGGACCAGCCCATGGCAGGTACAGCAGGTGGTCACGAAGAGTCAAGTGAGATGAGCTGAGGAGGGGTGGCCGGTCCAGCTCCAGAGCCATGGCCGAGAGTCTCCATCCTCTCAACATCCCGCCCCCTTTAAAAACACCTCCCCGGCAGTTCCCATTGCTGCAACTGTTGCTCCCATGACAGACAGTTCACTAAGTAGAAACGGCTTCTCCCAGCTTCTTCGAGAGCCTCTGAGCAACTCCAGGATGACCCGCGTCCCTCTCACAAGTGGACGTCTCTTTTGCCAACAGCCAGGATGCCAGTTGTTTGCAGGCCAAGTGGGCCTGCGGGAGCCCCGGGCTGAGTGTGCTGGCGGAGGAGGTCTGCGTGCGCAGGGTGGAGCTGGCCCCACGGCCAGTCCTGACGGAGGCTGCACCTTGTCTCCAGGAACAGGGTAACGGGTCCCGGAGGGAGTGGACTGAGACATAGCCCCTCACCACTGTTTTCAAATCCTTGGAAGCAAACCTGGAGGACTCCATACAGCACCGGGCTGGGAGCAGGAAGCTGCCTTCTGCCTTCTGCCCTTCATCTTCACGACAGGCTCCTGGACAGAGGGCTACATTTGTCCAAGCCTCAGCAGTCGCGTCTATAAAATGGGTATAAAACACCCGACACCCAGCCGATCCCACAGGGCTGCTGAAATGAGACCAGGCACAGTCCTTGGGACACACCAGACCCCAACAGAAGTAGAAGCACCGCCTTGGCCCCCGAGCCCCCGGAGCTGGGCTGGCATCCTCTCCCCGCCCCCCGTCCAGTTCTGCCACTCCTCCAGGTCCTTCCCACCCTCGGGGTGATTTGGCCTCCACCTCCGTCGGCGCAGACATTCCTAGTGGAATTACCATCCTTAAACAAATGCCAGCAACATCACTTCCCTGATGGGAAGCCTGTCTGGTGACCAGCTGCTCACAGAGATCCAGCCATGGCCCCCCATCCCACCCACCTGCCCGAGCCGTGCCCACCCTCTGACCTCCCAGCTCTTCTTTCTGACCAAGTGCCCCTCCTCGCTGTGTCCATGCCTCCAAGCTCGGCTCACTCCTGAACACGCGGCTGGAAGGTCAGCTCCTCCCCAGCGCTCCCTCCCGCCTCACTGCCCCCTCGGGCATCACTGGCTCAGCTGGCACTGGTCACCCTGCCTCGTCACCCGTCTGTCCTGATGTCCCTCCCCGATCCGTGAACTCCTCCAGGGAGGAGTTCTCCACACACAGCTGCCAGCACCTAGCAGGTGCTCAGCAAAGATGCAGAAAGAAGCTGAAACTTGCTCTAGGAATGATCAGAGCAGGCAGCAGGTAAAACCACATGTGCTGAGCGTGACCGTGAACTTGAGGGAGAGCCAGCGTCTCGTCTAATCGTTATCGCCGACCCTTGGGTTTAGCCTGATGGCACAGATAAGGATGGGGGAGCTCAGAAAGATTTAAGTTGCTTGTGTCACAGCCAGTAAGCAGAGGACCCAGACGCAGTCTGGCTGACGCGAAGCCCATGCATATTCATCTGTCCTGGGCTGGTTTCACCTTGCCCGTGGCTCTCCTAGACACTGCTGGGTCCCGCCGCAGAGCAGCCTTCCTGGCTCAAAGAAAGCCGAAGCATGAAGCATATAAGAGCCCCCATCGTGGCCGCCGCCCCTGTCCCCAGTATCAAGACTGACTTGATACATGGATGGTGAGGACAATGGTAGGGGCGTGGTGTCGGAAGGGCAGCCTATGGGGTCCGTTCCTCCGCTGCTCCTGCTTTAGAGTAGTGTTGCTAAGAGACTCACCGAGGACCTTGCTTGGGGAGGGGTGTGTGGTGATAACCGGCCCCCAACCCCGGGCCTTTGGCAGCTGGATGGCCTGCAGCTGGGGATGAAGCCGAGGAAGCTATCGGGGGTGTTAAGACATATATTAAAAGCATAACCGTGTTAAGACGGATATTAAAGCACGGCCGAGCAGGACTCCCTTCCAGGGGGGTTTTCATCAAGCGCGTGGGCCCCCAGGACCGCGGGGACCCTAAGCAGCTGCCCCAGGCCCTCCACCTGGCTGCAGTCACCCCGGGCCCCTTGCTGCTCAATTACTGCCATCGTGAGCCACTCCTCGGGCAGGGGTCATTTCTCTCGTCAAGCTAAAATCAAATATTGTGCGTTGGAAACAGCAGTCAGAGGAGCAAAGTGTTCAGAGAGGCGGCTGTGCAGTGTCTGGGGAGGAAGCAGTGACTGGGTGAGCAGCTACGTCCTCAGTGGGGCTGTGGGCCCATCCTCGTGATCCATACCTGCGGACAAGTGCTCCTTGGGGCTGGCTCTCGGGGGTGGGAAGCATCAAGCCCTCATGCCCCGATTTGCCAGAGCAAAACACTCATGATAGAAAAGGACATTTGCTGGGGGCAACGCCCACTCCAGAACCCACGCGTTTCCCTGGACCGCCCTCCCAGTCCGCCGTCATGCCCGGAAGACGACTTGAGACGGAGCTGCAGGGTGAGGGCCGTGAGGGTGGGCTTCCAGGCTGCCGGCAGAAGCAGGCCCCACCGGTCCAGACGCCCTGTGCCTCGGTGGCCGCTGACCAGGCTCCATCACCCAGGCGGGGAGCGCCAGGCCGCCCCTCCAGTCCTGCCGGGGTGTCCAGCACTGAAAGAACCACCAGGGCTCCTGCAGGGCCGCAGGATCGGCTCAGCCCAAGATCTTCTGAAGGGGAAACCGGGCCTTTCCAAAAGCAAGCCTGGAGCACGCATTTCAAATCGCGGTTCCCCACCTTGTCCCAGATACACGGCAGGCTGGCTGCCCCCGGCAGTTGCTACTACAGATGGAGAAGGCGGCCCTGAACTCTCTGAGGGCAGTGCCTGGCTTTCCGAGCAAAGCGGTTATCTTGACACGGAAGGAAAACACGCTCTTGCGTGGCTAGGGCGACGGGCTCAGAATGGAGATTCTAGAGACAGCATCACTCATTTAAAATAGGATTTTCATTTTTCTTCCAGCTTTCAAAGTCCAGCCTAATTCCTGAAGCCCAGGTCCTGAAGCCAAACCAAACAAACCCAAAAAAACCCAAAACTGTTTTTTTGTTTTCATTCTTTCCACAGAAAACAAATGCATCTACTCTAAGTAGTGGTGGACCACTCTTTTTTTTTTAAACATTTGTTGATTTTTTTTGCATATTTTTATGTTTTTACAACTTCTTTCCAACATTTAGGATGAGAATGCCCAAAACCTTGACAAATTCCGCAGGGCTCCCATTTCCTGTTTCCGCAGCCTGCAAGCAGCAGCAGCATTCTGCTCTGAGGGTCTCTTCGCCCTCAGGACCCCTGTCCCCTCCGTCCCCTGGAGGTCCCCTGCCCTCTCTCCCGTGTCTTCCTCCTCACCACCCGAGCACACGTCAACGACCATATGGAGAAAGCACCCCCTTCCCCGGGAGATGGGGTCCCAGCGGTACCAACTCAGCCGTGATCCAGGGACGGGTTTGGAGACGGGCCCCGTGGACTCCCAGACGTTTTGGTCCCATAGCCGTCCACCCTGAAGATGTGGAGATGGAGGCGCAGACACGCGGACACCTGGGTTCCTGGGTGATTCGCAGATTCTCGTCCCATTTGGTCTGTAAATGCTGACCCTGGGCTGCAGGCAGGCCGCTTCCTTGGGCCTCACTGGCTGCTTTTCTCTGAACACCGCAGGCAGCGTTGGAACCTGTTCCCGTGAGGCCGTGCACTATTAATCCCGCGGCGTCCGTCTCAGGCTCTGCGGACTGAAAGTGGTTCTCTGACATCCTAAAGGCTCCGGCGGCCGAGGGTCCTCCCCAGTGGGGATGGGGAGCTTGCAAGCCCGCCAGCCCGCAGGTCGGCCCTCTGCCCTCACACACAGGGGCTGTCACAGCTGTTTTTTGTTTTTTTAAATAAAACTGGGAAAATACCTGCTTTCCTCTTTTCATTCTGCCACGTTTTCCAAGGGCCACCATCCTGTGAGTCTGTAGGGTTAATGCTTTTCCCCAGTCACACAGGCACAATGTGGGTAGAGACTCTCCCTGTTCGCAAGAAATAATGTTGGGTGTGTTTTGGTTTGGAGTTCACTGCCTTGGAGAGGCACCCCTGGCCCCACCGCCTCGGTGCTGGGCCCCAGAGTAGACTCCTGACCCGCGTGAGGCGGCCTGGCATCTGTCCGTCTGCCTGTCCGTCCTCCTCGGCCTCTCTGTCCACATCATGGAGCCTGTGAACACCGAGCACCGTGGGCTCCGGGACCGGATTCCTGAGCATAAGCCAAGCATGTCTGTAAGACTCTCCTTCTCGTTGCGCAAGAGAAACACACGAAGGAGCTTCCCAGGAGGGACTGGAGTCCGGGTCTCCCTGGCTTGGCTCAGAGCATTGGGTCCCCTTGGAGGCTGATGGCGGGGGTTTGGGGGGGGTGATGATTTCAGCGTGGCGACCCTCAGACATGCATGCTCCCTCCACTAAACATGGGGCGCCCCGCACCCCGGGCGCAGAGCGAGACTCTGAGAAGCACACCTCTGCGCTTCCCTGGCGCTGGTGGAGGGACCCGCCAGCCTGCCTGTCCACCAGTAGCAGGGGTGACCGGGGGACGAGGACAGTGCCTCGCACAGGGAAAGGGAGGGGGACCGTGGCGGACGAGCCCCCCACCCCACAGGGGGCCCGGCTCCGGACTGTTATCTTCCCATGAGTCACTGAAGGTTTGCAGAACGGTCACTCCCACAGCCAGTGAGTAAATGACCCAGGACTTTCCTCCCTTTCCATGACGGGGGCCGAGGTGTGCAGTCTTCCCCATCACAGCGGCAGGGGCCTGGGGGCTGAGCATCACGGCTTGCCCTGCTGTGCCCTCCACCCTCCTCCACCTGCTCTCAGCCCGGGACGGACGTTCTGGACAGCCAGTGAGCCCCTCGCCCCGGGCTCCGGGCGGGCTCGGGCAGCGAGAGGACCAGCCGGAAGCCAGAGGCGGAGGCGAGTGAGCGGTGTCTGCAGGGTCCCTGCGGGCCGTTGCCTGTTCCCCTGCCCCGCCCTCGAGGTTCGGGGTTCAGGCTGCTGGTGGTGACGGCTCGCCGGCACAGCGTCTACACCGTCACCTGGGCTCCCCACACCGAACCCACGTCTCAACACTCTTCTCCGTTTTCACCCTTAGCAAGGGGCTGGCACTTCCTGCCATCTGATGATTAACTCAAAGTCATTCACAGACATGTTATCTTTAGGGTGAAGCCCACCCTTTCACAGCTTCCCAGGTGGCGCTAGTGGTCAAGAACCTACCTGCCAATGCAGGAGACATAAGAGACACGGGTTCGATCCCTGGGTGGGGAAGATCCCCTGGAGAAGGGAAGGGCAACCCACTCGAGTATTCTTGCCCGGGGAATCCCATGGACAGAGGAGCCTGGTGGGCTACAGTCCACGGGGTCACCGAGAGTCGGACACAACTGAGCGACTCTCCACCAGCTTCTCCCAAGCCACCCGTCCATGCTGACCTCAGCCAGGGTGCACCTCCTCCAGGAGCACCCGCAGGCCACGTCCACCTCCTCTTAGCCTCCCCGAGGCTGCTCCTTGGCCAGAACTGGCCCATCTCTGCCTGGATCACTCTGGTAGCACCTTTAATGACCCAGCACCTGGTTCTCATGTCCCTTCCTGCCAAAATCCTTCCCTGATCTCAGACCAGGTACTAAGGCAAGCATCACGTTCACATTCCTGGAAGCAGCCCCCTTCCTACCCCCCAGCACAGACAGCTCACGGTCCCCCTGCTGGGCTGGCCTCTGGACCCTCC
The DNA here is from genome assembly GCF_023699985.2 of Odocoileus virginianus. NCBI lineage: Eukaryota > Metazoa > Chordata > Mammalia > Artiodactyla > Cervidae > Odocoileus > Odocoileus virginianus. The sequence goes on from NC_069674.1 coordinate 2,635,455, forward strand.
TGCATATGGCGGCTGCCTCCTTCTACTCAGAAGGGCATCACGAGCCTCCTATGCCGGGGGCTGCACCTGGGCTGAAGGTCACTCTGCAGAATCACGGAGCGTTGACAGGCTTTGGCCTGAAGACATCAGGCTGAAATTCTGCCTCCACGCCTTGCTGGCTGGGCACCTCGGCCAGGAGCTGAGCTTCCGGCCTGGATTTCTCGCATTGCCTTGGAGGGTTGTAAGGGCGACTCCCACCGCGCTCTCACCTGACCCAGGGAAGAGGCAGCCTGGCCTGAGGCCTCTGCACTGGCCCCGCGACCTGGGCAGTCTGGGGCATCATGGGACCACTCAGAACCTCAGTTTCTTCTTTGAGAAACTGTGGCTTTGGAGGAGTGTCTGACCTTTTATCAGAGGCAGCAGCCCCTGGGGCTGGACCTTATGTTCCCCTCCAGTCTGAATTTCTCCCTCCTAGAGCTAATCGTCCTTTTTATCCTGTTCTGGCTCACAGTTAAGATTGCCTCCTCCCAACACTCCTTTACCCAACGGCCCTGTGGCCCCGGGAATCTTAGGCCAAAGGCTTTTCCAGGACCATGAATGCATCCCCAGTAAGAATGCATCGCCAGGGCTTCCCCGGTGGCCAGTGGTTAAGACTCCACGCTTCCAATGCAGGGGTGAGGGTTCTCGAATCCTGGTCAGGGAACTCAGGTCCCTCATGCCTTGCAGCAAAAAAAGAAAAGAATGCATTGTTTTTTAGACAAAGGGGAACTGAGGGAAAGAGAACGGATGAAATGGAGTTTAACTGGCCATCTTTAGCACAATAGCCCCACGGCGCTCATGTTCTGATGAGGGTATATCCACAACCCCATCTCCAAATTAAAAATGCCAAACAGTTTGTCCTACAAGAGACCCTGTGCTGTGCACTAAGTCACTTCAGTCGTGTCCGACTCTCTGTGACCCCATGGACTGTAGCCCACCAGCCTCCTCTGTCCATGGGAATTCTCCAAGCAAGAAAACTGGAGTGGGTTGCCATGCCCTCCTCCAGGGAGTCTTCCCCACCCAGGGATCAAACCCAGGTCTCTTATGTCTCCTGCATTGGCAGGCAGGTTCTTTACCACTAGTACCACCTGGGAAACCCAAAAGAGACCTTAAAGTAAGCTAACTTAAAATACCCTTGGACAGATCAGAAAACTCAAAAGGCTTTGAAACCCAGTGATATGGCCCACAGACCAGCTCTGTCTTCCCTGAGCTGGGATGGAAGGCCAAGCGCCCTGGTCCAAGAAGCCAGAACCGCAGCCCCAGGTCGTCTGCTCTTTCATGAGGACGCCTCCAAGATGGCACACCATAACAATGGCGAATGGCTGCCTTGGGACACTGCTTAACACTCTTCAAAGTCCCTTCCATTTCCTGTCGAGGCATCTCACAACCCACGGGGCTGGCTTTCGTAGCCTCATCCTGCGATGACAGAACAGCCTGCCTGAGAGACTGTGTGAAGAGAGGAGATGCCCCTTCTACACCAGGACGCAGGCAGAGCAGCCCAGCCCTGGCCCCTTCTGGCACATTCCCCGAGCTCTGCAGAATGCCCCATGCTGGCCGGGTGGATCGCCTTGACCTGCACACTCTGTACAGACACTCCCCCAGAGGAACTCCAGTGCCTGGTCTCAGAGACAGGAGGAGGGGGCAGGGGTGGCCACTGAGTCAGGCTGAGAGGTCCGCCCAGGCATCAAAGCCTGGGCAGTGGCTAGTGATAACCTCTCACTCCCAACAGCAGAGCTGATGCTCCTGTAGGCGCTGGCCTGGTGCCATCTGACCCCCACACATCTGCCTCTCGCTCTAGAAAGCGGGGAGTGATACAAATGCCACTGTCACAGAATTGCCACGAGGACCGTGTGAGCTGGTCCGCAGAGTGTGTGTGGGACGGCGCTGGTCCCCAGTACCTGCTGCCTGAGGGTCTGAGTGATGGTGACAGCGTCTCAGCTCCGGACAAGCACTCACTCAGAATTCTGCTGTGCATGCCCCACTGTCTCTACGATTCCACCCGTGCTCAAGGTTGGGGAGATGATGAGCTGGCAGGGAAGAGCATCTGCTTCCTCCGCAGGCTGGAGGAAGCAGCAGGCTCTTTGGGAGGTGAAGGTGCTCCGTCTGAGATCAGAACACTTCCTCGGCCTGAGGCATCAACCTGTAGCTGTGGCCGAGTCTCATGTTCACTCCAGCCACTGACCTCATGTATCACTTACCAGGGGTGCAGAAATCCTGGCTACAGAGCCACCACAGCCATCTGGTCTACCTCCTTGCCCTCCGCGACACCGTCCTGCCCAGACTGGATATGAGCTCCAGCACATGCAGGCTGGAACCCTGAATTTTCTGGGTTGGGGACTGCTTGTCCAGGTTTTAATCCGCATCATCTCCTTCCATATGGAAACAAGACTTTCTTTTCCCTGTATACCAGAGCTTAGGGTAGAAAAACAAATGTTTGAATTGCTGCTACCATAAGTCCTGTCTTCTTGGGACACAATCTCCAGGCAAAGGGGCTTAAGTCAGTAAAAGGCCGCTTATATCCCCACAGAGAAAGAGGTGGTAGTGAAAGTGAAAAAGTTGCTCGGTCGTGTTCGACTCTTTGCAAACCCCTGAAATTCTCCAGGCCAGAATACTGGAGTGGGGAGCCTTTCCCTTCTCCAGGGGATCTTCCCAACCCAGGGATCAAACCCAGGTCTCCCGCATCGCAGGCAGATTCTTTACCAGCTGAGCCACCTGGGAAGCCCAGAAATGCTTGTACTTGCATTAATTAGACAGCTACGCATGCATGCGTATGAAAGGCCCTGCCAACCTGGGACTACAGGCAGAGCGAGCTTCGGTGTCAGGACAGGCCGGGAGACACAGTCCCACGGCACCCTGGGGGCACGCCGCCACAGACCGTGGTCCTGGTGCTAAGGAGGCCCAGGGCAGGGCCCGTCCCAGCCTGGATGGGGAGCCGGCTGGGGAGCAGTACCCGGAGGAGGCCTTCACGGGGAGGCGTCTAGCTTTGGTTTATAATACAGATTCCGAGAATCTGAACTGAAAGAGACCTTTGTGCTCAGGACGTTTTGACAGTTAAACAAACAAAAACGAACAGTCTCTCTGGAAGTGAAAGGTGTGGCTCACAGGTGGCTCCCCCGCTCCTGGGCCCCCCAGCCTGGCCCCACCAGGCGTACTCCTGCTCCCGGGGCTTTGAGGGAACGTGGCTACCCAGGTCCTCCTGCCAGGGACTAGCTAGCAGGGGCAGGCATAGGGGGAAGAGATCCCAAAGTAAGCCAGAGAGTCTCCACCTTGGTGCTGCTTAGAATCCCCGGAAGGGCTTTAACATGCTCCCTGAGGGCACCGCATGCAGCCAGATGGTGTTGGAATCCAGAGGCCTGAGCTTGGTGCACAAAACTGGATATCCTGTGTCCAGGTTTATTTTAGATTTTAACACTTTTTTAAATTGAAGTCTAGTTGATTTACAACGCTGTGTTAAATTCAGCCGTGATTCAGTTATGGTACATATATATTCACTTGCTTTATGTTCTTTCCCACCATGGTTTATTACAGGATATTGAATATAGTCCCCTCTGCTCTACAGGAAGACCTCGTTGCTCACTCCGGCGGTGTCTTGTTTGGTGTGTGCAGCCTGCTGGGTGTGTGGGACAGAGGATGGCTTTCCCGTTTCAGAGAGGAGGCCGATTCGGGGGGGCCAAGGACCCTGTCAAACATCAGAGACGTGATGACAGGTGTGGAGTAGAGTCCCCGAGCCCAGAGTCCGCCCCGCCCCCCGCCGGCCGGAGGTCCTGGCTGCGAGTCTCCCGACTCAGGGAGCCGCTGCCGAGGGCACAGCTGTGAGTTCCTGGGAGACCCCTTGCTTCCAAGGGGGCCACGAGGCCCCGCGTCCCCCCGGGATGAGCTGTTTCATCACAGATGCCTCGAGGGGGCTGCAAGCCTGGGCTGCCATGCTTAGTCCCAGCGCCCTCTGGACGCCAGCTCTCCAGGGACAGCGGTGGCCGGAGCATCCTGGGTCTCCTGGAGGAAAGGGGGCCAAGGAGGAGGCCGGCCTGCTCCCCGGGAGCCGTGAGGGGGCCCGTCAGGAGCCCCACTCTGTGCTGCCAGGGCCTCGTGGCCTTCTAGGACTCACAGTCATCTCTTAGGGGCCCCCAGGGCCACCCTCAGGCCCAAGAGGAGCAGAGCACAGAGAGGAAATGATTCTCGGAGGCTCAGTGGGAGAAGGCAGCCGGTCTGGGGTGCTGGACCCACAGGCCAAGCAGCGCTGGGGTCACCCCAGGCCCTGGAAGAGGCTCTCAGACGCCCAGCTCCAGAACTTCCTGTCTGCGGGGCTTTGTCACGGTTACCCCAGGAAGCTAACAGAGATGGATAAAGTGCCGCTGGACGGAACCGTGGGTTTGCAGGGCTTTGTCACGGTCGCCCCAGGAAGGTAACAGAGATGGGTAAAGTGCCGCTGGACGGAACTGTGGGGCGGCCAGGGTAGACTGTCCAGGCCTCCTCCAGCAGCCCCAACACTTGCAGGGAGGCTGTGCAGGGAGACGGACGGAGGAGGGGGAACTTTAGAGGTACCCAAGTCCATAACCCCGTGTGATAGGCAGGCACAGCCCAGCAAGGGCATCACGGTAGAGAGGGCTGAGGCAGGGGCTCCCTCCTGGGAAGCAGGGCGGGTGTGAGCCCCCGGAAGATGACCCTTGCCCTCCTGGCCTCCCCAGCCTGCCATGGGTGTCTGGGACACAGAAGAGGCTCAGAACAAGCCGGTGGCTCTTTGTTGCCCCTGGACTGGCCGGCACCCATGTGACCCCTGGCCCCCTTCCCATGCCAGCCTGGAAACACTGAAGCCTGAGAGATTTGAGAGCAGCGCCAGGGTACTCCCTCCCAAAATGAAACCAGCTGCTCAGCCAGACAGTGAGAGGACCTTGGCCTCTGGGGTGGGGACCGGAGGAGCTTGGGACAAAGTATATCTTTATTTTCATGCGGCCTTATGACTCGCCTGCCCAGTCCAGCCTGGCCAGGACCACTCCACAGAGGGGATGGCCCCAGGACCCCACACTGGCCCTCTAGCCTTCCCTCCAGCCTGCGCCCACTCTCCCTGATTGTTTCACTTGGAGAAATACTTTTGTTTTGATTTAGCTTCACTCCATCATCTCTTATACGAGCCCTTCCCCCACCCCAGGTCATGCTAGGTGGTCCATCCCCCACGTGGGGATCTAAGGCCTCTGAGAACTTTCCAGGAGGGCCCCCCTCCCCCCCCGGGGCAATGGGGTTTAAGCAAAATGTTTTCACTAGTCTTTTCTGGCGGGTTGACTTTGCATGGAAAACAAAATGCTCCCCCCAGAAGCAACTTGAGAAGTGGACACGCACTCAGGGTTTTCTGGATGAGACCTGCTCAAGGTCACACCAAGAGTCACAGGGTCACGCTCAGCTGGTTGGTGACAGCCGGGCGCCCCTAGGAGCAGGTCTCTCCTGCCTGCTCATCTGCCCCTTTCATTCTCCAGCTCCTTCACGGCCACCCCTGCCCCCTGCCACCAGGTCCCCAGCCCATCCGCCCACCCGCCCCCATCCCCAGCCTGGGGCTCTCCACGTCCCAGCGCGGCAGCTCCTCGGCCGCTGCCTCCGCCGCCTCCAGGAAGCCCGCCCACCTCTCTTTCCCAGAGTCCGTACCTATAGACGTGGCTCTGGGACCCGAGCCTGAATCCAAGTAGGGTTGCAGGTGTGGGCGGGTGGTCTTAGCTCACGCCTCTCGCTCCCTGCATCCCGCTCCTGGCCCATCACAAAAAACTCAAGTCCCGGGTGGAGAGGGGGAAAGACGGCCAGGCCCTGCCTCCTTACCGCCTGGGACACGACGGACCGGCCCTGAGCCTCCCGCCCGCCGCCTGCGGTTCCCGCCGGCTCACCCCGCTTCGAGGCGCCGGCGTCGGCGACCCCGTCGCGACCCCGGCCCGTGTCGGCCCCGTACACTCGCCTCGGCGGCCTTGGACAACCGACCGCGAGCCGGGACCAAGCCGTGTCCGGCGGGTGGTCCCTGGGCGCGCTGGGGGCTGGGGCAGGGTGTCGGTCCCCACCCACCGCCCGCCAGCAGGGGCGGGGCCGGAAAAGGAGGGTCGCCCCAACACTCACCGCAGACGCTCCTTCTGGAACCTGGGGGCTTCCTTCCCCTCTGAGAGCTGGTGTCGGATCGGAGTCAGCCTTCCGCCTGGCTCGCCGCCTGCTCCTTGCACACACGCACACGTGCATACACACGCGCGCAGACACACAGGCTCACTTGCACACGCGCCCCGAGCATCTCACTGGCTCTCGGAGGCCAGGTTCAGGGTGGCGGGGGGACCGCAGGCACTGGCCCTTGGGGGTGCGGAGGGAGGGTCCACAGGCCTCCCCGCAAGGCTCCAGGAAGGGATGAGTCCGAGGCCGGAGGAGCGGCGGCCGCAGAGAGCTCGGCCGGTCCACCTCCAATCCCGCGAGCGGCGGGAGGCAGGGGCCGGAGTTGGGACCCCGGAGCTTCGGGCAGGGGACGCGAAAAGCGGGTGCCCGCAGAGACGAAGGGTGGTAGGACTGACCGAGGCTGGCCTCCGCCTGCAGGGCTCGGGGCGGGGGTGGGGGGGGGGTGGCGCTGGGGCCCGCGAGCCGACGCCCCCTCCCTGCCTTGCCCCGGGCAGCACAGTCCTGTGCGCCCGGCTTTGCCCAGATCCCCTGGAGGCGGAAGATGGAAGCTGGCTTTTGTCTGACCTGGTCAGACAGCCGTTTTGTGGGATAAAGGCTTAACGCTCGGTGAACACGCAGAAAAAGCTCAGCGCTGGCCCTCTGACAATCCCATTGTCTGGGGCCTGAGCCCAGCGGTTTGGTCTGAAAGCGCCAAGTTCATGACATTTCAAAGAGAAACGATACTGGGAGTGGGGGCGGTGGGAAGGGAGAGGGTGGGGTGGGCAGGAGAAACAAAATCCTAAAAGGAGATAACAAAATTTGACTCCCTGGCCCCCGGTCCTCCTCTGCGGCCCCCTCAGAGCCCTTCAGACCAAGTCCCTTTCTCAAGACACAACCGCACTGGGAGCCGGGCTGATGGAGTCAGCGTCGCCAGGGGCTGCCGTTTGCAGGTGAAGGTGTGAAAAGATGCTCAAAGAAGCACCGTGGAAGCTTCCAGGACTATTAGCAAAGCCCACAGCCATTAGCGCAAGCTCCCACTGTCTGCACTGCCCGGCAAGATGAGATTCTCGTCAAGGTCTAGGTGACATTTGTTACTTTAGGTGACAAAATGAGTTTATTTTAAAGAGCTAGAGTGCTATTGTTTTCCTCTCATTTTTATTATTATTATTACTATATCCTTTTAAAAACACACACACTTCTCTGAGCCAGGGAGCAAAGGAGCTTCCATTTTTAGTGTTTAATTTGTTTAATGTGCCTCTGCGAAAGCAAATAATTCGGGAGAGAAAGCGGAGGAGTCAGGAAATTGAATGTGTTTTGTCTCCAGCCAAGTTTCCCTTGAGTGATTTCGTTTGCTTTCTGTCTCGCCGAGCAGGCTCCGCTTTCGGACGTCCAGCGGGCTGGGCCCCCGTGCAGCCCTCCGCCCTCTGTCCGGGGAAGCTGTCCTCTGGAAGAACAAAACAGGCCTTCCAGAATCACGCTAACGCGAGGAGAAAATAGGATTAGGCAAAAGTATCAGCAAGGTAAGTCGGATTAACAGCAAGGTTCAATACATTTTGGCGTTCCTGTGCAGTTTTTTAATTCTACAAAGGTGTATGTTTCCCTTCCCTGGTTTTATTTAAAGAGGCTGTTTGTTTGTGCCCAAGAGGTAGACGATGAGCGATAAGGCTCTGTGTGGAATTGGAAACGTATAACCTTGCAAAATGACATTTCGCCCTGTAGAGTGTGACACGCTCGGGCAGATAAAGGCAGTGCCGACGACGGCTCTTTGTTAACGCCTCTTGCCCCCTGGCGTCGCTTTGATGGAAGGACACCCCCTCACGCTGCAGCAGGGCGTCTGCCTGCCGGCTCTGTCCCCGCAGGCAACCGGGGAGAGATGCCTGCTGGCCCAGCCGCTTTTTAAATACCCCAAGTTGGTGTTTAAACACTTATGAACAGGGACTGGCGATCGCAAAGCCAGGGGAGCAAAGAGTTCAATGGCAAAGACTGGCTGTACTACTAGAAAGACAGATATCTGCCCTGCATTTTGTCACGTGCTGACTTTGTCTTCATCTGTTAATCAGGCTCCTCCGTCTGTCATAAATTCATGCAATTCTTTGGGGCAAGGCAAGGGGGCATTTATCACTGTTTCAGTTTGCAGATCGTTTAGCAATAAACTTGGCAGGGGGCTGCGGTTCCCTGGGTAGTCCCCCTAAGGAAGTTGCTGCCCTGCCACTGTCTGGGGCATTTCTGAAGGTCCTTTCCAAGACAAACTGCAGACAGAACGCCAGAGGAGAAAGAGTCCACCTTAGAGGATTTCGAGGTTCCGCGAGGTTCTGTCTGAGAGGGAACTGTGTTTGAGAAAGCTCAAGGCCAAAGGAAAGGAAAGTTCTGCTTGATGAGCATTTCCCCCTTTGGAGGAGGCCGGGACAGTCACAGGATTTCTGCCTCCATTTCAGACTTGTCGTAGGCTGTAGGGCATGGTTTGGAAACGTGAATCTCCAGAGACAGAACAGGGTCCCCAAGAGAACTAGTCAGGGCTGGAACTCTGGGCTCCCATCAGCTCTGCAGAAGCAACGGAGAAGTTTGTTCTCTCTGAGCGCTGGCTCTGACCTGCCTTGTTACCTGCGGTCTTCCCGCAGCGAAGCTGGAGAATTCCTGATGGTGTGTTTCTATAGTGTTCTCTGGGTGATGCGTTTAGTAAACCCAAGAAGTCTATAATTCCATTTTGATTACTGAAAAGAGAGTCTGGGTTTGTTCTGTTCAGTTTTTTTTTTTTTTAATTTCTGCCTCTTTTTTGGGTGATATATGTGTATATGAGAAGGAATGAACTTTTGCAAGGCCAGATCTCGCTGATTCCTTGTGTTAATAGCTTGGTCTGCAGATTCATGCACGAATGCCTCTTTTACAACTGATCAATAATCTAGCTCATTGCAGAGGCCGCCGAGGTCCAGGACCTGTAATTTTCTCTTAGGTGGGAATAAGACTCACCACCTTTTGAGTCCAGATTCTGCTCTGGTTACTCAGTACCTACACTTTTAAAGTTATTTATTTCCATTCGATGGCAGATGGTTCTAAAGGCCTGGAGGGTCCAGACCTTTTTGCCTCTTCCTCTCGCTCGTTATCTTTAGGCTGTAACATCTTTCAAGGGCTTTCTTTTCCCAGAGCCCATACCTGTCAGTGAGGTTTCCATTTTCCCAGATGTCAGCTCCAGTACCAAGCCCAGAGGCAGCCGGAGGAACTGTGGTCCACTCCCCTCCTCCCCACCCTCCTCCTCTGCCTCCTGGTGATGGAGCCTTGAGCTCATGCTTCCCAGACTGGAACATGTTGCACAAATGTCCCCATAGAAGAGAAGGACAGAAGGAGAGTTCTAGAGCGGCTGTGTGCTGACGGATATGCAAGAAGCATCAACGCGCACACTTGCTCTCACACCCGTCTTTGAGCTTGGGATTCAGACCCCCGAGCTGGTTTGCAGTTTCCCCGAGCTGGTTTGTAACCAGCGGATGTATTTATTAGGGGGATATTGTCCTCCTTCCTACTAGCAGCATTGTTCTTTTACCTGGAAATTAAAAGTAAAGATGGAGCATCCTCCAGGGAGAAAGAGGACAGCCCAAACTCCCTGCAGGACCTTCGGCCTGCACCGCCTGCCTCTCCATCTCCAGCCCACAGATACTGCAGATAATGACCCACACACACACACCAGAGAGGTGGGCAGACCCTTGGCTACTGCCTGCGTGCCTTTGCTGGTCTTGGGACTGGCAGCCTTGAGCTCACTCTGCTTCTGGGCTGTGGGTGCTTGCTGATGACTGCAGGGCTTGGGTTTTAGGAGTCGCAGCGGCTGTTCTTGGCAAAGGCCCCGGAGGAGCATGGCTGCCCAAACCATGGTTAGGCCTGAGCCTGAGCTCCGAGGGGTTTTGTTTTTGTTCGGAGAGGGGTTTTGGAGACATGACATGCTTGCAAAGCCTAGGGGAAATACGAGGAGAATGCTGGCAAGAATCCAGCCCCAGCGCCGAGGAGGTCAGCGAAGCCAGGTTTTTAGGAAGCCCGGGTCAGGTTTGTGGGCGCTAGAGAGACACCACGGTGGGTCTGCAGGGTTGACACTTTGGGGTGGACCCCCACATTGGGAACCCCCTTCCTCTGCAAGCCTGGAGGATGGACACCGAGCACAGACAGGCTCAGGCAGTCCCGCAAGCCCCGCTTCCCGCTGCAGGCCGCTTAGAGATGAGATCAAGCTCCTACACAAGCACAGAGCCCTGTATCAGGTGGGGAACCCCAGTTTGCAAGGGAGAGATGGGGAGCTTTGGAAACCTGCCACTCCTGGAGAAGGCAAATTCATTTCCACTGGACTGCTATAAAGTAGGTTTGAAGTGAACAAAGCAAAAACTATTAATGTGTGTAAGTATATATGCTTATTTCATATTAGTCTTCTCCAAATATGGCTTCATTGGGTGTCTTCACCCCCTGAATTGAGCAGTCCAAAAGCTGTCTCTTGGCCAAGCTCACACACAGCAGCTCCCTTCCTGGGTGTCTCCATGCATTTTATTTACCCTTCAGTTCATTCAAACTTATTTTTGAAGGCAGTTTTATTCGGCTTGTAAAGACTTTACTCATCAGGTATGCACTGTAAAAGTTTCACAGTCAAATGCCAGCCCAGATTCCAAATCGAGAAGTTAAATATTTGTTTTTAATTTTCTGGCTCAAACATGTTAACTAACAGAAATGATTCTTTCTGCTCTAATGTGCATGCATAAATGGACTTGTTATTAGAACCTTCTCTTAAAACAGCATTTGCTTCCTGCCCTGACACATGGTGCTTAAAAACTCCATTCTTAGAGGAAATTTTAATATGTACAAATAAAGAGCAAGTGCTTGACCTCAGGGTACTTTGGTCCAGGAGGCAGGACACAAAGGACACAGCATTCATATTATTATTTGAGTAGCTTGATTATAGGGCAGTTTAAGTAAAAGAATGTATTTTGTGGAAAACTGTAAAAGGGCTTACTTCACAGAAAATATTGGCACCAAAGTCCTGTTAACAGTTGTCCTTTTCAATATTATAATACAAGATTGGATAAGTAAATTTGGAATTTTGTAAAGAATTTCACGGCTTAATTTGCCAAATATTTTAGCTGTGTGGCATTTTTTTCATTTACCTATTTGTACATGTCACTTTCTTGAATTAGCAAATCGCTCTTCGCTGAGTGCAACTAAGTGACAGAGAATATGCATAGGTTTGGAAATAACCTCCCACCTCACCTGGACATCGTTGGGAATGGAACCGCGGAGAACTGTCTTCTCTGCAGAGGGGTGTTTCCAGGCTAATCAAACTGCAAACAGTTTAAAAATCCTGCTCAAACTAACATCCGCGTCTGATGGAAGAGGTGCGCGTCTGACCGTAAACCAAGGCAGGAGCCATCATAAAGGATCAGTATTCCCACATCTTCATTTCTGACTTTTTAAAAAGGGCCCTTTTGGGAAACATGCATCTAACACTTAGAGAGATGAGCGTTGGGCACACGACAGTCACGTAATAACTGTCTTAACTGGCGAGCTATTTACTTGGTCTCTGCTTTATCCTCCAATTCTTAAGGAAACAAAGATGCTGCCTGCCTACTTCTGTGAGGGGAAGCTCGTTTTCCTTTCTTGTGGAACGCACACTAAGGCCTCTCTCTTCCACTAGACCACGTGTTAACTCTGCGGAATCAAATGCCCCCTGCACCTCCTAGAGTGACTTGAACTGCCTACCTCTCTTTTCGGCCAAGCAGGGTTCACGTGGCGTCTGCCCGTTACGGCATCCACATGTCCCCTGCATGACGCACAGGTGGAGAGGGTGGCCATGTATAACCGGAGCTACGTAGGTTCTAGCGGCTCGAATGTAACCGTCTGTGGGCCCCTGGCAGCTTGAGTCCACGAAGCCCTCTCCAGCCTGGGGGCAGAAAGGAAAGGGAGACACAGCTTTCAGGTTTCCGAGCTGGGCAAGGATGGCGGGGCTTCTAGGGGTCATGTTTTTTCACCAGACTCAGGGATTTAGCAGGTCATCAGGTAATTCGTTCAACAACGTACTCTGTAGCCAACACCATTTTAAATGTGCCAAGAGAAGCTTCCCTCTCTGAGATCTAGGACGACCTTGGGGAAGCCCTCCTTGGCACACAATGGAGAAGGCAGACTTCCCCTTTCCGGCATCATTGTGAATCTCATCCCAGGGATTTTACTGGAGACTCATCGAGTCTCCCACTCCTGGCTCGCTCCTGCCCTGGTGGGCTGGTGATGGAAAGGGGTGGGAAAGGAAGGGACAAGGGGGTATCTCCCTTTCACTTTTGTTTGATGCTGCCTGTTAGACAGCGGGGGGGTGGGGGGGGGGGATAGACAGAGAGCTCCCCTATCAGCGTTCTACCCCGGCCGCCTTCGCCTCAGCCAAGAGCTGCCCCTGCACTTTACAAAGCGACCCCGTTCCCTACGCTGCTGGAGACGCGGCTGAGATTTGGCTGAATCGAGCTGCATTGGCTGCCAGCACGTGGGTCCGGGCGTGGGCGCGTGGTGCGTGCACGGGGGCGCGTGTGCACGGGCACCGTGCGAGGCGCCCGCGGTCCAGACCGGCTCCTGCAGGCACAGCAGCCGCGGGCTGCGTTTGAAAGGCGGGCGAGGGTGCAAGAGGTCGAAGGGGCAGCGGGTCCAGGGGAAAGAAGAGACAATTAGGACCTGTCGGGGTGCCTGCACTCTCCCGCCTTCCCTAAGTGACCTTTACGCCCGTGGCGGCGAGGAAGTAAACAATATTGATCAGGTTCTTCCTTGGGTTCCACGGGGCCGCGCTCCGCTGTGCAAAATGAACCATTAGCGGACGCTATTGACCGAGCGCGCTGGCGGCCTCTCCCCCATTCACCCGTCCTCGAGTAATGAATTCGTCCATTTAGAAACATTACAAGGAATATTGGAGATTGACTGCCAGAGGAAGTGACACTTGACCCTTGCATCCTGCGCCCTGGAGGGGACGGCAGCCCGATTTCAAAATAGCAGTCCCCGAGCAGCGCCGCGCGGCGGTGACCGGCCGCCGCCCTCCGGAGCCGCTCCGGGCCCCTCCCGCCCGGCAACCCGCGTTCGCCGCTCTACGAACCTTCTCGCAGCCGCGTTTCAATCAAACTCACTGGGATGGCACCGAGCAGGCGCCAGGGACAAGAAACACGGCGAGGGCGACAACGCGCGAACATGCCGAGCCGCGCGCTCCAGCGCCCTCGACCACGCGCGCTCTGCTCGCCGGGACCCCACCCGGCCCGCGCCGATCGCCGAAAGAGCTGGGGCCCGCGGGCTCGCCCCCAGACGCAGGGACGCCCCCTGCGTCCCGCCGCCCGCTCCCGTGCCCTTCGCTTCAGTCTCCGTAGCAAACCGGGCGGGCGCTTGCTCTTGGCGAGTCCGGTGCTGCTGGGGTGCCGGGGAGAGGGGGAAAGGACGTCGCCCCCCAATAGCCGCGCTCCCAGTTCGCTTCCTGTGGGGACCCGAGCAAAGAATAGACCAAGACGAAGAGAGAAAGGAGAGAAAGGGAAAGAGAAAGGCGATGAGGGAGGGGAGAGGGGCCTTGGCGTGCGTCCCGCCCTTGGGCCTCCGCGCCCTAAACGCCCCGCGCTTAGTGCGAGGCTGGGGAGGCTCTGACACCGCGGGGTCGCGGATTTGGGACGCGTAGGCTATTCACAAACACAAGCGGATGCTGAATTTGGCTGTTTCGTTTCGAAGTCAGGGAGGACCGGTATGGCTGGAGAGCGCGAGTCCCGCGCTCCGAGCGCTCCGCTCTGTCTGCCGCAGGCCGAGCGAACCCGGCGAGGTTGCTCCGCCCGAAAGTCCGGCCGCGCCTTTTGTTCTGGCCGGTGGCCGTAATTTAACATAAAATGCCTATTAGAATTACCGCTGCTGCTACACGAGTTTCTCCTGGTTTTGCCACCAACTAACAGGATTAGCCAACAAGAGCGAGATTTCAAATTAACCATAAAAATTACAAATTGCAATTCATTTAGCTGTCCATTTACTACATTAAAAAACATAAATAAATGAATCTGTGTTCGGAGGATTGAAAGGGCTGCAAGGAAGCCTGAGCAGCTGGACTCGGGCCTCGAGTCAGGTCTCCGCGCTGGGAGGTCGGCAGCGGTGCGATTTTCAGCGTCCTCAGAGACCAGACAGAGGCCATGTGCGCCCCAGGGGTCTTCCAGGGGACTTAGGACCTGGAAGGAGGCCCCTGAGTGCAAGCATTCCGAGCAGATTATTCCCTGGGAAGGGGCTGGGGGAGCTGGGAGTGTGGGCACAGAGGAGAGGTCTAGGGGACAGGCTCTCCAAAAGAAACACCAGGGAATGCAGCAAACATGATTCGCAAAACTCCGAGTGGTGGCTCCGATTCTCCTTTGCTGCCTGGAGTGTAAGGAGTGAGATGATGGTGAAATCTTTGCTGCCTTGGGCTGTGGACGGGTCCCAGCCAAGTTACAGATTCCAGTCGGTTTGCTTGAGCAGCCCGGCCCTTTTTAGGGAGCAGGCCATTGGGGTGGCCGACGTTTGGAGGCGAGGTGGCCTTTGAAAGCCAGTTTCTGCTTTCTAATTTATTGAAGTTTCACACTTTACAGATACCCTGAGTCCTAAAGTTTTGTCTGAGCAGTAGACTCAGTGGGAGGCCTGATTTATGGGTAGGGTGCGACAGCACAAGAGGATTCCAGCTCTGCTGGGGGAGGTGGGCTGGGCAGGAGTTCTGTTTCCCCCCCTGGCCAAACGTTTCCCCCCTGGCCCATGGACACTTAAGGGGAAACACTGACTGTGCTTCACTCCCACCTGGTTGGTTTGTTGTTTTTCTTAGTTCTGGAGATTTTGTTCCAAAACCAAATAGTCTTTGGTAACAGATGCGCTTTCCTCCTCGCTGCAGCTGGAACCAGGCCTCCCCAGGGCAGCTGGCTGCTATGCCCTGACCGCATGCAATTGGCCTCCAGCCCCGCTGGCCACCTTTGGGGTAGGGAGCCTCCAGCTTCTCTCCTGGTCTGGGGGGCCCGGGGGTGCTTCTACCGAACCGCATGGGCACCCATCCCATGGGTCACTTCCCGTAGATTTGGGGGAGGGAGTGCTCGCCCCTGCGCCCCAGGGGGGAAGGTGGGCTGGCTGGAGTCGTGGGCAGGACCAGGGAGTTGGCACCGAGCTGGTGATGCATGCAGGGCAGCTCGGCTCCCTTGCTCTGCTGTCCCAGGATGGGAAGAAAATGTGCTAGGTCCAGGGCCCCACCAAGACACACATCCTGGATCTTTCCAGACACACATTCTGGGGCACTCACACATCCCTACCGCCACTCCTTACATAAACTTTCGGGCCAAATCTGGAGGACGATCTGCCGCCTCTCTAGAATGTTCAGGAATAACTCCCAACCGAATAGCTAGTCCGATTCCTCTGAGCCCGGGCCTCACGGTGAAGCTGGAGGAAGGCAGGCGGGGGAGGAGGGTGGGAGGCGGGGCACTCTGGGCACCCAGAGGCTCCCGCGTGGCCTGGCGCCGCTGCCCCACCCAGCCTGACCTTTCTTGCCCCCCTGAACCTGCTCAAACATTGGGCGGGCCCCACAGAGAGGATGCCTCCCGCTGGGGGAGGCCTGAACGGCAAGGGCGCAGATTTTCCAGAACCTCTGGGGGAACCACGGAGCCTTTGACGGAGCCTTTGACAAGGCCTTGGCGCCTTTGATGGCTCCCCGCAAAGGGCGGGCTGGGTGCCCAGGTGGCACTCCCCGCACTTGGGGAGTGTTGCGCCCCAGGCCCCTGACTGCAACACCCGCCACCCCCCTACCCCCGCCCCACCTAGGTGCCCCAGGGGCGCGGAGCGCGTGCAGCCCGCAGCGTCTTCCGCGGAAAAGCGGCGAGGGGAGGACGGGGGTGGTTTTCCTGTTCTGCCGTCTCGCCCTATCATCCACGATCACGGAGACAGAAGACGCCAAGAGGAATTTGTTCAACTCCCCGCCAACAACCGCCGCTCCGGTAACGACTCATTTACTCCTCGAAACTCCGCGTTCCTTGGCGCACAGGAGCAGAGAAGCTCCTTTGTTCGGCTGACAAAGACCTGGACGCTTGCCCGCCAGGAGCGTCCAGGTCGGGTGGGGTCCCCGCGCCCCTCTGCAGGTTTCGGGGCTGCTGGGTTAGGGGCACCTCCGCGGATCCTGACCATGTTCGTTTGGGGCCCCAAACTGTCCCCTTGAGCCAGCCAGAGCCCTTGCAGAACCCTGGCAAAAGTACCTAGCCTGCCTAAAACAGGGCCATCGGCCGGGCTTGGGGTCTGCGCGTCCTTCCGGGACTGTGGGGAAAGGGGAGCCCCCCCTGGCGTCGACAGCGACCCCCAGGGCCTCTCCTGCTCACCGCAGACTGGTTGCTTTTCTCCTCCCCACACGACTTATTTTATTAAAGTTTTCCAGACTCTGAGGTGGGTAGGTGACTGTCTCCCCTGCACCTCTGAGGAACCCGGGCCGAGCAGCTTAGGCCTGGCTGAATTTGAGCAAGACTTGGCCTCTAGAACTGCTCCTCCCCTGACGCTCTCAGGGACCCCTCACAACGGGGCCTGCTCAGCCCTGGTCTCAGGCTGCTGGCCTGGGACATGACGATGACCCCGTCTACCCTGCTGACTTCATCGTGAAGCCCAGACTCTGCAGAAGCAGAACCGTCCTAGCCTATGAGGTTTGCCCAGGGTGGGTCAGACAGGATGTGGGTGAATGCAGTGGTCCTGACCATCCCCCTCGGAGCAGTGGGGGCGCCCCCTGCAGACAGCACTTTGCACCTTGATAGCTTTCAATTATTGATGTCATCAGAGAATCTCAGTTGGGGAGTCTCAGAGCTGGGGTGGCTAGAGGGAGGGCGAGCTGGGGTCTTGTGGGCAAAGCCATCTGGACCCCCGGGGTTTCTGGTGTCCGAGACCAACAGGTTTTATTAAGCTCCCGCCGTGGGTCCGATAGTGCACTTGGCACACTACGGTGGGGGGGGAGTGTCGGGGGGGGGTGCAGGGTGTCGGGGAGCAGCCCCATACTTGTTCCAGCCTCTGTGTTCCCAGAGGAGGTGCCCCCCACCCCATGAGCCTCCTAGCGACAATGGGACACAAACGGCCTGCACCGCCTGTCCGGAACCTCCCAAACAGGCCTGCCTGCATCTCACATCGGTGGCTGCTTCTCTCCCCTTCGTGGCTGGTCCAGTGAAACCGCAGCTGTCGGGGTGCAATGTTCCTGTGCGTACCCATGAGTGAAGGACTAGTGAGGGGCTGGTCTTCCTGGGAACACAGACTCTCCATTCCCACGGGGTCTGAGCGCAGCACCACCTGGAGCAGTCTCTCTCTGGGGAGTGAGTCCTGCCTCTCCAGGTAGAGGGCCCCAGGGCGGACTTAACGCCCCCCGCCCCAGTCCGCATATAAGTCCTGGCACCTGGGGACCACGTCCCTGGACCTGCAGAGGCTGTGTCTGGCCTGGGAGACAAGCGTGTCCCCACCGCTCCATGCACACAGGTGTGTGCTCCATGGATGGACAACACCTCATCTTTGCATTCATGGGTGCAGCCCCACAGCGAGCCCAGAAGATGGGGCCTGTGCTCATTCTTCCCATTTTACAGGCAAGGAAACTGAGGCACCACGAGGTCTGGTGACTTGCCCCAGAACCCCCCACCTGGTAAGTGGTGGAGCCTAGGTTTGTGCCCAGCTTGGCCCTGCGCAGCGTCACCTGTCAGCCCTGTCCCCAGGAGGAGCCCCACCTCCATCAGTGAGCAAGGGCCGGAGAAGTCCACCCAGCCACCGGGAGCCAGCCTGTCATCCTCAGAGCCTCCCAGTCCTGTCCGGGAGGGTGGATGCCTCAAATCTTCCCAGACAAAGGGACACAGCTGGCCCCACAAGTCCGGTCACCCCCGCCAGGAGGGGTTCCACTCGCTGACCCCGGCTCCTGCTTCCTCTCCTCCTCAGCTTTGATCTGATGAGTCTTAATCCCTGCTGATGACCCGGCCTCTGTCCATCTGTTTCCGTCCACTCTCCAGGCAGCAGTGCTGGCCTCTTTGGGATTCTCTGGCCTGAACACCTGTTCCCACCGGCAACTCTTGTTCCCCAAACCCCCCGCCTCCCCAAGTAAATGTCCTTTAAACAGTCAAGAAAAAGTCAAGCATATTTAATACACAGCAGAGAGGAGCCAGGCGGTGTGTTTAATAACAGATTAGATGATTTCCTCTGAAGGGCATAAAATAATATTAAAAGTTAGGCGCTTTCTTATGAGACTCTTGGAGAAGGAAATGGCCACTCCAGTATCCTTGCCTGTAAAATCCCATGGACGGAGGAACCTGCCAGGCTACATCCATAGGATCGAAAATAGTCGGACACGCCCGAGCGACTTCACTCACTTACTCACTCTAGAAAACTTAGGTTCCCGAGAAAACAAAGCGTTTTGCTCTAGTTCATTTCAAGGCTTTCAACCACAAAGTTGAAAATAGCAGTGAAGACTTAGGAGGCTTCCAGGACAGAGGCACCCTGCATGACTCTGGGGCCCAGCAGATGTGGTTTAGAGACCTGCCCTGCTCCTCACTAGCTGTGTGGCCCTGCCTGAGTCTCCCACCCTCTCCGAGTCTCGTCTCCCGCAGTTAAGTGGGGCAGGAGCAGTAATCAGGGGTCGCTGTGAAATGCTTGGGGCTGAGAACCTATATATATATATATTTTAACTTATTTGGCTGCACCAGGTCTTTGTTGCGGCATGTGGATCTAGTTCCCTGACCAGGGATGGAACCCGGGACCCCACCGTGGGAGCACAGAGTCTCAGCCACTGGGCCACCAGGGAAGTCCTCTGCCAGTCCTTATGCTCCGGCAGGACCTGGGCCCAGCAGGCCCGGATGCCAGGGGAGGAGAGGATGCAGAGAGAGGTGGGCGTGGGGGGAGCAGGGGCAGACAGAGGATGCACAATGGACTCCCTTACCTGCTGGCTGGACAGCTGCACCCTGCTTGCCTGGAAAACAAAACTGTGCTTCCGTTCAGATTCCAGGTTTCAAAGTCAGAGGCCGCCCGAGATGGAAAGAACCTTGGTGAGTCTCGGGGAGAGGACCTATTTCTAGCCAGTTTTCCTTCAGCCGGGTCCACGGAGGTGGACCAGCCCTCCTGTATCTGAAATGGCACGGGGGATGTGGCCGGGCTGGAATCCGGACCTCTGATTGGAGGGGAATCTGGCCGGCTCGGATTTCCCCTTCGTGGCCTTTTTCTGGAAGCCCAGGAGGAGGCGCTGGTGAGCAGCACAGAATGTGGGGTGCAGCCAGGGCTGGGGGCCCCAGAGGAACAGCTCCCACACCCCTGCTCCCGCCTCTGGAGGCTGTGTCGTCTCACTTTCGTGTAAAAGAAACGAAAACCCTTGGTCACGTTCACCCAGCCTCCCACGACCTTCCCTGGAAAAAAAAACCCTGACAACAGCTACTGCATCCTGATGGGAAATTACAGTTAAGTTATAAGGGGCCCAGCTCTCGCTGTGCATGAGGCTGTGCGGGGCTGGGGGCTGGGACGGGGTAGGGGGGGCCTTTGAAGTTGGGGGCTGAGCGCTTGTGTACCTTGCAGGTGGACAAATGGACTGTCATTCAGACAAAATCAAATCCCTCCAGAGGGTGCCCAGTGTGAGAAGCTGGGCAGACACTGAAGTCTAGCCGTCGGGGGGCAGGAGGACTGCTTCCCACGGGGGCAGTGTTGCCCCAGACCCACGCCCCCAGCCTGAGCCCCGAGGTGCCCCGCCCCTCCACCCTCTCCCCCAGGGACGTCCCCCCAGCAGGAGCATGGGGCACTGCTTCAGCATCCCACGAGGGTGTTGAAACCCAAGCACAGTCTACTCATGCAGAGTGTCTCCTGAGGTCTCAGACGTGCCCCTGGGGGTCCACACGGCACCTGGGGGGTCCCACACACAGCCACCACACTTGCAACAACTCCTGGGAAATTGTGCTTCCTGAGGGCAGGGCCCCCCTCAGTCTTGTCGACGATGGGCCGAAAAGGCGTGAAGCTCCCACGTCCCCGGAGAAGCGCTGGTGACCTGTCACGCCCTGTGCCGTCCGCACGTGGAGGGCTTGGTTGTAACCAGCGGCGACAGCTCGGGTAGATGCAGTCTTAGCTGGAGACCTTAACGGTGAACACCCACGACTTGCTGATCTAGATCTAGGTGCTGAACCCATCCCCAGGTGCTCGGAGAACAGACCGTGAGGACAAACCGAAAAGGCCAGAAGAGAGACGGGCGGGGGAGAAATGGGCCGTGTGCTGGCCTCCCTGCTTCCGGAAGCCGGTGGCCTCTTTGTCCTGCGATGCTGCTCTGGGCGTAGGCATGGGTGCTGCTGGCTGTGCGGTAATCCCGTCCTGTCCAGAGTCCAGTGAGTGGACGCCAGGCAGCTTTGCCACGGTGTCCATGGACAGTTGTGACCCAGTAAGGCCCTGGCCCCTGGAGGTTGCGAGGTGCGGGGGGAGGACCCCCAGCCTCCCTGCAGTGGCTGGTTCACTCCTCTCCTGCTGTGTCTTCATTCTGCAAACACCCACCCGCAGGAACGGAACTGCCGGCCACACCCAGAGAACAGAAATGCATCCGAGGTGGAGGATCACATAGAAGGGATGAGCACTGGGAGGGGACAGGCTCAGGGGTGCTGGGACAGGCCCGGGCTGCTGGGGACACGCTTAGGGTGCTGGACACAGGCCCGGGGTGCTTGGCACAGGCCCTGAGTGCTGGGCACAGGCCTGGGGTGCTGGGCACAGGCCTGGGCTGCTGGGGACAGGCCCGGGCTGCTGGGGACAGGCCCGGGCTGCTGGGGACACGTGTAGGGTGCTGGACACAGGCCCGGGGTGCTTGGCACAGGCCCCGAGTGCTGGGGACAGGCCCAGGGTGCTGGGCACAGGTCTGGGGTGCTTGGCACAGGCCTGGGGTGCTGGACACAGGCCCGGGGTGCCAGGAGGGAAGGCAGCCCACACCACGAGCCTGCACTGGCCCAGAGCCAGGCACGGGTATTACCCATGCCGTCACAGCAGACCTCGTGACCGCAAGCAGGCCGATAGTTGCCGTGGCCCGGCCGACCGCCTCCCTCGGGTGGTGCAGTGGGAACCTGGGGCCTGGAGGGAAGTGGATAGATTATCTCTCCCTGCAGCTTTTCCTTTTCCAGAGGCCTGAGGGGAGAGCCTGCCCTGCGTCAGCCCCACTGTGTGGTTTCTAACTGTCCCTCCCGTGGAGGAGCCGGCGAGGACACCTGGTGGAGTGGGGGCTCGACCTGAACGTGCTCTTCCTGGGGTGAGTGGTATCCCCCCTACCCAGTCATGTCCTGCCCGGAACCTCAGAGGTGACCTCACTTGGAAGCAGGGCCTTTGCAGATACCACTAGGTAGGTGGGCCCTAAATACAGACTGGTGTCCTCACAAGAACAACACAGGATGCAGGGAGGCCCCCGGAGGACGCAGCCCCTGGGCACTGTGGGGGCAGAGAAGGGGGTGGCTCATCCAAGCTGAGGAAGCCGACGGCATGGCACCCCCAGGAGCTGGAGGAGGCCCGACAGGTTTCAGGGGCACGTGGCCCTCCCATACCTTGACCCTGCACTTATAGCCTGCAGCTGTGGAGAGCACTTTATTGCCGTTTCAGGCGCCCGGCCCGCGGGGCTTTGCCGCAGCAAACCCCACGTGAGGCTGAAACGCCCTGCAGGAGAGGACGGGGCAGGTGGCTGGTGGGCGGCCGCGAGGCCAGGGGCTCGGGGTCCCTCCCACTGGCCGCGACGGCACTGTGGTCTGCTGCCCACAGATGCCCCGTGCGCCCGTGACGGGTGAGCCGGGCCCTCCGGGCTCCAGGGTGTGCTCTGAGCACCCTGAAAGCCCTCTGCCTTTTCCTTCCGGCCACCCCCAGGCCCCACCTGAAGCTCCCACCCTGCCTACCCCGGTGTCCCCAATGGTGTCGTGGCGTGGCGGAGCCCGCAGGAGGTGTGACATTGCTGCCA
The DNA here is from genome assembly GCF_023699985.2 of Odocoileus virginianus. NCBI lineage: Eukaryota > Metazoa > Chordata > Mammalia > Artiodactyla > Cervidae > Odocoileus > Odocoileus virginianus. Next base: position 2,657,500 of record NC_069674.1, read on the forward strand.
GCTGCCCACCAACCCCCCAGCGTTCTGTGGGCTTTTTGCTTAGAACAGGCAGGAGCTGGGGCTGCGTGACCTTGAAAGGGGGACACAGCTTTGTGACATGCCAGGCGCCCTTCTGGGGGGCAGGTGGGGTCTGGCTGCACGTCTGTTAGGAAATATGTAGACAAGACCAGGTGCCGTCCAGGCAGGGAAGAGGGCAAGGTTCCTCCACTGCTGCGCTGCGGGGGTCGGGACGCAGGGGCCGGGGGAAGGGTGGGCCCGTGTACAAGCCCAGGACACGTCCAGGATGGCTCACCGCTCCGACCCCATCCCTCAGCCCCCTTCCTTCCTTCCTCCCCCGTGTCACGGCTCGCTGTCTGCTTCCTTTTTTTTTTTTTTTCCCAAAGCGTGCACGTCTTTGTCTGCCGTGTGGCTCCAGGCCTGCAGCGTCTCCATCAGAATGATTGAAACTGTCACTTGGAGCCGATGTTCACTTAGGCCTCCCTGCGCCCAATTACCCCCGCAGTGAGGCGCCTCCTCGTGATCCCTGGGAACTTTCTGCAGAGACCGAACCCCTGTGTCAGTGTTTCCCAAACAGTTTCCCTCGAACACCAGTTTCTCCAGGTGTTGATTGTTTGTCCTGCAGAAGGGAAGGGGGAGGTTTCCAAGGAAGATGCGGTCAGGGTCTCCTCCTGTAGGAAGAGTAAAGGCTCTGAGAAGGCTGGAGGTGAACCCACCCATGTGGTTTTATGTAAACAGACAGGCATCTGCCCCGGTATCTTTCCCCAGGGAGCAATAGTGAAACCTCCACGTCTGCAACTGTCTGGGAGAATCCTGTTTCGCAATGTGGATGGGAAATGGTCTGAGAGCAAATCAAACGGGCATATCGTCTCCATTTTGTGACCTTGTAACCGAACAGCTCGGCCCACCAAGAGGTTTGGAAGGCTGCTGTCCGGGCCGATCCCGGGGGAGATGATGGAGGAGAGTCAGTTTGTCTCCACTGCCTGCGGGCTTCACGCTTTGGCCACTTCTTCCCTGTTGGTGTCCCCTCTTCTCAACCTGCTCATATCCCTCGTCTTGTGATTCTGCCCATCTTTCCGCTCCCTGAAATCACCTTTCATGACCAGAATGGAAAGCTTGTTTATACTAATGTGTAAATGACTAGCCCACTGATAGTGCTTAAATTTGGTGTGGGCAGGAGGCTTTGTGCACACCACCCACAGGCCCTGGGGTGTTTGCCTCGCAACAGAGGACCGCCTCCTGTTTTCCCCTTCCCTGCCCCCTGTGCCTTGGGGCCACCGAAGGTAGACTGACCCAGCCCAGCAGTACAACCAGGGTCTCAGCCACGTGCCACAGCCATCCGAGGAGGGGTGAGGGTGTGGGGCTCCAGTGTGTCCACCTACAAGCTTCCCTCCCTCTCCCCAGCTGCCCTTGCGGTCTCCAAGGCAGCTCCCCGAGCCTACCGTTTGGAGTTTGGGAGCAGGAAGGTTTTTCCTTTCTGAGTCACACGTTCAAGTGCAGATGGGCCTTCGTCTTTCTTCTCTCAGCTGTGTCCCGCGGTGTGGCGATCAGCCAGAGGCCCGTGCACGTTCTTACTCAGTGTGGCGGAGACAGGGACCGTCTCCCTGGACACAGCCTCTCTCCCTTGGACGGTGAACTCGCTCTCCTCTTTGTCAGGGGCTCAGCTGCTCCCAGAGGCCTGGTTCTGATCCCGTCTCAGCTGGGCGAGGCCAGGAGGTCGTGTTGCGGGGGGGCAGTAGGTGCAGAACCACCAGTGCATCCTGCCCCCCCACCGGCCCCGCATTCCACCACCACACCTGGGAGACAAACACCCTCCAACTAAACCCTCAGGACAGCATCCAGGGAATGCTCCCTGAATCAGCGTGGCCGAGGGCCTGGCTCTGTCCTGGGTGCCTGTCACACCTTGGAGGGGGCTCAGGGCTGCCAACAGGGGGCAAAATGAGGTCTGAACAGTGGCGTTTGCAGGGAGAGACCCGTGGTGCAGGAAGAGCCCGTCAGGAAAGGTGGGGGCAGGAGCGGTGCCGACCGCAGGTGTCCCCAAATTCGGGTGGTGTGTCTTTGGGTCTGTGCCTCTGTGGCCGAGGCTGGTGGATAAACGGGGTGTCGGAGGCCTGCCTGCCCGGTAGGAGAGGAAGCTGGAGGGGGGGCCCTGGGTTCCAGCATGGACACCCAGACGGGAGCCAGGGACCCTTTGTTGTTCCTGCCCTTCTATCTGCTCTTGTTACCGACCCTCCTGACGGAGCTCAGTCAGCAGCAGAGGAGAGCTCCGTCCTCTGATGGAAGGGCGGGAGGTGCTAGTCAGGCTCCAGGGCACTTGCTCTCCCGCCAGGCGGCGGCAGGCGGCCTTCTCGGGTCTGCTCAGGGCTTCCCTGGGGGCTCAGATGGTAAAGAATCTTCTTGTAATGCAGAAGACCTGGGTTCGATCCCTGGGCCGGGAAGATCCCATGGAAAAGGAAGTGGCAACCCACTCTAGCAGTCTTGCCTGGAGAATCCCGTGGACACAGGAGTCCATCAGGTCACAGAGCCGGATAGGACTGAGCGACCAGCACGTGCACTTTCAGGGGTGGGGGGCGGGGGGCGGGGGGCGGTGGGCGGAGCTCTCGGGGGCGGGGCCCAGCGCCTCTGCACACGGCCCGCTGCCGCCGCCATCTTGAATCACGGTGCCGTGTGCAGTGTGTCTGCACACGGCCCTAAGTGGGGTGCCCCACGCGGCCATTTCTCAGCAGAAACTCTGATCCTCTGCATGCGGCCCGCTGTGAGCAGGTGGAATCACAGGAAACACCAGGAAGAAAATTGTGCTTATATATAAACACACATATATGTTAAAAAAAAGATTTTATTACCCAGATTCTATGATTATCCCTCAGGCATTGATAATGGGCTCTGCTGGTGGCGAAGCTGCAAGGGTGCAAGACGAAGCCTGTGAGGGGAGGCTGTGTGTGAGGCCCGTGAGTGCTCACGTGCACGTGTCATGTGGGCACACGCGTGTGTGTGTACGCGTGCATGTATTCTGACTGGGCCTTCCTGCGTCAGCAGAGAGAAGCGATAGTTCCCCAAGAGAAGCCGTGGGTTTGGCGGGGCTGCAAAGAGGCCCTCTGACAAAGTCTGGGTTGGTTCGTGGCCGTCTGCAGAGCTGGGTGGGCGGGTGGATGGGGCCGGAGGGACGGGAGTAATTGGCCACATGAAAGACGCTAGTCATTGGCTCTCCCTGTGCGGAGCGGCCGCGAACGCCCCGTGGATTATTATATGGAGGGAATGAATTTTAAAAATTCATGCTTCCCGTGTTCTTCTCTTCATCACGTAGTCCTTAAAAAATAGCCTCAGCAGGCAATCTGAAATATTTAAGAGGATCATTCTTGATTAAAATCTAATAAAATGTGGGGGTTGCCTTCCACATACAACAGGCACCCGCGTCACCGGAGGTGTGGGGGGGGACTCCCACGTGGGCCCCCCTTCTGCTCGTCTCCTGGGAGCAGCCCACCCCCCAGGCCCATCCCTGAGTCAGGACGCCTGGCACATCCCTTCACTTGGGAGGTCTGTACTGGGCCCCAGGACGGGGTCCCATTTCCCGGGGTCCCATTTCCCACGGTCCCCTTCCGTCTGCCCTGTGAGCGGCTGGTGAGATCAGGCCACCAGGAGGTTTGGGCGGTGGTCTCTGGGGTCAACTGTGCGCAGCCTGGCTGCGGTCTACTGCCTGGACCCAATGCAGAGGCAGAGCAGGGACGCCCAGGGCCCTTTCCAAAGGTCAGCACTCAGACCTGCACCTGGACACCTAACGTCTGTAGACGAGACTGCCTGTGCGCCAGGGAAGATTGTTTTTGTGGCTTCCTCTGAGATGGGACCTGTGTTTGTGTCTACATAAAGTGCTCTTTTAAGTAACATCTTGTAGTGTCTTGTCCAGTGGCTTCACTGTCTTGGTGGTGGGAGGCTCTGCTATTTCGCTGCTTTGAAATTGTGAAAAGCACTTGAACTGACTGGTACCTCCCAGGGCCCAGGAGAGCCCTTGCAGCCTGAAAAATGGAATAGAGACAAATTAAATGATAATATCGCACCTGCTCCAATCTGTAATTTGGACTCTTAATGAGAAAACAATGAACGGCTTCGCCTTTCTGCTGTGTTGGAAGCACTCATCACAGTTGTTCAGGTTAGAGTGAAAACCCCTCTCCTTCCCCAGCCTTTGCGGTGTGGGCCCTGTTTGGACGGTTTCCCCATCCCCAGGGTCAGAGCGCTCCCGGGGTCTGGCGGGGCGTCTGAGTCCGTGCAGAGGACGGCAAGCCGCCTCCTGGAAATACTGGCCCAGAAGCTCGGTGTCCGCCCGCTAGCCTTGGGGAGCTCTCGGCGTCCGCTTGATGGCAGGCGATCCGGAGAGTGAGGCCACCTGCAGTGTGCCCCAGGTGCGGCCCATGTTCTAGAAGGTTCTAAGAGGAGGAAAGGCCTCTGGGGGCAGGGAGTGGTCTCTGCCACAGCCCCTGAGGACCTGCTACTGTCCAACAGCCGCTCCTGAGCGGACATCCCCCCACCGCTCAGTCACACCCCAACACCAGGCTTCGCTGAGCTTCCCTCGGACCAGGGTCCCATCGGAAAGGGCTGAGGGAGCTCGTCCCTGCCCACGGGCAGCTGACCCTTTGCCGGCAGGAGGACAGGCACCCAGGACAGGCTCCTGGGTCCTGTAGACAGCATTTGGGGACCCTGTGCCTTTCCCCAGAGAGCTCTCTCTGTGTTCTCAGGGGCTTCTGTGGACCCCCAGTGGCTGGGAGCCACCGGTCCCCGTCCGGCTTGGCCAGGCTCCGTTGTCCCCCTGCTCCCGGTCTGCCCTTGGCTGTGCAGCAACGTGAGCGGAAAGCCAAGCTGGAGTCTGGGGGGCCGAGCAGACGCTTGACCCCCTCCCCTCCGGCACTGCGGGCCCCCTCCCCAGTTGTTGGTGTGAGGGAAGAATTCCCAGCCTTTTCTCTGGGTTTCCCCCTTACTAATATGATCTCCAGCTGTTTGCCTCCATGAATGAAAAACAAGTCATTTTCCTTCATTAATGTGCCTGCTTCCAGAGCGACTCGTTTAGGATTCATTCTGGCAGAGGCTGCAGCATCTGTTACCGTTTTTACCTGGGCCCCATGGGCAAAGGTTCTTACCTTGCCGGCTTCAGAGGGTTGTGCACAAGCATCTACTCTTCCTTCCCAGGTGTCGACAGCAGGCAGGAGCTGCTGGGAATTAACGGAGGCCCCCTTCCCCTGCCAGGTCAAACAGCCGGGTTTGGCAGCCGAGACGCCTGAAGGCGGGTGTGCACACCTGGCGGGGGCCCCGGTACCCCTTCCCTTCGATGCTGAATCCTGATGATGCCCGCTGCACTGATGCCTCCCGACTGAGTCCTCCACGGGGGGCTCAGGTGAGAATCCACTTTCCTCCTGGGACCCAGGGGTGCCTGGGGCTCCCTGCGGGGCTCCTGCAGGCCCTGGGAACCCACTGGAGGGAGTCAGTTCACCGCGTGGTGCGGCAGCTGGTTAAAACCCTCAGGCTGTGAGGTGGCGGGACTGTGGTCTGGGTGGATCCAGCGGTTCTTTCCGCTGCATTAAGAACTTGGCTTTCTGCTGGTGTACGATTTGGCCGCTGACATGTCATCCCTTTCTCAAACTCTCATTTTCAACAATCTGGCAAGCCAACCCCAAGCCTCAGCCCCAGGCCCTGTAACCTCAGTGAATAAATTGCCAAAAGCTCCATCCAGTTTGCGTGCAGCTTAAGAAACAGAATAGGATATGTACCACATTTTTTTTTCAGCATCAAATACCCATTGAGATTTGCCTTTAAGAAAATACCTCTAAGCCTCCAGCTGGTCTTTGACGAGGAGTGGGCTGGGTGGGGTGGGGTGCAGGGGAGGACGCAGGTGCCGCAGCGGCCACTAGGGGGCCCCGGCGCCGCTCAGCGGGAATCTCCGCGTTATCCGGGATGAGCCCCGCCCCTCTACCCCGGGGCCTTCCCGCCAGTGACTCAGTGTCCGCAGCGATCCTGGGGGATGTGTCTGTGGGGGTGGCCGGGTTCCAGGCGGGGTGCAGGGGTGAGAAGTGATGGAGGCGGTCTTGGACAGGAACTCCTTTCTCCTCAAATGCAGCCCCCGGGTGTCCGGGAAAGCCCAAGCTCCAAGGAGCTCCCTGACCACCGACAAAGCAGGATCGCTCCTGGGGGCAGCCGCGGGAGATCTGAGAAGCAGAGGCCGGTCCTGCCCGGATGGGCCTGCAGCAGCGGGAAGTGGTTTCTGGGGAGGTGGGTCCCGGGTCATCAGAAATCCAGAGGGCTTGGTAGGAGACAGCGGGGGAGGGCGGATCTTTCTGGAACACGGGCTCTGAGGAAATAGGGTCCCCTTCTCTTCCCCAGGTGTGTGCTGGGGGGCAGATAGGGGAGGCCTAGGGTTGGGGCCGGCCCTGGTGTGGGGTCGGCCCTGCTGGGTACACAGGTGGTGGGTCTGTGCTTCCGTCCCTGAGGCTGTACCCCCCGGGACACGGAGCACGTCAGGGGATGTTCTTCATTGGAAAGGAGGAGCTGGGCAGAGGCCTGAGATGCTTGCCAGTACCCTGCAGGGCCCAGGGCAGCCCACAGCTAACGGGTCCCTGGTCCCCATGGCCAGTGCTGAGGCCGGGGAGCCCCGATCCGGGGGAGGGGGGGTTGTCCTGACGTTGGGTCCCCAGGGCTGGGCAGTCACCGGGGCCGCGTTCCAGACTCCCCTCGTCTGGGCACGGGGCACAGCGCCCTCACCCCTCGGCTCTGGGCACTGGATTTGCCCTCTTCTAGCACCACCTGGACCCCTCCCAGCCTTCGCTCCTCGGGTACCTATGGGCACTTGCTCTGTGCCAGGCTGGGCGAGAGGAGTGCCCACTGGGTCCCTGTCAGGAAACGAGGCATTCTGTACAGTTGGGCTGTTGGATGCAGACCTCCGGAGGGAAGGTCCTTCCATCTCAGAGACACTCTGGGTCTGTGCTCCCTGGCCCTCATGCGGGACCCGGGACGAAGCTGTTCAAACGAATCAGCCACAGGCCCATCGATGTGGCCACTGGGCTGGGGAAGCTGGCCCGAGGCGCCCTGGACTGGCGTCTCTGCCTCGGCGCTCTCCAGGAAGTGAGCAGGGTTCCAAGCTGGAGCCCAAGGAGGAGGTCTCAGACAGGGTCTGGCTGAGCCTCTGTCCCCACGTCATGGAAACGGGTGAGAACCTCATGGTCACCATGCCTGTCCCTCCCCTCACCCCGCTCTGCCTCTCCACTGCCCCCCTCACTAGGCCCTGTCTTGCCCTCACCGGCAGCGGAAAGGGCTACAGGTGGTCCCCTGTCCGGGGATGACTACTCCCAGCAGAATCCACATTTTTGGGGCAGCCACTCTCTGGCCCACCATGTAGCCCCTAAACTGGTTGAAGTCACTGGGCTTAAAGCGAAGAAGAACTAAAGAACCTCTTGATGAAAGTGAAAGAGGAGAGTGAAAAAGTTGGCTTAAAACTCAACATTGAGAAAACTAAGGTCATGGCATCTGGTGAGACTTCATGGCAAGCAGGTGGGGAAACAATGGAGACAGTGACAGACTGTTATTTTGGGCTCCAAAATCACCGTAGATGGTGACTGCAGCCATAAAATTAAATGATGCTTGCTCCTTGGAAGAAAAGCTATGACCAACCTAGACAGTATATTAAAAAGCAGAGACATTACTCTACCAACAAAGGTCTGTCTAGTAAAGGCTATGGTTTTTCCAGTGGTCATGTATGGAGGTAAGAGTTGGACTATAAAGAAAACTGAGCACCGAAGAATTGATGCTTTTGAACTGTGTGTTGGAGAAGACTCTCGAGAGTCCCTTGGACTGCAAGGAGATCCAACCAGTCCATCCTAAAGGAAATCAGTCCTGAATATTCACTGGAAGTACTGATGCTAAAGCTGAAACTCCAATCCTTTGGCCACCTGATGCGAAGAGCTGACTCATTTGAAAAGACCCCGATGCTGGGAAACATTGAAGGCAGGAGGAGAAGGGAATGACAGAGGATGAGATGGTTGGATGCCGTCACCAACGGGATGGTCATGAGTCTGAGCAAGCTCCAGGAGTTGGTGATGGACTTGGAGGCCTGGCATGCTGCAGTCCATGGGGTTGCAAAGAGTTGGACACGACTGAGCGACTGAACTGAACTGAACTGCTGTGCAGTGGCCAGGACCGAGGGGTCTGTGTGTGAGCTGTCGGGCAGTGTTGGGAGCCTAGTTGTGTGGGGGTCTCAGCTGTAGGTCCTGAATAGCGGGTGGGGCTCTCTCGAGCTGGGTCAGCCCAGCCCCAGAGGTCTGAGCGCTGATCACCCAGGCTGGCCGGCCCCACTGCCGGCCCTGCTCTGTGGGATGGAGCCAGGCCAGCGGCAATGGGGGCTGGAGAGGGCCTCCTGGGTCAGCGGGCAGAGGGGGTCTCGCTCTGGAGCTTCCCCTTTGGAAGAAGCCCCCTTTCTTGGCCTGAAGCCCAGTGGAACCCACACATCTCCACTGCTACAGGATAGAATGGTCCTCTGCCCTCCCAACAAGCTCGGCCCCTCCTCCCCTGCACTGGGGAGGCTGGGACTCTCTCCAGAGGGTATCCCCATAAAGCACGGTCCACTGAGGGAAGGACACAGAACCGGCTTCCAGCTCTACCTGTCACAATTTGTTTCAAAACCGTAATGAAAATCACATGCGGAAATACGATCAAGGTGACTTTTTTCATTTAACTTATGTGGAGCCCAAACATCAGAGCAATGAACGACCAGGCTGGCTCGAGTGATTTTCAGCACTTGATCTGGATATTCTTGAGTATGTCAGCTATCTCCCACGTGGCATAACTTTGATTGTTCTAAATCAATGTCTTGATTTGGTTGCTATCAACTTCAGTTGGTTTACCCAGTCCTGGAGCATTGTCCAGTGAGAAGTCTCCAGCACAAAGCTTTGCAAACCGCTTTTGACGTGTTCCACCAGTCACAGCGCCTCCTCCATACACTGCACAGAGCTTCTTTTTCTGCATTTAAGTTGCATTTTTAGCTTTAGTGAAATAACAAAGCATACTATGCTGAAAATGTTGCTTTCTTCCTTCCATCTTTAAATTAAAATGGCCACACAAAAATTCACCACTTCTGGTAAGTTTTTTTAAGTGCCTGATATGACAGCTGTCACAATACAATCTAACAAAATTGTTTTGGACGAAGTTAAAGATAACTGAGCGCTGCTAGAGTCATCTTATGGAAAAAACCAAATGAACTTTTGGCCAACCTCAATACCTTAAAAAACAAACAGAGCAAAAACCCTCAAACCACTCCTGGATATAACTCTGAATGAATCAAGGATTACGGGGTTGACGTCAGGCCACTGACTATTGCCAAGTGGCTGGAAACACCACCTCCCGCCCCGGACGGCCAGAGGGCACCACTTGAGCAGCTGACGAGCGTTTCCAGGCATTCCATCTTGATTACTGGTCCCTGAGCTCTAGGCTTGAGGACTCCTTGACTTAGGTTGGCCTGGGTTCTGAAGGCTGTTTTTAAAGTTAATATGACTTAGAAGATGCAATCTGTAGAGGCATTTCCGTGAAACCTGGGCCATTAGTCAGTCCTTTAAAGCTTTTAGTCCAGGCACTCACTTGTATTCTTTGTTCTCTCTGTTTTCGACTCGCAGGTCTTCATCTGTCGAGGTGCTCTAACTACTCTTCTTTGGACCTGTGGTTGCGACTTAGACTGTCTGGATTCTGACCCTGGCTCTGACGTTTGCTGTGTTTCCTTAGGCAAGTTGCGTGACTGCCCTGTGCCCTGTTCCCTAATCTTGAAATGGGACCAGGCTCCACCTTATCAGGTGGTTGTTGTTCAGTTGCTGAGTCGTGTCCGACTCTCTGACCCCGTGGACAGCAGCACGCCAGGCTTCCCTGTCCACCACTATCTCCTGGAGTTTGCTCAAACTCAGGTCCGTTGAGTCAGCAATGCCATCCAACCATCTCATCCTCTGACTCTCCCTTCTCCTCTTGCCCTCAATCTTTCCCAGCATCAGGGTCTTTTCCAGTGAGTTGGCTCTTCGAATCACGTGGCCAAAGCATTGGAGTTTCAGCTTCAGCATCAGTCCTTCCAATGTACATTCAGGACTGACTTCCTTTAGGATGGTCTGGTTTGACCTCCTTGCAGTCCAAGGGTCTCTCAAGAGTCTTCTCCAACAGCACAGTTCAAACACATCAGGTTATTACGAGGGTTAAACGAGACAACACAGACCAAGTGCTAAGAGTGGCAGGCACACACCCAGGCTCCAGGAGACCCTCTGTGAGCGCTCTGGTCATTATGACCACTATGCTGACCACTCCACGGTAACCCACGGCTTTAGGTAGGGCCTCCATCAGCAGCATGTTCAGTGTGTGTATCTGTCAGGCTCCAGAGCAAGCACCCGTGTGTCCCTGGGCACTCAGTGGTGAGGAGGCCCTGGCTCCCCACCCACCAAGCTGTTCATGCGCCTCGTGGCTTCTCTGCTTCCTCTGAGATTGTTGATTGCATAACAGAGCATGTGGCTGATAGCACAGTCCCAGGCAGGTTCTGTTTTCAGAACACTTAGGAGGAGGGGAGGTTAGAGGTGCTTCTTTCTGCTTAGTCCCTCCGGAGCCTTGGTTTAGATCTGATTTTTCTTTGGTGTGTTCCCACTGTTTCACCTTCAGCTAAAGACGTAACAGAAACACCCTATTGCTTGATTCCTCCATCCATTTGCTCATTGATTCTGCAGACATTAGACAGATTATCTGTGCTAAGTACTGTAATAGCATATTGTATTTATATCACTGAAAGGTCTGTCCTGGTGATTTTTCTTAAAACTAAGAGCTGCTCCAAGGAAGAACTGAAATGTTTACCTCCAGTGACAGACAGCTTCATCAACTTATAGACAATCTGTTGTGTATTAATACTTGGCCTTTGTAAATAAGACTCAGGAACCCAGAGAGAGACAGAACAAGTTAGATATTGTTTGTCCCTCCAACTCAGACACTTCAGGGCATGAAGGGAGAGATACTAGTAATTATGCTAAGAAAAGAGGCAGGAGCTGGAACTGTCTCAGGAAGCCAGAACATACAGTCTCCTGAACAGAAACACAGAGTGAGCGTCTTAATACACAAGCAGGCCCTACAAGTGAGAAATAGTCACAACCAAAGAACAAATGAGGATCCCCTGGAGGAGGGCATGGCCGCCCACTCCAGTAATCTTGCCTGCAGAATCCACAGGGACAGAGGAGCTTGGTGGGCTACAGTCCATGGGGTCGCAAAGTGTCGGACATGACTGAGTGAGTGAGCAGAAAGAACAGCCAGCCGGGGAGAGCGCTGGTGGCACGGTGGTAGAGAACCCGCTTGCCAACACAGGAGACCAGGAGACTCAGTTCAGCCCCTGGGTTGAGAAGGTCCCAGGGATCTTGGCTAGACAGGCTCGGCTAGCCCAGCCTCCTCTTGGGCAGTCAGCTCCTCAGCTGTGATGTGGAAGTGGGGACGGGGAGGGTGTGGACGGTTCCTGAGATATTCCCCTCTACCATGATCATGCGCCCAGTAATAAAGGAGCACCCCAGCCCTGTGTCCCCACGGTCCGACGGAGCATCTGTGGGCCCCTGGGCAGCTGCAGGGCAGGAGGAGAGGGACTGGCTGTCAGGTCTGGACTGAGTCCACGGTGAGGGCCCCCAGGGGAGGCAGCCTGGGCCTCTGTTTCCCTGTTTTCCTTTTTCCAGTCAGCTGCCCTGAGGGCCAGTTGCACAGAGGAGATTAACTGAGCTGCTCAGCAGGAGAATCCGACCCTGGGTGTTGAAATTCTACCTGGTTAGTGCTGATTTTAATCTCAACCAATTATGTTTTCAAAGACCAGCAAACTCCCTTGTTGACTAAGTAGAGCCTCTTAGCTCCACTTGACTTACTGGGTGGCAGTCTCCCACCCGTCTCTCTTCCCTCCCTGAGAAATAAAGTGGGCCCACGCAGGAGAGACTTACAAGTAAGAAATTCTGCGGCAAATACTTCTGTCGCGCTCAGCCGTCTGCAGTGCAGCCTGGATAGCACGCCTCAGGGCGGGGTGGATGACTCGGATCGGATTCTAACATGGTGGGCGGCGGTGGTTTGGTCCCTCAGTCGTGTCCAACTCTTTGTGAACCTAAGGACCATAGCCCGCCAGGCTCCTCCGTCCATGGGATTCTCCAGGCAAGGATACTGGCATGGGTTGCCATTTCCTTCTGCAGGGGATCTTCCTGACCCAGGATTGAACCCGTGTCTCCTGTATTGCAGGAGGATTCTGCACCGCTGAGCCACAAGAGACTTCCAGATTTCAACATGCTGTACAGAAAAAGAAGCTCTCCAAGTTCAGATGAAATGACTGAATACATAGGATATCCATTTATGCTCCTGGAGAAGTAAAAGCTGTAGGAAATTTAAAAAAAACCAGAGATTTGTTGTTTCTGGTTCTGGAGGCCAGAAAACTCAAGTCCAGGTGTAGGACCACCCTCCCTCCGAAGGCCCAGGGCTCCTGTGCGCGGGACAGCCTCCGGCGCTCCTCGGGGCCAATCCCCTGTCCTCAGAGGAGTCCTCCCTGCCGCCTCCACTTGGTCTGTGTCCACCGTCCCCAACCAGGGCTTGAACCCGGGGCCCCAGCCGTGAAAGCGCCCAGTCCCAGCCACTGGACCACCAGGGAACTCCCCCACAGCTCCCCTTTTGATGAGAGCCCTCATCCCGCTCGGTCAGCTTAAATCCTCAAAGGCTCTTCCCAAGTAAGGTCCCATCCGAGGCTGGGGGTAGGCCTTCCACGTAGCTTCTCTTGGGGAACACACTGTTGTCCAGGACACAAGGGTGAAGGGCGGCGAGACCCCTGGGGTCCGTGAGGAAGCAGCCTTTGGGTGGAAAACAGGAGGCAACACTGTTTCAGAAAAGAAAGCTTTTCCTGACTTTTCTTCTTGCTCAGTGGGAGAGCCGGGGTCCTCCAATGCCTTTATCGGACAGCCAAGTGCTAGGTCCAGGTGTTGGATTTAAACCTTTGGGCTATTTTAAGTTAAAAGTTGGTTTCATGATGACCGGCAGCCGAGTGTTTGACACCCTACTACCTACCTACCCATCTTCCTCCTTCTCAGATTCCTTTTGAAAACCTGTTACGGAGAAGGATTAGGGTTGCCAAGCAGAAACACAGTCCCCAAAGAGCTGTGCGTGTCTGGAAGCGGAAACCGGACCTCCTGGGTGGACAGCGGGACCCCGGCGTCAGGGCAGGAGTCTGACCCGCCCGCGGTGCACGCGCTGCACCTGCTGGTGCACGTCGGTCGAGGGTTCAGGAACATTTTTTCTGTTTCTTGACGACCATTTAAAACAGATGCAAAGAGCTGTCTGTGATGTTGGGAAACAAGGGTTTCCTTTATGAGAAGCCCCCAGACAGGGCTTCCCCACCTACCCCAGGTTTCCGAGGGGACCCGAGGGCCATTTCTGATCCCGTGAGGGCAGTGAAGGGCACACTCCCGCCTCGGACCTGGGGAGCTTTCCGGGGGTCTGTTGGCATGTTGACCTTTTGTTGGCGGGCGCCCCCCCTACCCCGGAGTGGGCTGACAGCTGGTCACGTGGCGGGCTGGAGGTCTGCCCGCACACGCTGGGGCCTCAGAGCAGATCGTTAGGGGTGGGCTGGAGGGGCTCCTGTCAAGCCGCCCCCTCATCTCAGACTCCCTCAGAGCTTGTCTGCTCACGCCCACCCCCCCACCCCCCCACCCCATCCTGGTTGGGTCCTTTTGCAACTAACGAGATTGAATTGGTGGAAAGGGTGATCCCAGCGGCACCCACTGGCATGGTCACTGGGCCCCTGGGAGGGAAGGAGGGTCACGACAGGCCTGGGAGCCGTCAGATGGCAAATGAGACGCAGTCTGAAGGGCGGCGGGATGGCAGTCACATGACCCAGCACGCTAGGAGGACAGCAAGCAGCTGGGGTGCCCCGGGCCCAGTCACAGTGTCCACGCACCCTTCACGGCCCAGACAGCATCACAACGATTCCTAAAGTAAACAGAGCTTGAACCTCTTGACTTGTATGATTTCACGGGGTTTTCCGGGTCAAGTGAATAGTGAACCATTTTAAGAGGCCTCGATATTAAAAGATGCTTGCTCCTTGGAAGAAAAGCTATGATCAACCTAGACAGCATATTAAAAAGCAGAGCCATTACTTTGCCAACAAAGGTCCATCTAGTCAAAGCTATGGTTTTTCCAGTAGTCATGTATGGATGTGAGAGTTGGACCATAAAGAAAGCTGACCACCAAAGAATTGATGCTTTTGAACTGTGGTGTTGGAGAAGACTCTTGAGAGCACCTTGGACTGCAAGGAGATGCAACCAGTCCATCCTAAAGGAGATCAGTCCTGGGTGTTCATTGGAAGGACTGATGCTGAAGCTGAAACTCCAATACTTCAGCCACCTGATGTGACGAACTGACTCCTTGGAAAAGACCCTGATGCTGGGAGGGATTGAAGGCGAGAGGAGAAGGGGACGACAGAGGATGAGATGGTTGGATGGCATCACCAACTCAATGGACATGAGTTTGAATAAACTCCAGGAGTTGGTGATGGACAGGGAGGCCTGGTGTGCTGCGATTCATGGGGTCGTAGAGTTGGACATGACTGAGCGACTGAACTGAACTGAACTTAGGCCACTTTCCACCAAAGCTGAACTCTAAAATTTTCAGTAGAGAACCTACCTGAGAGAAGACAGAAAAAACACAAGGAGCCAGATTCTAATGAGAAAATTAGTGAACTTTCAACTCATCGCCCTTGACTGTCTTATACCCTGAACTGGGGGAGACATATCACAGGGGACAACACAGTCTCTCTTACGTAAAGAACTCGTAAGACGGAGCCAAAGCACTGGAAAAATGGTGGCTAATGAATGAAAACGTAGTAACTGCTTTCCACATGCCACCGTCTTGCCAAGTTACAGACGTAGGCAGGAACCCCCTCACCCAGGACACCATCTCAGCAGCTCTGTTCTTCCCAGAGCCGCAGCCTTGAGCCAAGCACTCGGGGTTAACAATTGTTCAGGACAAGATTCTTCACATTTGCATCTCTGAAGATTTACTCAGAAAACCGACAGAGGACCAAGCGGGTCCTAGGACTTGGAAGCACATTTCACGCATCTTTCTTTGCATAGTTTGGCCATGTTCTGGGATCAAATCCCCCCTGTGGCTAGTTTATTGTTGGTTAGTCTGCTGCGTCTTCAGGAGCAACTGCGATCGTAGGTAACTGGGTAGTTGGCCAGCTTCTGTGTAAGATGTGATGTGTTAGAGCTGAGTTTGAATATCTTTATTAATACTTTATGATATTGGCCACATGGTGCAAAGAGCCAGCCCATTGGAAAAGACCTTGATGCTGGGAAAGATTGAAGGCAGGAGGAGAAGGGACAGGGTTTGAGATGGCTGGATGGTATCACTGACTCAATGGACACGTATTTGAGCAAACTCTGGATATAGTGAAGGACAGGGAAGCCTGGTGTGCTGCAGTCCGGGTCACAAAGAGTTGGACATGACTTAGTCACTGAACAACAATATTAATACTTTTCAAAGGTATATTCCAACTCTTAAGACTTTATCTGCTAGTTATAGTATTACAAAGAGATCATCTGAAACTTTCAGAAGGTGAACCTTCTTAGCAAAAGGTCTATTTTAAAACATGAAGTAGAAAAGGCAAGCTTAGATTTAAATTGGCCCCTTTCACTCACTCCTGTCTTTTCACCAAGATAAAGGCATTGTCTATAACCCACACGACTTGATTATGTCTAATCCTGTTCTTTAGACAAACTTCCAGAAGCACTCCTTGGGTAGGATCTCAGGAGACTCTGGAAACTGGCTAAATAAACACAATACCCATATCCCCACCTTGAGCTCCTGTTTGCTCAGCCTCGCATCTGCAGCTGTAGAGACAGGACACGGAAATTCTTGTTGACTCACAAACTGACCTTTAGTGAACTAGGGTAATTCAACCACCTGCTCACAGACCAGAAAAATTCCAGAAAACATTTCACTCCCCAAACTTTACTCTGAAACACAGGCTTAGACTAGTTCAGAGCAGGCATCACAGTAAGTCCCCTACATATGAACCTTTAAGTACAAATCTTTACTCTTCTTGTTCACTCGATGCCAGCTGCCATACTGTGCGGGCGTGCTAAGTTGCTTCAACCGTTTCCACCTCTTTGCAACCCCATGGACTGTAGCCCACCAGGCTCCTCTGTCCGTGGGCTTCTCTAGGCAGGAATCCTGGAGGCAGCTGCTGTGCCGTCCTCCAGGGGGTCTTCCTGACCCAGGGATTGAACTCGAGTCTCTCACATCTCCTGCATTGGCAGCTGGCTTCTTTGCCACCAGCGCTACCTGGGAAGCCCCTGATGTACTGTACGACTGTACTCTTCAAGGTATCGTAAGATTGAAAATCTTTTACTTTTTGTTTTTTATGTCTTATTTGCATGGAAAGTATTACAAACCTATTATAGTACAGTACTGTACAGTTGATTGTGTTAGTTGGGTACCTAGGCTAGCTCTGTTGGACTTAAGAACAAATTGACCTTCACAAACTCGCTCTTGGAACACCACTGTTAGGGAGGGGACTTGCTATTCTGTGTTGGGAGTCTTATAGTGCAAGTGAAAATGAAAGTCGCTCAGTCGTGTCTGACTCTTTGCCACCCCATGGACTATAAAGTTCATGAATTCTCCAGACCAGAATACTGGACTGGGTTACCTTTCCCTTCTCCAGGGGATCTTCCCAACCCAGGCATCAAACCCAGGTTTCCTGCACTGCAGGCAGATTCTTTACTAACTGAGCTATCAGGGAAGCCTAGGAGTCTCATCGATTGGGTTAATCTCAGGCAAAACCTTTCTGTCCCTGTGGTGGGACGGCTCTATCAATTTTCCATACATGAACAGTTTTGTGTTCCATGTAGGAGAAAGCTATGACTTTGGACTATGCTATACATGTATTGGGTTTGAGTATAAGAAGATAAGAGCTTTCTCTATCATTGCAATGCTGTTTCACAACTGAAAATAAATCTGCAAAACCGCGTCAAGCACGGTGCAGTCGCTGGAGGGTGGAGGTGGGCGCCCAGGCGGCCTGTTGGCTCAGGGCTGCTTCCTGGAAGTGTGTGCAGCCCGGGCCGCAGCCAGCTGTGCCATGCCCTGGGTGGGATCGCGCTGGACAGGAGCCCTGCCCTTAGGTGGATGCAGGTCGTGTGGGAAGGATGCTCCGGCTGCTCTAGGAGCCCTCCCCAGCCTGGCCCAGGGTCTGTGTTTCTCACCCTGGGACGAGTACCTCTGAGGCCAGTTCTGATTCTTGTCCAACCCAGCACCCAGCCCTGGCAGGCAGGCATTCACACCAGGCAGTGTGTGTACATGGAGCGCATCCGTGACACCTTCATCACCGGCGGTGACCCTGTCCAGCAGGCGCCGGGGACAGTGGACCTCTGCCACGCGGGCCCTCACTCAGGGCCCCGGACACACTGGCTGTTCACGACCTGGAGGCTTCCTCTGCCCTTTTCCTGGGTGTCCAGACACCCCGTGTCCTAGGACAGGGAGAAGGGCCCTCTCACGTCAAGATGGAGGACAGCATTCCTGGGGGTGGGAAGGCTGGAGAAGATGTCCCACTGCCCAGCACCAGTGGGCAGGGCGGGAGGTTAAACACGTACATTTCCACCACGAGGAAAAAATATTTTTCCCGAGAGATTGTGTGGCAACTTAGTAAATTTTGGAAAGCTATAAAATATTCTTCCATTCCAAATGTGACTATCCTACAGAGGGAGCTCCCCCTCCTCCCTTTAAAAGAAAAACCCATAAATCCAATGGTTGGTTTTGAACCTTTAATAAAAGTAAAAAAAATGAATGCAAAAGAACACAATGCTGAAAACTTGGTATGAATGTGAATCTCACTAGATGTTCCAATCTGGTATAGTGCAAATTCTGCTCATACTATGTAACAATTTCACAAACTCAAATGACTTTGGTTCATATACTTGCTAGAAAATATTGGCAACGAAATTCTTCAGATTCACATCTTTTGGCTACACTGCTTCTAACAGACATAAATTTATTTCCAGTTTAAGAGAGAAAAATACTCATTGTGCATGATCAAGTATATTGGAAAGATTCAATGACTGCTTTCATCTAATAACTTCTGGTTTTTTTTTTTTCCCACAAAAACGCTGACATCCTCATTGAAAAATCTTTTCACATAGTTGATGGTTCTCGTTTTCAGAAAATGTCATAAGGGGGTCATTGCAAAGTTCAGAATGGTTCTATTTTCTTTTAAAGGAGATTCTCTAAAACAAAGTCACTACAGTAACCTAAAATTTACTCCAGGATATTTTCCTTAAAAGCAAACTGAGACGGGGACCACTGGACTCGGAGAGTCCACGGCTGCCGGCAGGGGCTCCCACGTCCCCAGCCTCCCGACTGCCGGCTGCCCGAGGAATCTTACCATCAAGCCACATTCACAGGATTCAAAACAACCGAAATATTTTCAATTGCAAAATATAGAAAGGGTGAATTTGTAAGTAAAAATTACAAGTTTACTAAACCCCCCAGACTGGGAGCATCTCAAAGGACTGGGGCTCGGCGGGAGGGCACGACAACAAAGGGACTTCACAACCGAAAAGAATTATTGCTGAACTTGCCTCCATGCAGCACTGAAATGGAGAACCCTCTTTAACATCTCATATGTTTAAAAAATAATAATAATAAATATTTAAAGAGAATACAAGGCTCAGATTGGTTTCCTATACATTGCACTTGAAGTTGAAGACCCAGGACTTGCAGACCAGGTCCAACATGGTCTATGCCATTAAATGAATACATTGTGCTCACCACGTCTTTTGAGTATTTAGAAACACCGAATGTTTAATGCAGTGACGTACGCACTCTTCTTTTCACAAGGCAATCACAGATTGCAAATCCCATAGGGCTGTGGGGAAAAAGCTGTGTCTTCTTCCCAAGTATCAAAGAAAACTCACGGTTTGGGCCAAGACGGAGACGTGTGGCCAGCAAGTGCCCCCTTCGAGACGACGCGGATTCTGGGCAAACTCTGTGAATCCCGGGGTGGAAAGTCCAACCCATCGCAGCGCAGAGCCACGACCTCCCACGCACCGCCTCCTCTCTGCACGATTGTCTGCACGGCGGCCCACACGGGCACCAGGGACACGCTGTGCCCGCCCGCCCGCCCAGCACGGCCGCCCTGCACTTGCTGCCACCACCGCCTTCTCTTCTTTCACAACACAGCCCTATTTTTAAAATCTTTTGGATGAGTAATATTCCTATTTTATCACACTTCATCTTTGTAAGCACCATCGAGCCATCCCCGGGGCGCTGATACCAAACCAGAGCTGGTAGTTAGGCTTTAGTTCGAGGCTAGGAAATATGGCAACTTGGCATTTAATAACACGGGAAACTGAGTCCTTGGGACCCGGTACCCGGCCGGCCTGCTCGTGGAGCCCCCCGGCGGACGCGGGCCCGGACACCATCCCGCAAGGTGCCAACACCAGCGGCCAGCCACCCTCGCTGCTGCTCTGAAACAGGTGAAGTGTTTCCCAGGAATCACTGGAACAGTCAGCCCCATCTGAAAAGATTACTGAGGAAAAGAGATAGTCTTCATCACTACCCAGTATCAAGCGGATTTTCTTCCCAAACCTCGCCACTCTTCAGGATCGTGGGTCTGAAGATTCAATCACTGTGTGGCTTTTCGGGGACACCCTATGTAGAGAAAGAGAAGAAAAGAGAGCACGTTAGCGCTGGATGGTTGCGTGTTTTAATTAGCAATTTAAGCGGACCCTATAAAGTGAGAGAAGAAAAATTCCTTTGCGCCAGAGGCGAGGGTGGAGACCAGAAACATGGTCTGGTCTGGCGACAGGCGGGCTCCCCCAGCCCCACGGCAATGCCCTCGGGGCCCTGAGCTGGGAGCCGCAGTCTCAGCAGACCCAGTCTGTCCCACTCAGGCAGGACGAGAGGCGGCACCGCCGCCCAGGCGCCGTGTCTGCGCGCGCCTCCTCACCGATCGGCGCGGAAACTCGGGGAGGGCACCCCGCACTTGCGGCCATCGTCTGGGCCCGGCCTGGTGGGCCCTCAATGGAAGACAGACACCCCGCTGGGGGAGCAGGTCCAAGACCAGAGGCTGACCTTCCTGAGGTGACGGGGCTGTGTGAGGACAGGCCCTTGCCTCCTGCCAGAGCCGGGGATCCTGCGTCTCATCCTAACCCCTGCCGAGAGGCCGAGCGAGCCACACGGGCCAGCCCGCTCTGCACCAGATGCCAGCCGCTCAGCCTCCTGGGCTCCGACCCCCATCTCCAAAGTGCGCTGACAGTCCTGCCCCCACACCGCCGCCGCAGGACTCGGCCAAGTGCCAATGGATGCCAGCCAGACAACACCACCGCTGTGACGGCCAGGAGCCGCCGCATCGCAGACGGGAGAGGCACACCATGCCCCACTGGCCAGGGAAGTGCACTGGAGACCCAGCGTCCTGGCCCTGGGCTCTGGGAACGGGGCCACGTTCCTCAGGCGGCAGTGGGAAGCCTTACTTTTCTTGAGAAGAGACTTTCATCTGCAAACGACAGACACGAACTCGATAAAATGATGCTACACACTCTCGTTTAAACACAGAAGCGGACAACAAATACCGCACAGAAAAAGCAACGTGAACCAGTGAACACTCGAGCAAAGCCAGCCTGTGGCTCTGGGGCACACCCGCCCGGGCCAGGAAGCACCTTTAAGGGCAGAACTGAGCGGACGGGAGGGTGTGGGCTGTAGGCGCGTCACACTGGAAACCCTGGCCCATGCTGACCGGTGCCCACCTCGGGTCGATGCCTTCAGCCCTTTGTCTTCTGCACTCAAATCACATTCCACTACAAAGCCTCACTTGGAGACATTTGAAACCAAAAGTTCATCCTGCAACACTGCGGCTAAAATATGTCTCAGAAGTGTCCTCTGTCCGAGGACCACAGGGAGGCTGCTCTGAAAGCAAGGACAGTGGCCATGGACGTGCAAACAGGACCATCATCGACTCCGTTTCTAAGGCACAGAGTCCTTTCCTGGGTTGGAAGTGAGCTTTCAAATTCTAAATGAAGAGTAAGCTCACCTTCACATAGCAGCTGTTAGTTTTTTCCCTTTCTTTGAAGAAAGAAGAGAAAAATCTAGCTAGAATATTCTCTTTCTCTAAAAAAAAGTTTAACTTGATCTTTTTAAAGACTTAGGCAAGAAAGAGTCTAGCAAGGTGCTGCGCTGTCCAGGCACCCACAGACGCAAACCCAAGCCACCAGGGTGCACACCCCAGGGCGCTGGGGGGCACGCGCCTCTGTGCCTGGCCCTGGCGCTTCTCTGAGGGACTGGGACTGGGCGGTGGGTGGTCAGGCAGGGGCAGAGAGCAGAGGCCATGCCCCTGCTCCAGCCCATCACAGCCACTGGCTGCTGGGTGGTGGGGAAAGCAGAAGGCCCTTCTGGCAGGGACGGTCAAGTCATGGGTAGTCACAGATGTCTAAGACAAACCTTATTATAAATATATTTTTTGTTCTTCAGCCCTGGTGCAATTTGAAGCAAATATAACTTCCAATTCTAGTCTCATGAAAAATACAATTTTGGCTTCACACACTTATCTTTTTGCTCCTGCAACAGCACATTGCAGAAAGACGGTCTGCCATCCCATGGAGATGGCAGGAAAGGCTGAAGTGGATGGAGGGTTTGTGAAGAGGAGGGGTGTCAGGTTCAGAGGTCAACTGACAGGCTGTGAAGGCATGTAATTCCTGCTGGACAAAGGGGGGCTTTTTAAGATTCCCTACTGCTTTCAGGGGACAGTCATTTACAGAGGACTTCCCTGGTAGCTCAGATGGTAAAGAATCCACCTGCAATGCAGGAGACCCTGGTTTGATTCCTGGATCGGGAAGATCTGCTGGAGAAGGGATAGGCTACCCACTCCAGTATTCTTGGGCTTCCCTTGTGGCTTAGCTGGTGAAGAATCTGCCTGCAATGAGGGAGACCTGGGTTCGAGCCCTGGGTTGGGAAGATCCCTGGGAGAAGGGAAAGGCTACTCACTCCAGTATTCTGGCCTGGAGAATTCCATGGACTGTGTAGTCCATGGGGTCATGAAGAGTCAGACATGACAGAGTGATTTTCAGTTCACTTCACTTACGATGCCCTGAAGGATGGAAGAGACAAATAGAAAGGCAGGGACCAGGCTGGATAGACTGGGGGAGGGGAGGCCGGGGTGGGGATGAGGGTCCGGGGGCTCTGCAGGGGGTGGGGGGACCGATTCTTTGCCTTCCTGTCACCCACACCCCAGAGCCAAGGCTCTGCTGCCAGGGCACAGGTGGCGCTGTGCAAAGGCAGAGGGCCACGGTCCTGCGGTGACCACCCCACGGACAACCTCCGCAGGACACAGCTGATGGGCCTGCCCCCTCCTGACACAGGTCTGCCCGCTGCAGAGACCACGACCACGAGCTCCTGCACACCGCCAGTGCTGCGGTTACCAAGTATAGTTGGCCCTTGAACAATGAGAGTTAGAGCGAGGCTTCACTTAGGCAGATTTTTTCAACATAGTCCCTGGTTGGCTGTATCCATTAATACAGGATTCATCCAATACAGTCAGGTTTTCAGTTTCTCGGAGGGCTGGTGCCCCAATCCATCTGTTCTTCAAGGGTCAACTGCAGAACAATGGTAAACTTTAAAGTTGCAAAAGAGAAAAGAACCACCCCAACCAGCTACTTGTCAGAAGTGGCCACTTCGTTCCTGCAGAGCGCTCCCCCCGCCTGCCCCCACCAACCCAGCTCCTCACTACTGCCCGCCTCCGCCAGGAGAGGCTGACCCTTTAAGACCATCTGAAGCCCATGCCTCACTCTCGGGCCCCGAGTAGCTGTAACAGAAGTAACCCTCCCTCATTCTCTCCCCCACTCTCCCAGAAACACGGCTGCAACCCGAGCCATGACCGCCCTGCCCGTGATCACGCGGACCGTGTCCTCTGCTGGGGTCTGGGGGCTCGGGGAAAGGGGCTTTGCTCCTTCCCTCCCTGGAGGGGCTGGCAGCGGAGGGGGCATCTGTAAAACCAGCTGTGACTACCCCTCTGGCTTCACACATCTGAGGAGTCTACCGGTCTCCCCATCAGCAGCTCGCCCTGCTGGGGCTGGTGTCCAGGCCCTGGTTGGGTACTAACGTACCACAAGCCATGAGGCGTGGCCAAATACACACACAAATAAATGTGCACGGATGGAAAGACAGCGGGAGGGCTGGACTCAGACCGGGGCGGGGGCTCTTTCCCTTTGATGACTGCAACGCTCACCAGCCTCTTCCAGTTTCAAGACACAACAGTAACATCCAAAGATAAGATGGTCCCCAATTTTGAAGAGTAAAAAAGAAGAAACACCTTTAAGAAAGGGGAACCATAATTATGCCAGTTATCTTAAGTTCTGTTTAAAACTTTCACTCATCTTTTAAAAAAAAAAAATGAAAATGTCTATGACAAACCAGTCCATCCTAATGGAAATCTACCCTGTATATTCACTGGAAGGACAGTTGCTGAAGCTCCAATACTCTGGCCACCTGATGCAAAGAGCCAACTCACTGGAGAACTGGAGAAGACCCTGATGCTGGGAAAGACTGAAGGTAGGAGAAGGGGGTGACAGAGGATGAGACGGTTGGATGGCATCACCGACTCGATGGACGTGAATCTGAGCAAACTCTGGGAGATGGTGAAGGACAGGGAAGCCTGGCGTGCTGCAGTCCACGGGGTCGCAAAGAGTCGGACACGAGTGAGCGACTGAACAGCAGCAGGAAGACAAGGATGGAAGGACAGCTGCTAAAACCACCTTCACTTGGTGTCGTCGCCAAAGATGTGACCACGCACTCCTGTGAGTCTCCACCAACCGTTTCTGGTGTTACGAACCTGCGTGTGGTGTGCAGCATCTACCTCTACCAAAAGGACGCTTATTTACAAAATTCATTCAAAAACCCTTCTTCGTAAACGTATGACAGCATCCACCCCTCCTCCTGAACTAGTAACCAGTTGAATGAATGTTGTCAACTTTAACTCCGTGAAGAGTCACGGGAGCTGAAGACAACCTCTATCTCGAAAGCGTTACTAAGAACCCTAACTAAGCGGCACTGAGTGAAGATCTCCACGCAGACGGCAAGCATGCAGCTGCCTCCCTCTCCCCGGAACCACCAGGGGCGTGGGGATCAGCACGGGGGGTCCAAGGCTGTGGTCACCGGGCAGGGCCGCGCATGCTCACAAGGGGTCCAGAGACAAACCGTCGACAGTTTTTGTTTTGGCGGCGGGTCCAGACAATCACAAGGGTGGAGGGGGAAGGATGGCGTGGACTCAGGAGCCAGTGGGAAACATCACAAATTCTCATTTTTAAGTTACTTCCACTCTTGTCAAACAGCCAAGCAGGCGGCTCCCAACAGCAGGTACAAATAAATGTCCTTTTTTCAAAAAAAAAAAAGCATGAGGGACCAAGACAAGTTTCTAAGAAAGTCCCAGAGTGTGTCTCAGAGAAATGGCCCTTATAAGACTCTAGTTTCCTTTTCTAAGTTCATTTTATTTAAGCCTTAGAGTTGAACTCCATTCAAAACAGTTAAATGTCCATGTTGCACACTCCTTCATCAGAGTGCTCAAGTGTTGCGGTCTTTCACTGCCAGCAGAACTGCCAAGTTATCCTGACTGTGTCTGACTTTCTGGCTCTTGGGAAACGGCTCCATCCGGGACTCAGTGTGACTCCCTTTAGTCCTTAGACAGGGTCCAGGCCGGAGTCCACCCACCCAGGGGCACTCAGCGCCCTCCCAGCCCCGCCCGCGCTCTCAGGGGCCTGGCGCAGCGCCCTGCCCCTAGCACGGCGTCGCCTGTACCCGTGCAGTGCAGCCGGGGAGACTCATCATAAATCATTCATTTAGCTATTTCTGTAACTCGTCTCTGCCGGTCATTACAGGAGCGGCAGTTCAGAAAAGCCGCTGACAGACCTGTCATGGGAGGGGAACTCCGGTTCCTCTGCAGCTCTCACTGTGAGCTTACAAACCCCTGAACCTTTACAAGTCAGCAAAGAATGACCCGGGGATATAGCTTTTTAAAAAATGCATGCTTATCTGAATAACTGTTGCTCCTGACTAGGCATTCATTGACACAAACGATAACGTCTTATGTAAAGCAAGCTGACCCAGCTGAAAGCTACCACCAGGCGCCGATGTGACAGACTTACGTACCATGGCCAGCTGCCGCCCTATGTTTCCCACGGTCACGCCTCCCGAGAAGAATATGCAGGGGAGCCAGGAGCGGATGTAGAGGAAATCTGGGGACGTGTACCTGGAGGGAAAGGAAGACGTGAGCCCTGCACGGTGCGCAGGCACACAGCACGCCAGCCACATTAACGCGTCTCACCTACGCTCACCGCCCACCGGGGCCACCTGATGCGAAAGACCCTGATGCTGGCAAAGACAGGGCAGGAGGAGAAGGGGCGGCAGAGGATGAGGTGCTTGGATGGCATCATCGACTCGATGCACATGAGTTTGAGGAAACTCCGGGAGATGGTGGAGGACAGGGAAGCCTGGTGTGCTGCAGTCCAGCATGGGTCACAAAGACCTGGACATAGCTTAAGAGACTGAAGAACAATGCAAAGCTCTCCA
Source organism: Odocoileus virginianus (assembly GCF_023699985.2). Taxonomy (NCBI): domain Eukaryota; kingdom Metazoa; phylum Chordata; class Mammalia; order Artiodactyla; family Cervidae; genus Odocoileus; species Odocoileus virginianus. The sequence goes on from NC_069674.1 coordinate 2,683,096, forward strand.
CCATGGCCTGGTTTTCCTTAAACTACAGACGGTGCATTTTTATGGGAATCAACAATAAGCAATGCTTTTGAAGATTTCATGTCTAAGCTCATGCCGTGTAATTACAAACAGAACACGGCACCTCAGCTTCGTGGGTATTCTGAGTAAAAGTGGAGTGACAGCTTCCGGACAGAGGGGACACTTGAGAGCACGTGCTTACTGATAGACCCCATTGTACACCAGCAGCTGCGTGATCAGGGTGGCGAGGAAGGCGATGGTGATGCCCAGCCCCAGGCCGCTTCTTGAACGGTCAAATGTCCACCAGAGGCCCAGAGACAGGGCTGCTAACGTCAAGGAGAGCTGAACGTTATTGGCAAAATCCAGTTTCTGGCGATGCAAAGTTAAGGAAGACTGCAACAATTTCTAATACGGTCAACACCACACAAACGAGCCCCGGGGCCTACATGTGTGCACCACCTAATTCTGCACCCACAGAAGCCGCAGGGAGAGCCGCAGAGAGCATGTGCTGGATGCAAGGCTACTTGATCAGGATGCCCTGGGGTGCCTCTGGGATCGCTGCGTCGAAAACTTGACTCTACCTGTCAAAGTCCTAAAAGCTATGCACAAAACCCTGCTTGGATTTAATTCAACCACAAAACAACTACATTCCAGTAAGTCACCCACAGTCCCACTTTTACTTCTTGTTCTTACTAGCAGTTTGAACTGAGCAGGCCTGGTCTTTGCTCCATGTCTGCAAGGAGACATCTCATCGGAATGGCATTCAACATGACATGGTCACAGCGGATGGAGACACAGCTGGCCTCCTTCACAACACTGCTTTATCAACTGGGGACAAAACAAATTCATCAGAGCCAGGCTCTCTTGTAATACTTTTTCTTGAAGTTCTTATCATTAAAATCAGGGTAGAGCAGATTTAAGCAGCAGAAACTCTAAAAACAGCTTTCTCCAGAATTTAAAAATATAATCTCTCTGTGAGAAAGAAACCATAAATCTCCCGAGACCTGGTAAACCACGGCCCATCTTCCTGAAAACTGCACGTGTTTTCCCAGGCAGCCCGCCGGTGAATGCCGGAACTGGACCTTGAAGGTAACCTCCACTGGGAACCCTATTCCTGAGGCCACCTCCTCTGATCAGCCCTGGGCCTTCCCTGGTCATGGCCGGGGAGGGCGGAGAAGCAGACGGGCTTCTGCTCTGCCTTCGGGAAGGGTCGGCCACGAAGAGTGAAGCTCTCCCCACTTCTCACTGCGGCACAGGAACCAGGTCTGCGCTGTGGAAGGATGGGAGGCAGAAACGTACAGGGAATTTACCAAACTCCGAGGATCCAACAGGTAGTGACAGAGAAAGGGACAGACTATAAAGATTTCCACTCTGTTCCCAGGGTCGTTTTAACTGTTTCCTGAAACGAACCAAAAGGACTTTTCAGGACCACTTCGAAAGCTCTGCCGAGAGGAAACTGAGCAACACGGTTTGAAATGATACTTGTAAGAGGATGGTTCAACTGACCCAGGACGCGATAGACACTCATTAACAGTAACATGAGGCTGCTCTGGAAGGATACAGCACTAGCGTGGTTGATGCCAACGAAGACGGCCACGCAACGCATCACGCTGGCCCACTCCCGCTTGAACTTGTGCGGCTCCCCAAGGTGACTGTCGATGCAGGGGTACAGCAGGCCGACCACAGCTGCGGGAGAAGACAAGGCGGCAGGGTCTGAGCGCGCCGGCAGAGACACGTGACTGCTACGTGGCGATCATCAGTGCGTTATTCAAACCATTCCCTTTCCTAGATTTACCAGCCATCAGATATTTAAACTAACTTTACATCTTTTATTTCTAAACTGTTACATCTTTGTTCTCCTTGAATACAAACCAAAAAAATCCATGTCGTTCTGTACAATTTTAAATAAAACTGCGGCTCTTTGGCTTGCCCTATAGAAGGAATGGAGCCAGAGGGTTCAATCATCCATGTGGGAAGCACCCCCACACCTCTGCAGGGGGCCTCCCTGGGGACCTCAGTGCTCCTCCCCTCCCAGTGAGAGGGGTGCACCCACAGGGCCTGGAGGCCACGGCACCTGTTCTGACACCACGCAGGCCTGGGACCCCGGTGTTGACCCGACTGTGCCGTGTGGGTCATGCGGGCCACGTTCCCAGAGGGTGGTCCTGCCCCTGATGGCTAAGGGGTTGCAGCGTTTTCTGCAAGAGACCTGCGTGTGCACCGTGCATCCTTGCCATGGTCAGTACACAGGACTACCTTGCCCCCCTGGCCCTGCGTCCAGGCCCTGAACCAGGGCTGGAGCACGGGAAACAAGGCCTCACCCCCCGCTCGCCCCAGTGGAACCTGGCGCTCGGGTTTGTCCCCACGTGTGTAAAACGATGAGGGTTATGTAACCAGAAGGAGCAGGAGGAAGAGCTTACTGTTGGCCTGGAACCGTTTTCACAGACACAGGACTTTAAAGCCTGAGAGTTCCCAGAGAAGGGGAAGGCTCGGTGTTCCGGGGCGACGTAAAATGGAAAAAGCTAAAGCAAGAGGGACCAGGGCGTGTGGCGACTGGCCGGGAGGCAGGCCAGGTGACGTCAGCCAGGTACTGAGGCCTGAGAGTCATGCACGGTGCCCCTGGGGTCCCACGAGAAGAGGGACCCAGTTCAGCTCCCAAACAGAGAAACAAGGAACACAGCTTTAGCCCAAGAGTCAATGAAACAATTTCAATTCCATATTACATTTTATCAAGTTCTGATTTTGGACTTTTTTTTGGGGGGGGTGGGGGACCCACATGGCATAGCTTGTGGGATCTTAGTTCCCTAATCAGGGATTGAACCTGGGCCACCACAGTGAAATCACTGGGTCCTAACCACTAGACCACCAGGGAATCCCCATAATTCTGGAGTCTTGAAAAACAGAACCCAAACAGTTTCATCACTTAAGTCACTGTATCTTAATCTTAGCCTTTCATACTCAAGTAGGTGAAAATGTACTATGGCATTTTCCCTTTATGCCCCTGACTGATGGCTTAAAAAAAGCAGCTAGGGTACCAGACGTCATGTATCAGATATCCCTGGAATTCCTTGAAGCTTCTGTTACAAATAAAGCCTAAACCAAATAGTTCAATGGTTTTGAGATCAACTGTTCCAGTCAAAGGAACTACTATATCACATGAGAATGAAAAAATGGAAGTGTGCACCTAGGTCCAATGCCCAAAAAGGAGTCTGGATAGTAAAAGGGCCTACTGATGGGGCTTAGAAAACAGCAGAAGCCTGACTCCCTGAGAACGATGAGAACCTCCTCCCCACAGCACCCCTCCCATGAGGCTCCCCACTCCAGCCTGGGGCCTCCCCCCTGCTCTAAGGGAAGCTGCTGACAATCCGCTGCGTTCTCAGTGCAGGGGACACACCCAGCTACGGACAGTGCGCCTGCCACTAGGCGTGTCCCCTTGCACTTTCCACGTCTGTGAGATGGAGCTGCAGCAGTCTCGTAAGGACCAGGGGAAGCAAAGCATATAAAACAGTCCATAAATGCCGGCCACGGGGCAGACAGGAGCCAGCCTGGTCACCCAGGTTCACACCTGTCCTGCCCACCAGCCCAGGATGCCTGCCAGGGGCAGGCTGCTCACTCTGCACTTCAACCACCGGCAGACCTCAGGCCACAGTGAATGCTGGGTGACCAGAGAAGTGCTACTTCTCAGCTACTGGGCTGAGATCAGTTCAGCGTTTTTTCCTAAAACCAGCCAGATGACCAAGAAATTTTACTCAGAGATACAGTCCATCTGTCTAGTCTGTTAAGACTGCAGACTCTGGGTCAGGTTTTGTCTGGGTCAGACTCTGGCCAGGTGCACTAAAATCTAAACTCTGGATAAGACATTTGTTTTCCTTCATCCTGGGACCCTGGCGTTTTGGGTTTTTTTTTTTTTTGGTGGGGGTGGGGGAGAAGGCCTGGCTCTGGCACGTTCACAGGGCAGTCCTGAAAAAGGAAGTGCAGGGAGGCCACTGGGGCAGCTCTGCCCACTCGCCCACGTGACGGTTTGTTTTCGGTTGCCCGGTGGGTAGCATGTTCCCAGGGCCAGCCAATCACGCGGCAGTTCCTCGGCTCACCAGTTCTACCGGTGGCCAATGGCGCGGCTCGCTCGGGGTGACAGCTGCGGGCCCCCTCAACACTGTCCTCAGGGCCAGATCAGTAAGAGGGGAGGACCTCGGTCAGCCTGGCACGGGCAAGGAACAGCCAATCACCGCCCGCCTGGTCCCCGTCAGCGGCATCCAGAGTCCTGGCATGTGGGCTCCTCCTCTCGCCCCTTCTCCTCTGGATACAGTCACTGGAGATGCACACCGCCCCTCTCTGGATGGTTCCATTCTCAAACAGTTCTCAGAGGCCAAACACACTTCCTAACCCAGCAGACATCTGCGGTGTCTACTCACCCGCTGCTGTCCCGCAGCACGGAGGAACCCACCAGGCAGAGGAGAAGATGGTGGCGATGACCTCGTCTGGGAACAGGGTGACGTTCCTCTGGACCTGCAGGAGGTTGAGCACCAAGGCCAGGACCACCCCCACCAAGAACAGCACCAGGCTTCTCTGCACCAGGTGGTGATGCCAGCTGTTGACGTGGCTGCTGCCGCCCTGGCCCCCCACACCAGCGCTCTGAGGCCCATGAGCAGGGTCGGTGCCCAGGGCGCCGTGGGCCGCCAGCAGAGAGGGGCCTGAGGCCGAGGAGTTGCTCATCTCGCCTGCTTTGGCTACCAGCCCTCTGGCACTGGCCCTTGGGTGGCTTCTGTGCTTCGTGCCCTTAGCGCAGGGACCTCTCCAGAGGTGGTCGTCCAGTCTGGGCATGAGCCACCCGTCTGCAGGCTTTCCTAGAACGAAAAGGGGGCGTGGAGGTGGAACCCTGACCAAGTTCACTTCCAAAGGAGGTCGGGTCCAGGGAGGCCCAGTCAAGGAGGGCTCTGCTCTGGTTCACCACCAGCAGGTCCAGGAAAACCCCCAAGGCCTTTCGGAAGTTAGTCACACCCGGCAGGTGCCCCCGGGTGGGGAGCGGCTGCAAGGACCCTGCCCACAGCCCCAGCCAAGCAGATGCACCGACTGCTTTCCGCGGCAGGCAGGCAGGCTGGGTCCACCTGAGCGTTGCGCTCCCGCCACGACGGCCCTCCACAGAAGCCCTTAAGTTCTGGCCCGTCCAGTCCAGAAGTTTTCCAGACCCCGTTCGTCTGCAGGAGGCGGACTCAGCCAGGCAGGACCGGGGGCAGGTCGCCCCAGAACAAGTTGCCGGGGTCTTCCCGCTCCGGGAGGCGCACCGGCAGAGCGCACCTGGGGGTCGGGGGTGCTGGCCCCCAGCGCAGGGACCGGGGCTGGGGTCAGGGCTTACGCCCAGGCCCGAGGGACCCTCAAGGAAGGCGGCCTAGAGGGGCGGCTGTCCGGAGTGGAGAGGTCGGCACCCGGACATCCCAGCCCGGCCCGCCCCGGAGCCCCTACCCCGCCGCCCTCGCCGTGCCCCGCGTACCTGGCCGAGGGGCGCCCGCCCGCGGGCTCGCCGAGGGAGGAGGGACTCGAAAAACTGTACCGGCCCAGACCGCCTGGAGTCGGGCCCGCAGCGGTCCGCGCGCCGCGCGGCTTATAAGGCGGGCGGCGGGGGCCCCCCGGGTCACGTGGCCGCGCCAGGCCCGCCGCCCGGGGGCGTGGCTTCAGCGCGCCCCGCCCCGCCCGCGCGCCCGTCCGTTCGGGGTCTGGTGAGGAGGCTGCGGCCAATCGCGGGCGGGCGGCCCATATGACGTCATCACACGCCACCGCCGCCCCGCGCCCGGCGCGCTGGCTCGGGAACGCGGACGGACGGACGGCGGGCAGAGCGCGCCCAGGGGCTGGACGCTAGCTGGGGGTGGGGAATGAAGGGGGACGGCCTGACCGACGGGCTCGGGGGGAGGGGACGCGTTGCCGACGGACAGAGCTTCGAGAGGACGACAGGCGGGGGGACCGACGGACTGACCAGAGGGTGGAGCGGGGGAGGGGACTGACTAACAGACGGGCCGATGGACCGGCCGAGGGGAGGGAGCATTGAAACGGACGGACGGACGGGGTTGGCCTAGAGCGCCCAGGGCCTCGGGTGGACGGCGGCCGCGGGAGGGCGGTTTCCCAACAGTTGGCAGCCGCGGGCCTGGCGTCCGGTGCTGGAAGACCTTAGCCTCCGGACCCTATCCCGGGCATGACCCGTTCAAAAGCCTCCCCTCCATATGGTCACTGCCCCGGCGTGTCCCGTGGTGATGCTCTGACTTCCGCTCCATGCCCTGCTGTCTAAGGTTCCTGACCGGTCACCGCACCTGCTGGTATAAAGTGGGTTAGTGCCTGCAGTGACCAGAAGGTGCTGGCACGTCTAAGGGCTCAGCCGTGTTTCCCAGCCACCAGAGTGGTTTCAGAAACCCTTTCTGACACGAGCCCTTTTTACGAAAATGTAAATGATGAAATCTCCACTCATAAAATAGTTTCTTCTAGTTTCTAACTAGTGGAAAACAAACCATCAAAACCACTTGGGATAAAAATAAGATATTATTTTATCTTGTTGATGTCATGTATTTATATCTCGTTTGCCACTTGAGTCTGGCCGTCTAAATAGGAGGACAGGCTCCATGCCAACTGAAAACCCACCTCTCGTTGAGCAAGATTGTATTATTTAAGATGTCCTTGAACAACAGTAGAAAAACTCTGGTCTTTTCCCACTGTCTGCCGGTGAGCAGAGATTGAGAGGAAGTTTGTGCTCTAAATAGCAAATCCGCTCACAGCCAAGAGACCCTACAGGCTTAGGCAGTGTGAAATGCCATATTGTGTGATCTCTTCAACGCTGGGGTTTCTGACTTAATGCCAGAAGATTAAAAAAGCCTTCCTGAGGTACCAACATTTCTCAAACTTCATTTTGGGGGTGGAGGTGAGGATGGGATTCATGTGAGTGATAATCCAGAGACCTCAAGGAAAAGTAATGCTTTCAGGGGGTGTGTTTACTCTCCTGGACCATAAAGATGTTTCACTAGGTAACTTGAGAAGTGCTGAGTAGACATTTCCTGTTACCCCAGGGTCAGAACTAGTTTCTCTAAATCTCCTCCACCTGACTGGCTAGACACAGCCTGGTTGTGTGGATGTCATACACCCCCGTGTCCCCCTGCCCCCCTCCCCCACCCCGGTCCAAGGTGCCAACCTGGCATGAACCTCACCTAATCTACTTCTATAAAAGTGTAAAAGACTGTTGACACTGGATTATAACCAAAACTGCTTTTGAATGGTTATGTTCAATCAAGACAGCATTTGCTAATAATGTGATTTATTTTCTTTTCTTGAGCCTGACCCAGCCAAAGCAGGAGTGTGTGCAGAGGAGTCTTCCATCTTCTGCTCTGCCTGTTGGGTGGGCAGGACAGGCTTTCCCGTCTCTGCCCTGGTCACAACTATGTACTTTGTTCCCCAAAGTTCAAAGCTCTTTTGACTTAAGGGAATTGGGACCCTGGCCATTCTTTCTAGTTTTTGCGTAAGTGCATGGAGGTATGTTTCTCTGTAGGTATATATACATATATTAATACATGTAATATATATATATATATATATATATATATATATATATGCTCAGTCAATTCAGTCATGTCCAACTGTTTGCGACCCTGTGGACTGTAGCCTGCCAGGCCTCTCAGTCATGGGATTCTCCAGGTAAGAATACTGGAGTGGGTTGCCATGCCCTCCTCCAGGGGGTCTTCCCAACCCAGGCATTGAACTTGTGTCTCCTGCATTGAAGGAGGGTTTTTTTTTTTTACTGCTGAGCCACTACACACACATCTATACACATGTAATGTATATATTATCATATGACAAATAGATAGGGGGAAAAGTGGCAACAGTGACAGATTTTATTTTCTTGGGCTCCAAAACCACTGTGGACAATGACTGCAGGCATGAAACTAGAAGACGCTCCTTGGAAGGAAAGCTATGACAAATGTAGACAGCATATTAAAAGGCAGACGTCACTTTGCCAACAAAGGGATGTATAGTCAAAGCTATGGTTTTTCCAGTAGTCATGTACGGATATGAGAATTAGACTGTAGAGAAGGTTGAGCGCCAAAGAACTGATGCTTTCGAACTGTGGTGTTGGAGAAAACGCTTGCGAGTCCCTAGGACAGCAAAGAGGTCAAACTAGTCAATCCTAAAGGAAATAAACCCTGAATATTCATTGGAAGGACTGATGCTGAAGCTCCAATACTTTAGCCACCTGATGGAAAGAACTGACTCGTTGGGAAAGACCCTGATGCTGGGAAAGATTGAAGGCAGGAGGAGGATGAGGTGACAGAGGATGAGGTGGTTGGATGGCATCATCAACTCAATGGACATGAGTTTGAGCAAGCTCTGGGAGATAGTGAAAAACAGGGAAGCCTGGCATGCTGCAGTCCATGTGGTTGCAAAGAGTCAGACACAACTTAGTGACTAAACAACAACAACAAGGATGTCTATGGGCTTCCTAGGTGGCTCAGTGGTAAAAAATCCTCCTAATGCAGGAGACTTGAGTTCAATCCCTGGGTCAGGAAGATCCCCTGGAAAAGGCAACAGCCACCCACTGTAGTAGTCTTGCCTGGGAAATCCCATGGACAGAGGATCCTGGTGGGCTACAGTCCGTGGGGTCGCAAAGGGTACATGTAAATATACATACATATACATGTAATATATATATATACATACATTATATATATATATATACACACATGTATGCACACACACACACACACATACATACCATCACAGTAACACTGGGACCCATGAAGTTCCAAAAAGCTGGCCCAGTTATCAACCGACAGGAAACTTGCTCGATAAATGATGGCACGCTAATATGATGGATGCTGTGTAACCTGAGAGTCATTCCTTCTTCAACCATCAGAAGCTTATGCTGGGTCTCCCCTACTCCACCCTCAGACTTGAGTCATATGCACATAGGTTAGGAAGCACTGATATAAATCAAGCTCTTAACCTCACGGAGATGAATGTGCCTCACGGCCAAAACTCTGAAATGTAGGTGTGCCATGGATTCAAGGGGGAAACAGCAGAAAATGCAGGAAGCTTCTCTTTCGCACATCTGCTTTCAAAAGCTGGTATTTTCAGATGTATGAGGTTTAAGACAATGAGGTGACAGGTCAGTGTTTACCAACCAAGTTGCTGTTTACAACGATTTCTAACAGCACAGATTGCAGTGTACCTGTCTTGTGGGATCTGAGATTGTTTCCTTCATCTTTTTTCCCTCTGCCATTCTGCCTGGACTTCCAGACTATCCCAATAACTTTGTTTTAATACCAAGTACATACCTTATAAAAACGGTATGAGATCCTGCATTGCCTCTCTGCTATTTGGGAAAGTGCTATCAATTCTGTTAGCTAATTGGTATACCGAGGTCTGTTCACTCAGTTACCTTTCTCTCCCCAGCCAAGTCGAGGTTAATAAAGCTCTGCCTCTGCCTCTCCATCCCCTCTCCCAAGTGCCACTCTGAACCAGGGGCCTCCTGGAGTCACACAGAGACCCCGCAGATCTGGGAGAAGGCAGGAGGGAGTCCCGTGGGCTGCGTTTTGCCAGATCCTGCTAGGGCTGTCTGTGGCCTCGCCTTCACCTGTCGTTCATCACTGCACCCCCAGAGTGTGGTTTGCCTAAAGCCTCTGGAGTCTGGGCCCGTGAATGAAGAAGTCAGCCCAAGGAATGACAATGGACGGAGCTGAGTTTTGACTGCCTTTGCAGCCCGCAGCCTCGCTACCAGAAACCATATCCAGGAATTTTGATGGTTTGAAATGCCATCATCTGCAGTGAGGCTGTTACTGATGGAGTCTTTCCATTGAGCATAATGGGATCTGTTCTCTCCAGCATCAGCCAGTGACTCGGAGTTAAGTATCTGAGGAAATATGCTCATGAGGGTACCATTTATTACCATTCTCAATTATAGATGTGCTGTTACGCAAGGGGCGTTTACCGTCGCTTACGAACTAAGTCCAGTGCTGCGCTGTGTCCCCAGACCAGTCACTGAGGGCGCGATGCTGAGTAGGTCTTCTGGACATAGACAAATCGTCGGATCACAGGGGTGTGGTGGGGGGGGGGGGCGGGCGGTGCGGGCAGGGGGACTGGTTCTAAGGACTTTGAGATGTTGTGTATGCAGGGAGCAATCTATGGACTTTAGTCTCTATTCCTGATATACTTTTAATAATAACATTAATAGCCATCTAAAAAATAACCTATTTAAATAATCCATTTTAAAAAATAAGGTAGGTGATTATATTATTTTTTAATAGAGATTACGTGCCTATTATAAAACATACAGAAAGTATGTGAAAATATATATTTAAATCCATAATGCTATCACCTAGAGATACTCACTGTAACTTCTTGGGGTATTTTCAGATATTTTTCCTATGCATGTATGTGTGTTTAAAACAAAACACAAGGAGAATCATACTTCATATACAGTGGAATTAGTCCTTTGGAGCTTGTGAGTATCTTTGAGTCAGCATTGACTATGTCATCACTCTTTAACAGCTTTATTGAGATAAAATTCACAAACCATGTAATTCACCCATTTAAAGTGTACACTTCCATAGCACTTAGTACATCCACAGAATTGTGAAACCATCACCACAGTCAGTTTGAGAAGAAAGTGAAAGTTGTTCAGTTGTGTCCGACTTTTTCTGACCCCATGGACTGTAGCCCACCAGACTCCTCTGTCCATGGAATTCTTCAGGCAAGAATACTGGAGTGTGTAGACATTCCCTTCTCCAGGGGATCTTCCTGACCCAGGAATCAAACCTGGGTCTCTTGCATTGCAGGCAGATTCTTTACCATCTGAGCCACCAGGGAAGCCCCAGTCAATTTGAGAGTGTTTCATCAACCCAAAAAGAAACTGTGCCTAAACATCATTCCCTTTATCCTTCTTCACCCCACCCCGCCAGCCTCCACTCCCCAGCCCTCAGTCAGTCAGTTCAGTCGTGTCTGACTCTTTGCGACCCCATCAACTGCAGCATGCCAGGCCTCCCTGTCCATCACCAACTCCCGGAGCTTACCCAAACTCATGTCCATCAAGTCGGTGATGCCATCCAACCATCTCATCTGCTGTCATCCCCTTCTCCTTCTGCCTTCAATGTTTTCTGGCATCAGAGTCTTTTCCAGTGAGTCAGTTATTCGCATCAGGTGGCCAAAGTATTGGAGCTTCAGCTTCAGCATCAGTCCTTCCAATGAATATTCAGGACTGATCTCCTTTAGGATGGACTGGGTGTATCTCCTTGAAGTTCAGGGGACTCTCAAGAGTCTTCTCCAACACCACAGTTCAAAAGCATTGGTTCTTCGGTGCTCAGCTTTCTTTATAGTCCAACTCTCACATCCATACTTTACTACTGGAAAAACCATAGCTTTGATTAGACAGACCTTTACTGGTAAAGTAATATCTCTGCTTTTTAATATGCTATCTAAGTTTGTCGTAGCTTTTCTTCCAAGGAGCAAGCATCTTTTATTTTCATGGCTGCAGTCACCATCTGCAGTGATTTTTGGAGCCCAAGAAAAACCCATCCCTGGGCAACTGCTAACCTCTTTTCTGTCTCTGTAGGTTTTCCTGTTCTGGAGCTTCATATAAATAGAATTATATAATATGTGGTCTTTGGTCTTTTGTGTTTAGCTTCTGCCACTTTAGCACAGTGTTCTCAAGGTTCATCCTCATTGTACAGATATGCATGCCTCCTTCCTTTTTCTGGTGAGTAGTGTCCCATTTTATGGAAGCACTGCATTTGGTATATTCACCAGTGGATGGACAGTCGTGGTGTTTCCACTGTTTGGCTTTGGTGAATAATGATGCTACAAGCGTTTGTGTGTGCGTGTCTCTGTGGACGTCTTTCCCCTTCTCCTGAGTGGACCTGCTGGCCTTTGGCAACTGTCTTTAACTGTGGAACTGTGGACTCTCTTCCAAAGCAGCCACACCATTTACATCCCCACCAGCCATGTGGGAAGTTCTGGTTCCTCCACGTCCCTGCCAGCACTGGTTGTTTCCTGACTCTTTGATTCTAGCGGTCCCCGTGGGTGTGAAGTGTGTGTGTTGTTTTGACAGCAGGATGGTATTCCGGTATGTTGGGGAGCGCCTCAGCTCATGCGCTGAGACTTTCCTGTCAGCGTCACCCCGGAAGAGTGAGCGGATGAGGTGAGTGAGCCGGCGAGGGGGCAGACGCAGGGCAGAGCCTTACCAGCATGGCCGCCGCTGTCAGGAAACCCATCCCCTGGGCTGGTCACGGCAACGACGTCGCCCATATGGGTTATGGGAAAACATGTTTTGCAAGAAAGAAGCGTGTTTTTGGAGAAAAGAAAGAGTATCTTTTAGCCTTGCGACTCCCTTCTCTGGCTGGCCATGGCTTCCTCGCAGTCACCGTGCCCTCTGCTGTCCTGACTGGCACTCAGCGTGCCCGTGTATCCGCTGGGCAGCCAGGGTCCAGGCCGACAGTGAGAGCAGCTCAGCTTCTGCGGTGGTGGGAGGGGGCCAGGGCTGCTGCTGTAGGTCCAGGTGGGTCAGAGGCACCCAGAGAGGGAACAGAAGATTCGAGAGAGATGCTGGAATCCCTTTACCTCAGACTGGGACTTGAACCCGTGAGCGTGTGTGCTAAGGCACTCAGTCATGTCCAACTCTGCGATCCTACGGACCATAGCCCACCAGGCTCCTCTGTCCATGATATTCTCCAGGCAAGAATACTGGAGTGGGTTGCCATGCCCTCCTCCAGGGAATCTTCCGACCCAGGGATTGAACCTGAGACTCTTAGTCTCCTTCACTGGCAGGCTGGTTCTTTACCACTAGCACCACCTGGGAAACCTTGAACCCATGTTCCAGGACTCAAGCTGAGCCAAAACCATGGTCTTCCGCCCGAGATCACAGGAGTGGTTCAGGTTCTGGATGTCTCATTGCAGAGAGAATTCAGTGAGAGACACAGTGAGAGGTAAGAAGTGGGTTTATTCAGAGAGAAACACGCTCCACACAGTGTGGGCCACCACAGAGGGCAAGTGCTTCTCAAAATGTGGTGTGGTTAGCTGTTATGGGCTGGGTGATTTCACAGGCTAATGAGCGGGAGGATTGTTCCAATTATTAATAATTTGCGCATGGGGTCACAAGAAGTTGGATATGACTTAGCAACAGAACAAGGGCAACAATATTTTGGGAGTAGGGTGGAGACTTCCAGGAATTGGGCCACCGCCCCCCTTTTGATCTTTGATAGTTGACCTCGGAACTGTCATGGCACCTCTGGGCGTGTCCTTTAGCCTGCTGAGGTGTTGTTACCAGGAGCTTATCCTGAGGATCAAGGTCTAGTTGACTTGTCTGCCATCTTGGACAGACTTGATTCTAATCAGTTTCTGTTGTGTCCTCGGGTTGTGTCATTCCTTCAAAAGTTGTGCCCTGCCCACTTCCCTCCTGTTTCAAACGGCTTTGATGTGGAAAGTTGGTGAGTCTCACTGAGACCACTGCCTACGGCGAGGAGCACTGGGGAGGACGGGCCAGGGCAGGGGGCGTGGGACGAAGGGTGAAGACACGACGGCCTGGGGGTGGAGAGGAGGCCGGGAGGCGGCAGAGGGCACTGAGGTGGAAGGTCCCACAGCGGGAAGGAGGGGTGGTTGAGAAAGCCAGGGAGGCGCTCCCTTTGGCGGTGTGCTCACTGACCTGGGAGAACGCACAGATCAGCGCGGCCCCTGAGCAAGGGTTGCACGCAGACTTTGTAGACATCTCTTCCGTGTTAAAAAAAAAAAGAAATCCAGGGAGGTGTGTTCCAGGGAGGGGCGTCGGCAGAGGCAAAGGCTCGCTCCTGGCGGAAGGGCGCAGTGATGTGGGCTGGGGGGACGGCAGAGTTGGGCTGGTGCTTCATGAGGAGGCAGGTATGGATGAGCAGAGGAGAGCCAGGCTGGAGCAGAGCGTGGTTTAGAGAGAGACATGCTTATCAGCACTGATGGAAGATTCCAGCAGACTAAGGGAGAAGGAAAGAGGAGAAAGTGGGCAATTCCCACAAAGAGCCTGCAGAGGCTGGACGGATGTTGGGTGAGGATGTTTGCTGCCCCCAGGAGGGGGCCTTCAGGAAGGCCTGGGGCCAGGCGGATGGGCCGCCGGGTGGGCCTGCCCTCAAGGGTTTTAGGCGTGTGGGAGGTGTTGGGGGAGGAGGGAGGAGCTGCCAGGCTGAGAGCAGCCTGCGTTTCAGCCTGCAGGGCCTCCTTGGCCTTTTGGGACATGATTCCACAAGGCCTGCAGGGTGGTGAGGTGAGTCCTTTGTGCCACCATCCCGGGCATGAGAAGCTGGGCTTTTCCAGGTGGAACAAAGGAAGAACTCCAGGGCTGGAAGGGTGGCACATTGAGGAGTGGCTTGTGGGGGTCTCAGAGTCCAAACAGGGCCAGGAGGAAGCCGAGAGTGGGCTCGGGAGGGATGGTGACCCCCCTGCCCTCCCAGGACGGGGCGTCAGGCAGAGAACTCGGCGTTCCCTCCTCCATGTGGGCATCTGTGTGCTCTGTCCACTGGCATGACCCGGCACCTACACACACGTTACTAGACACAAGAGTCTGGAGGAGGAGAGACTCCAGCCAGACAGGAGGATTCAGAGGGGCAGCAGCTGAAGACAGGAACAAGTCGTGGAGCGGCCCTGGGGCTGGGCGGCAGCCATGGTGTGGAGGAGCCACCAGGGCCATGGGGTCAGGGGTCAGAGGTGGAGGCTGGGCCGGTCGGCTCCTCTGAGATGGAGCTGCTTAGGCTGGAGTGGCTGTGCGGAGGCCGGGGCCCACCCTCGAGGCCCCCGTGACTCAGGGGGTGGTGGGCTTGTAGCTGGGTGCCCCGGGCCAGAGTGTCCCCCCACATCCATGTCCTTCCTGGGACCTCAGAAGGCAAATACAGGATTTCTTTGGAAACTGGGTCATTGCAGCTGTGATTAGTCATGATGAGGTCATCCCGGAGCAGGGCTGGCCCTTAACCCAGCACGACGGTGTCCTCACAAGGAGAGGGGAAGAGCCACAGAAAGAGGAGACGCCCGGGAAGGCCAGGCCATGATGGAAGAGATCGGGGGAGGGTGCGGCTGTGAGCCCAGGAAGCCGAGGATGGCCCCAGGCCCCTGCAGCCGGAAGGGGCAGGAGGGACCCTTCCGCAGGGCCTCCAGAGGGAGCATGGTCTGATGCACCTCAAATTCAGACTTCTGGCCTCCAGAACTGTGAGAGTATAGGTGTCTATTGCTGTTCACTTGCTCAGTCATATACTGACTCTCTGCGACCCCATGCACTGCAGCACGCCAGGCTTCCCTGTCCTTCACTATCTCCTGGAGCTTGCTCAAACTCATGTCCATCGAGTCAGTGATGCCATCCAACCATCTCATCCTGTCGTCCCCTTCACCTTCTGCCGTCAGTCTTTCCCAGCATCGGGGTCTTTTCCAATGAGTCAGTTCTTCACATCAGGTGGCCAAAGTATTGGAGCTTCAGCATCAGCATCAGTCCTTCCAATGAATATTCAGAGTTAATTTCCTTTAGGATGGACTGGTAGGATCTCTTTGCAGTCAAGGGACTCTCAACAGTCTGCTCCAACACCACAGTTCAAAAGCATCAATTCTTTGGCTTTCTTTATGGTCCAACTCTCACATCTATACGTGACTATTGGAAAGAACATAGCTTTGACTAGACGGACCTATGTTAGCAAAGTGATATCTCTGCTTTTTAATGTACTGTCTAGGTCTGTCTCTGTCCCAGAGGCCTCAGGAAACCAGCAGTGCACAGGCACAGCTGTGAGCAGGGCCTGCGGTGCTCTGGACTGAATACACATGGGTGGTGCTACTATCACGCTCCTCACGGTGGTGTGACCACGTGCGCCTGGACATGTCGCGTCAGGTGTGGCCTGCACCTGATGGTCTGGCTGAGCGGAGGTGCCCCTGTCAACCTGTTTGATAAATGTTAGCAGAACCGAATTTCTGTTTGGAAACACTTGGTGCAGCCCTAGGGTGCCTGCCGCTTCAGATGTGGGGTGTCCCATGAGCTCGGGGCTGAGGTGAGGAGGTCATACTCACATTGTTTGCTCCAGGAGATGGTCAGAGTGGAGACCTGGATGGGCCCAGACCAGGGGCAGCAGTAGCTGTGTGGGGAGATGGGCCACAGCATGGTGCTGGCTCACGTGGTGGGGCGGAGGGGAGCCGAGATCTGGGAGCCTGGGGCAGAATGTGGGGTTCGCTGTGTCCTCTGTCTGCTCCAGGCCCGGACGGGGTGCAGCTGGTGGAGGCTGTGGCCTGTCAGCGTGAGCTACCTGCTGGAAGGTCTCAGGGGGCCCGGAGCCCATGACCCCTGCCACGTTGCCTTTCAGTCCAGGGTCTGCGAGGGAGGAGGGGGCATCATGTCTTCTGCTCAGCCGTGGCCAGGAGACGGGGTCGGGCAGAGACCCCAGGCCTCAGGGCCAAAGATGCAAAGGCCCGAGTGACAGTTATAGCCTAGGGACAGTGCCTCCAGTGTTCAGGCTTGCTTTGCTTGTTGCTTTTAATCCCTCATCACTTTCTGGCATTGGCAACAAAATCTTTAAACAACAAAAAAGGGACATTCATATGCACCCTTGTTCAAGATGAAAAAGAAAGGAAAAAAGTAGAAAAATTGCATCATGTTTTCCAGCCAGGCTTGGGGTGAGCTGGGAGGAGAGGAGCCATGGACCTCAGGGGACAAAGCAGGTGATGGTAGGAACACAGGGAGGACAGAGGCTGCCCGGGTGCCTAATGGGAAGCTTCCTGGAATTTCCTGGGGAGGCAGAGGAAGGGGTGAGGCTCCCCGTGGGTCCAGGTGGCAGTGCCTCCATCCAGCTCATGCCTCTGGATCCTGGAGAAGAAGGAGCTCGGGCTGTGGGGTCGGGGGTTGGGGGAGGAGTGGGTTTACTGTCAAACGTGAATGTCTAGGGGGCCATGGGCAGCAAGTGGCTGACGGTGGGAAGGCAGTTGGATACGCGGGGGTCTGGACCCAAGCGAATTTCAACAGGATCGTGTATACAAGATGGAGGAAGCAAAGGAGCCTTACTGTTGGCCAACGAACACCCAAAAACAGGCTCAACATCACTCATTACCAGGGAATCGCAAATCAACCCCATCGTGACATGCCACCTCACACCCACGAGGTTGGTTATTAACAACAACGACAGAGAACCGGTGTTGGTGAGGATGTGGAGCCTCGGAACCCTGCGCCTTGGTGGTGGTAACGCACAGGGTTACCATCGTCATGGAAAACAGAAGAGCGACTTGTCACAAAGTTAAACACGGAATTACCATACAATTCAGCAATTCCACTTCCGGATTTATCCCTGAAAAAAAGGGAAAGCAGGAGTTGGAACAGGTGTCTGCTCTCCGTGTTCATGGCAGCGTTCTTCAGGATAGCAAGGGGTGGAAGCAACATACGTGCCCATCGATGGATGATGGATAAACAAACTGTGGTCCTCACAAGGAGTTGGGAGGATATTCTGTCACCTGCTCCATCAGGGATGGACCTTGACATTATGCTGAAGTGAAGAGCAAGAACAGTAAGATTTGAGATTCACTTATATGAGGTCCCAAGAGGAGTCACATTTATAGAAAGTAGGTGGTGGTTGGGCTTCCCAGGGGGCTCAGTGGTAAAGAATCTGTCTGCCGATGCAGGAGACACGGGTTCCATCCCTGAGTTGGGAAGTTCCCCTGGAGAAGGACACGGCAACCCACTCTAGTGTTCTTGCCTGGAGAATCCCATGGACAAGAGGAGCCTGTCAGGATACAGTCCATGGGGTCACAGAGAGTCAGACACGACTGATAGACTGAGCACACTTAAGATGTTGATTACCAGGGGCTGGTGTTTAATGGAGACAGGGTTACAATTTTGGAAGGTTCTGGATATGGATGGTGGTGATGTTTAATACCGCTGAACAGTGCACTTAAATGTGGTTAAAATGGTAAGTTTTATGTATATTTGACCACAGTCGTTTAAATGTGGGAAAAAAGAAGAAGGCACACCTGACCGTGACCTGGTTTTCCGTTCTGCGTCTGGTGACCTCAGAGCCTGCCTTCCGGGCCCCTGGTCACAGCGACGAGAGAGAGAGACCGACCGAGGGGGCACTCCTCCCGGCTCCTCAGCTGCCGTGCGCTCAGCACCACCTGTGGGGCTGCAAGGCCCTTGTTACGAGTCATCTGCCCTTTAAGCTTCTTTTTCTTTTTTTCATCTTCGATGCCCTCTCCTCCTTGCTCTCCTGGTGCTTGACTTCTGAACGTCAATGGCCTTCACACACAGAACGTCAGCTGGGTTACGAGAGTGCTCTCGGGTCCCTGGGGGTCCCTGGGGGTCGTCCCTGGCTGGGTCCTCTTGTGAGGCTCTCCTGAGTCCCTCATCCCCAGTGCTGCCCACCTGCTCTCACCCTGCAGACAGGTCTGCCCTGCAGGCTGCATCTCCCTGCGCTCCCCCCTTGCTGGCTGCCTGGGGCGGGCTCAGGCCAGCGGGAGGTGCTGGCCAGAAATGGGAGGGTGGGGGGCAGGAGGCTGGGGTGTCCTGTTCCTGCTCCCTTCTTGCCCATGACTGTGCATGCCTCCTGGGGCCCCTCCAGCTCCACGGCTCTGAGGTGGGAACGGCCACCCTCAACAGCTGGTCTGTGGACGCCCACCCTCCCCTGTTTGTCCTTTTCACCCTGGCCTCCCCTCTAGGGAGTATTTTCAGCAAAGCTTCTCTCTTTAAACGATCCAGGAGACCCGAGTCCTACTGGGTCTCTGTGGGACCACCACCACCTCTTCTCCCAGCAAGAGGCTTCCAGAAGTCTCTGCAAGACCGCTAGCCTTCACTTTAGGCTACCAGCGACGACACTGACGCTTCTGAAAACCATCCTCAAGGCCCCACCAGGGCTGCTGTGGGGCTGCCGGCTTCCCAGGAGAAGTGAGGGACATGGCCACTTCTCCCGAATCCCTAGTGGGATGGTCATTGAGTGCCCCGAGGTTGGGGGGTTACGGTCACAGGAGGAGAGCTCTCCTGTAATATCAGGAAGGCCCCAAGCAGACGCAAATTTGCGCTTATCTTTTTACTGGGCTTGGTTACCAGGTACAATAGGGTTATGGGGAGTAGGTTATATTCCTGTAGAAAACTCAGAGGTAAAAACTGGAACACGAAAATCACCCATCATTCTCAAACCCAGGAATAGTCATGGATAGCATCTTATATGCACAAGTACACATGCAAGTTTACGGACAAGATCTTCTAACTATGGTACTTCCCTGGTGGTCCAGTGGTTAAGACTCTGCGCTCCTAATGGAGGGGGCCCTGGTTTGATCCCGGATCAGGGAACTATATCCCACATGCTGAACAGCGCGGCCAAAAAGAAAAAGATTTTACTATTAGAACTCTATAGGATGTAATATTCTGTCTTGTTTTTCAACTTACCCCCACCTCCAGCAATCCAGGGTAAACATCATGCAGGGTAAGAAATACACATTTTTCAGCAACAAGTTTCCTGCTGCATAGATGTGTGTGTGTGTGAGTGTGTGTGTGTGTGTGAGTGTGTGTGTGTGTGTGAGTGTGAGTATGTGTGTGTGTGTGTGTGTGTGAATGTGTGTGTGTGTGTGAGTGTGAGTATGTGTGAGTGTGTGTGTGTGTGTGATTTCTTAGCATGTCTATCACTGGACATCTATAGAAAGCCTCATGCATTTTAGTGTCATAACAAAGCTTCAACAGTATCTTCATAGCAGTGGTGGTTTAGTCTCTAAGTCGTGTCCGACTCTTATGACCCCATGGACTGTAGCCTGCCAGGCTCCTCCACCTGTGGCATTTGCCCAGACAAGAATACCAGACTGGGTTGCCATTTCTTTCTCCAGGGGATCTTCCCGACCCAGGGGTTGAACCCAAGTCCGTCCCTTGCACTGCAGGCATATTCTTTACTGACTGAGCCACCAGGGGAGTCCAGTATCTCCATAGCTACATGCCTAGGTGCATCTTTATCCTTGCTTCCTCAGGATACATTCCAACTCTCACCCATAAAATAATTGAACTGCACATCCTGCCAAAAGTGCGCCGTTCCTGGTCACGTGTTACCAGCTAGTCTGAGTTCTGACTGTGGGATTGATGCTCCTCACCGCCCTCCTCTCTGGGGCAGTGCTGCTTTGGCTTCTCAGATGGAAGCAGGGAATAATGACTGATAATCTCACCTCTCCTCTTCCCCCTCCATCAGTCCCTCCCAGGACAAGTGGCTCTTGTTCTGCTTTTCATTCACAGTGACTTCCTGGTTCCCCATTTTTTTTTTTTTGTAATCAGAGCTGAACTGTGATTTTATAGGAACCCCTTCCACTGCTCATGTTTTTAGACATTGGGTTGCTATTTTTTAATGAGGCTAGATTTAGTTTGTTAGATTTAATTTGTTAGATTGTTTAGTTAGATTTTAGGCCAGATTTAGTTTGTTAGATTGTTTAGTTAGATTTCAGGCTAGATTTAGTTTGTTAGATTGTTAGATTCACTGGGGCTAGATTTAGTTTGTTCTCGTTACATATTTAATTTTGCTCAGTCCCTGGGATTCTCCAGGCCAAAATACTGGAGTGGGTTGCCGTTCCCTTCTCTAGGGGATCTTCCCATCCCAGGGATTGAACCCAGGTCTCCTGAATTGCAGGTGGATTCTTTACCAGCTGAACTACCAGGGAATCCCAGGTTAAGTTTGGGAAATTGTAATTCAGTGATTATCACTGTATTGGACTCGTTTCCTGGGTGTAAACTTTCTCTGTATTACGAGCTGAGAAAGGAGATGAGTCCCCGCCTTCCCACACTCAGGGTCATTGCTATGCTCCGATCAGAGGGTCGCCCCAAGCAGGACCAGCCACAAGGAGCCTTGGGTGTGCGGATGCCCTGTGACCTCACCTAGAGAGCAGATGACCTCCACCTCTGAGGGAGATGGGACCACCTCCAGAGCGACCCCCTGACACGCCCAGTCGGTGTCAGCTTACCTAGCCACTCATCAGTAGCTGAAAACAACACACCTCTTGCAGCCAAACTCACCACCAAGAAGCCCCCAGCAAGCGGCGAGGAGCAGGGGATTTCCCCAGCTGGCCTGATCGCATTCACCTGCGTTCACCTGATCGCATCGGGAACTCTCGTCTCCGGAGGGGAAGGGTTTTGCTCTTGATCTGAAGGCGGTCTGTGCAGAACGCACCCGGGTCTGCTGGCCTGGGGCCCTGTGTCTGTGTGCTGACCCGCATGCACGCAGGCTTCCTGGGCCTCTGTCCACTTCTCCCTTCCATCTGTCCAGTCTTGCCGCACGTAGCTCGAAGTTCTGTTATGAAGCGCATACACCTTTGTGTCTGTTAGGACTTTCTGACAAATTGACCCTTTTGTTATCATTCAATGCCCCTCTTTATTCCTGGGCACACTCTGTCTTCAAGTGCCTTTGATCTGATGTTGACATAGTAACTGATGGTATGCACCTTTCCCCACCCTGTACTTTCAGCTTATCTGTGTGTTAAAAGTATGTCTCTTGTAGACAGCGCATCAACTGGGTCTCGCTTCTTAAAATGCAATCTGAATATCTCTGTCTTTTCTTTGCAGAGTCTGATCCTCTACGTTTATTTTAATTATTGATGTGATATGAAGTCCATCATTTTGCTATTTGTAGCCTGATTGTCCTTTCTCAAAAGTTGGTTGATTTTTAGAATTCCCTTTAAATGTATCTATTATCTATTGGCACTGTATCTTTTTTGCATTTTCTTAGTGGTTGCTTCGCTGGTAGCTCAGTGTTAAAAGAATACATTTCCCAATGCAGGAGAACCAGGTTTGATCCCTGATCCAGGAGGATCCCCTGGAGTAGGCAGTGGTAACCCACTCCAGTATTCTTGCCTGGAGAATCCCATGGACAGAGGAGCCTGGCGGGCTACAGTCCACAGGGTCACATAGAGTCACAAAGCAACTGAACAAGTGGTTGCTCAAGGGGTTACAATGTACATTCCTGGTGGTCCCTGTCTCTTTAGAGTTATTTCACATAAATAACATGTATTATTATATATACTATATGAATTATACATATTATTATATGTATTATATGAAATAACATGTATTATTTCACATAAATGTAAAGATTTGCAACTGTAAAAAAAAGCCTGTTTACCCCACCCTACTTATACTACAGTTGTTGTATGTGTTATTTATGCACTAGTGTAAACCCCACAATGCTGAGGTTGTTTATTTGCACACATGATAAAGAGGAAGTGCCAGGATCCGGGAGCCGCACAAAGCCCTTTTCTGGGTCATGTCGGCTCCTGGTGCCATGGTCTCCAGTCCCTCACATATTTACTCGGTTACAGGGGGCACAGTGGTAAAGAATCCTCCAGCCAGTGCAGGAGACGCAAGACACCCGGGTTTGATCCCTGGGTCGGGAAGATCCCCTGGAGGAGGAAATGGCAACCCACTCCAGTAATCTTGTCTAGGAAATCCCATGCGCAGAGGAGACTGGTGGGCTACAGTCCATGGGGTCTCATAGAGTCGGACAGACACGACTTGCCAGGCACGAAGTCTTTGTAACGGGCCCCCTGCGGGTGCAGGCAGTCTCTTACAGGCCTGTGACGGCCACACGGCTGAGCACAGTCCAGAGCAGAGGGGGTCTGCTCCCTTCAGGCAGTGCAGGTGACGCTTGTCTCCACAAGGCATGTGGTTGATCCAAACTGGTTCTGAAGGGTGCGCGGTAAGAAAGGCATTTGAGATGGAGCCTCGTATATAAGGATTTTATTATATTCCTGCAGTCAGTACGCGTTATCCTTAAACCAGGGCTACCCACACCTTTCATGGACCAGCAAGGTGCTGAGGGTGCAGCACACGTGTCCCAGTACTTATGTTAGAAAACAAAGCCCAGCAAGCTGCAAGCAAACGAAGAGATGAAACTATTAGAGGCATCCGAATAGTAGGCCAGGCCCCGGGAAGGCCATCAATAATGCAGCAGATGGCGAGGGCATTTTTCTCACTAAAGAGAATATCATAGCCGCGTTTACTCTGAGCAGGGAGCCACCCTCCCGGCAGAGGGGGCCCCCCTGGGTCGCTCAACAGGGCTGCTTTGAGGCCCTGCTGCATAAAACATGGGTTTGCATCACGGGGCAAAGCCGCCTGCCCTCCCAGCTCTCATCTCCAGGAGGCAGAGCAGTGCCGGGAGAAGCTCAGCTCGCCCCACGGAGGGGCTCCCTGCTTCCCTCAGCCCCACTGCCGGGCCGTGCCCCTGCCCGCGCCCTCCACCCCCAGCCTGGTAGAGTCTGTGGAATTAACCTCGACGGCAGCTGCGTCCGGTTTCCTGGGCAGATGAGCTCAGTTTCCACTTGATCTCATGGAGGCCGCCTGACACCCAGGCTGGCCTCAGTTGTCTTACTTCCCTACTCAGTTCTGTTCACACCCCTGTTCTGTGCTCAGAGGCCCCCAGTCACCCCTCTCTCCCCTCTGCTTTCTAAATTTCAGATTTCCCTTAAATAAATTTGGTGTAGGCTTTTGTCTTCAAAACAGATGGCAACCCTCTCCAGTATTCTTGCCTGGAAAATCCCATGGACAGAGGAGCCTTGCAGGCTACAGTCCATGGGGTTGCAAAGAGTTGGACACGACTGAGCGACTTCACTTTCACTTCACTTTTCTATCTTCAAGGGGTTCCCTGGTGGCTCAGGCAGTAAAGAATCTGCCTGCAAATCTGGGAGACCAGGGTTCAATCCCTGGATCGGGAAGCTCCCCTGGAGGAGGAAATGGCAACCCACTCCAGTATTCTTGCCTGGAGAATCCCATGGACAGAGGAGCCTGGTGGGCTACAGTCCATGGGGTCACAAAGAGTTGAACACAAGTGAGTGCCTCTTTCTGTCTTCAAGAGACTTTTCAAAATCTCCTTCCCATGGTGTGAAAAAGTGGCCAGTTGTTATTTTAATTTAAATCAGTTTATTTAGAAAGGGTAAATCAAGTTCCTCTTTTGTTTTTAAGTGCTTACTACAGTGTTATACTTACAGAAAGCATTTAAGAATTGTGCAATATTGCTGTGTGGATAATAACCTCTTTTTTTTTTTTTTTTTTAGTATACCTCTTTTGACAGCAGTTGGTCTGTCAATGCACAAGAAGGTGAAAGACTAGGAAATCCAGCGTGTCACTGAACACTTAACCATGTCTCATTGAATGCATTGTTCTCGAAGTCTAATGTGAATGCAAATTCCTCAGGGATCCTGTTAAAATGCAGATTCTGGTGCCAGGGTGGGGTGGGGGCTTGAGACTCTGCATTCCTTGCAGACCCCAGGACATGTGGATCCAGGAGTACCTTGATGCAACCTGGGGACAGGCAGCCAGTTGCTGGAGCATTAAACCACTCCGTGTCTGTTTGGGAACACAGGATTTTCCCAAGTTTTTTTTTTTTTTTTTAGGGTTTATTTACTGTTGGCTGTGCTGGGTCTTCGTTGCTCTGCGTAGGCTTCCTCTAGTTGTGG